>NC_056071.1:3354583-3691666 GCF_016772045.2 Ovis aries | reverse complement strand
GGTGTGGCTGGGCACATGGTCCTGACTCTCCATGGGACTGGGTGTGGCTGGGCACGTGGTCCTGGCTCTCCCCGTGGGACTGGGTGTGGCTGGCCATGTGGTCCTGACTCTCTCCATGGGACTGGGTGTGGCTGGGCACGTGGTCCTGACTCTCCATGGGACTGGGTGTGGCTGGGCACGTGGTCCTGACTCTCTCCATGGGACAGGGTGTGGCTGGATACATGGTCCTGACTCTCTGTGGGACTGGGTGTGGCTGGGCATGGGGTCCTGACTCTCCATGGGACTGGGTGTGGCTGGGCACGTGGTCCTGACTCTCTCCATGGGACAGGGTGTGGCTGGATACATGGTCCTGACTCTCTGTGGGACTGGGTGTGGCTGGGTACATGGTCCTGACTCTCTATGGGACTGGGTGTGGCTGGGCACGTGGTCCTGACTCTCTCCATGGGACTGGGTGTGGCTGGGTACATGGTCCTGACTCTCTCCATGGGACAGGGTGTGGCTGGGTACATGGTCCTGACTCTCTATGGGACTGGGTGTGGCTGGGTACATGGTCCTGACTCTCTATGGGACTGGGTGTGGCTTTCCTTGAGCTTTGCAGCCAAGGGGCATGCAGACCAGGAAAGCCTGTCTGTGCTTCAAGGATCAGAGGCTGAGGAGAGGCTGCCTCTGTTACCTGCAGGCTCACCGGCCTTCAAGCCTCTTTCTCCACTGCTGATGGGGATAGGGTGGGGTAGATTATGGACCACCATAATCCAACAATAAGGACCCCAGAAAATCAGAATTGTAACTAGATAAAAGTTAACTGAAATCACAGAGAAATGTATGAGTGTCCACTACAATGCACACTAATAACTCATATCGTCTTGGTTTTCAAATTGCTAGTATTAAATGGCCTATTGATATCAATGACATTTAGCAGCACTAAATTCTGCTCTCTGTGTCAGATGCGTGGCAAACAATCTCTTAGCTGGGACAACCGTAAATGAGGCCATCAAGTTTGCCATGCCACCGTCCTCTGTCATGATTTAGAGCTCCAAAAACATAACGCTTGCCTTCCTCCAACTATACATCAGTGGAGCTAGGCAAGAAGGTTCGAAACATTTTCACCCACAGCCAACCTGGCAATTCATCACTGCTTTCCGAGCAGCTCTGTCCCCGGGTTGACACTTCCTATCTGTCCTCTTCTGGCACTGCAAATCCTGAATAAATGGTCACAATGGCACACCAACCCCTTGCTTACAAGGCCTTTAGAAGCCGCGAGTTTTTGTCTAACGATGAGAGAAAGATTTTGGCATGATCCCAACCGCCGCTGTTCTGCTCCAAGCTCTGCTTTGTCATCTGCAGATTGAGGGGAACAGCCTGGAGGTGCTCAGGGCAACATGAACCCGTGACAGCCAAGTATTTACCATGTGCCTGATTCACAGTACATCCACAGTAAACAGCGACCAAGGAACAGAGCCACAGGCTGGACAGAAGTTTTGTTTGGTGTCAAATCCAGTCTCATGAGAAGATCTTTGTACATGAATTCATTTTCTAATTGTCAAAAGCAAACCGAGTGTGTGGGAACCACCGGTTAGTCTTACGTGACGGGCTGTGAGGACAGCGAGGAAGCCTCTTCTACTCTGTGCATTCACTGCCTATGTTAGAAGCAATGCAGGTTAGGAGGTGATCAGAATTCTGATGATTGGCAAACTGTATAGGATTTTAGTTCTCTGATGCCCATGTCCTCAGTCTTCCTCCTTCTTCTAAAACTGAGGTAGGAATCGGCAGAGTACCTGTCCCAGGTGACCTCACCAACCATACCTGTGTGACCCACCTGCCTTCAACTGCCCCGTCAGTCTCCTGAACTGAAAACGAAGTCAACACCCAACCCATCAATTCCATAATCTAAATTAGAAACTTTGTAAAATATAAATGTCTACATTCCGCATCCCTGCTTTCAATCAAGCAGGTACCAATGAGATCACTGGGGCTTTGCCTGTCCAGAATCAGCTGAGAAGTGAGTGCAGCTCTCTGCAGATGGAGATGAACAGACAACATTGCTGCTCTGTTACCCAGAAAGCAATAGTGGAAGACAGATTTGCTAGTCAGATGGCCCATCACCACCCCCACAGTTGGGTCTCTGTAAAATTACATGGGGTCACTGACTACCCGCTGGTCTAGGGCAGAGTTGAGAGACCATGCTCTCTGTGTCTACAGACTTAAGTGGAATCAAATCAGGGAAGAACAAACGCCTGTCACCCTCCCAGCAGAAGGGCTGCTTCCTTTGTGAAGAAGAATGAGAAGCAAGTCAAAGGCCAGGAATAGGAGGATCAAACCCCTCCATATACTTTCCTGTCCCTTTCATAATCCAATTAGCTTTTTACACATTCATGCCAGTAGCTCCTTCCAATCACTTCCCAATTTCTCATAGACAATAGCATTTTGTAAGTCACCTGGTCTTAAATCACAATGTCGTCTTTGACTCACACATGGGCCCAGAGCCCATCTCATAATCTACTTGTCACACTGGCCACCACCCTGCTCTCAGCTCTCATCACCTCCACTGCTTCGTGACATTCCAAGCACTTGTTTTCACTTCCAAAACAATAACTTCAGCACATCCTCCCCTTATTCCACATCACTTCTCTGTCTGTCTCTACCTTTTGGAATTTAAGGCCCTTCCTATCTGGGAGCAGAGAATAAGGTGTTAGATAGCATCACTGACTCAATGAACACGAATTTCAGCAAACCCTGGGCGACAGTGGAGGACAAAGGAGCCTGGCGTGCTGCAGTTCATGGAGACTGACTTAGTGACTAAACAACAACAACATATAACAACAACAGCAGCAGCACGAGGTCACAGGGAGACATGACTGAGCGACTGAACAATACCAACATCTGAATTGTGACACTGCCCTTCTCTTCCCCAAAGGGGGACGTCAGTGCCTCCACAAACTCATCACCTGTCAACTGTGTTTTCTCCTTTATCCATCATGCCTTCTTCCATCCAGATCCTCCAGGCTCAGTTCAGAATATGACCCCCATGAGCTTCCCCAAACAGCCCTCAGTTTCACAAGGGTTTTCACTGAATTATTTAATCTGCTCAGCATTCGCTCCTGGAACCCTGGCCATGCCTGTTTCCCACTATACCTCGCAGGGTGCTAAGAGCAGAGCACCCCCGACACAGCTGCCAGACAGTAATCAAGGTCAACCAACGCACAACACAGATAAAGCTCCAGCGTGTCTCCACGACCTCACACCAGGCTCTCTGAAACCTGCACTCTAGACACCCATAGACCAGCAGAGTTGCTCCATACTGGCATGACCAAAGCAGTGGCAGAGCTGTTTTCTTACATGTTTGAACACTCTAACAGCTCAACCTCATGACACTTATGGCCCGAAACTGTGCCTACTGGAGAGCCACCAAAATAGTGTCCACGTCGAATTTAGAGTATGTTCTCATCAATTCAGATGATTTCTCATGAAACTTGGTCTACTACTTAAGGCGTAACTTCACAAATAAAACAAGAAAAGGACTATTTCCTTCTCTAAATAGTCTTGATTTGTTTAAGCACTCACTTCCAAATTTAAGCCATGCCATTAGACCCTGATGCTGGGAAAGACTGAAGGCAGGAGGAGCAGGGGATGACAGAGGATGAGATGGCTGGATGGCATCACCGACTCAATGAACATGAGTTGAGTAAACTCCGGGAGTCGGTGATGGACAGGGAAGCCTGGCATGCTGCAGTCCATGGGGTTGCAAAGAGTCGGACATGACTGAGTGACTGAACTGAACTGAATTATCTTTAAGGAACTTCCTTACAGACTGGGAAACACAGCTCTAGAAGCCAGGGCTAATTTCAATAACTGTTTGAATTCTTGAGAGTAGATATAACAGTAAGAGAAATGTATGTTAATTCAGTTCTGCGTTAGAGAAGCCAGAGCATGTGGCTCATCAGAATAATGACGACAATCTGCATTGCTTTGTCTCCTAGCAGCAGAGAGTTGTTGGACTGGGTAATTTGAAACTCATCATATTATCACATTTAGCTTCTGCAGCCTTGGATGCCAAGGGTAGAAGTGAGCTATTTGACCAAGCAGCTATTTTTAGTAAATCCAAAAGATAAAACACAAGTAAGAAAAACACTTCACTGAATAGTATTTCTCCTCCTAAAGCTATTTAGTTCTGAGTTGAAACCATAGGAGCTGAGGAAAAGTGAAGTCTATGAAGTTTTCTAGGTTTTGGTCAATTCAAACATGATATATGAGGAAAATCTTCTAAGCTGCCTTGCATATCATAGTAATGATAGTAACAGCAAATATAAATAAGTGATCACATCAATTTCAAACCAATCTTAAAATATCAGGCAGATAAAAATAAATTTGGTATGAGAGTTAAGAAATGTTCATATTGGTTTTGTCTCTCTAGGAAGTTCAAGAAATGCGTACATTTGTGTATACACAAATTTTTATATTATATATATATATATA
The DNA here is from genome assembly GCF_016772045.2 of Ovis aries. Taxonomy (NCBI): domain Eukaryota; kingdom Metazoa; phylum Chordata; class Mammalia; order Artiodactyla; family Bovidae; genus Ovis; species Ovis aries. The sequence continues at coordinate 3,687,193 of NC_056071.1, read as the reverse complement.
AATTGATGTTGTTTGGTTGAATGTAGAGATGAAGAGGTCCTATTAGATACATATTTTAGCTTTGAATATTATAAATTATATAACCATAGTTGGGGCATCACTGAATATGAGATGATATAAAGAATGTTTAAAAGCTCACATACTTTATTTCCCCCAAAATCGCTCTGTGCTGCCTGCCCTGCACACCACTGCCATTAAATCTGAACATCACATTGACTTGAATTTATTTAGATAATGATGAAAAATAACAATCTTTTACTTTTAGTGTCCTACCTTTAATCAAATGAAGAGCATAGTTTTCAGGTACAAAGAGTGGCATAATTTTAAGTGCCATAATGACTCAGAGTTTCCTAAATGAGGTGCCCCAGGGACCTTTTGAAGGGTTTGTCCCAACTGCTGATGTGCTTAGCCACCAACAGCAGTAGGAGTTTAAATAAATTTTAGTGAGAGTCCCTTTCTATTATACTACTTTCCCCAAGTAAACGTATGTGTTATCTCTACATGGCATTTGAAGATCATAATTTGAAAAAAAATGATTTATTCCCATAAATTAACTTAATTTTGGTTCATCACACATACTTCTAATTCCCCAAATCCCTTTGGAATTAAAGAAGGATTAATTTTAAAGGAAACCCTCAGAATTAAGGAAGTTCCCTGCCAGTAATGGCAGAGTGGCTATTAGTAGGTAATCACTATTAACTTTGGACATCATATGAAAAATAACTCCTTGAAGGAAATGGAGAGTGAACAAGGGCAGGAGGGCCCCAGAGAGGAGCTGGCACTTGGATGCAGGGAGTGACTTCTCTTTAAAAGAGATAAATAAAAAGACAGAAAATAATCACTTGACTCCAGTCACATACCACAGAAAAGATGCTGCCTTGTCCCAACCAAGGCCCGCAAAGAGAGTGCGGAGCTAGGCTTTCCCCTCAGCAGCTATGAGGAGAGGTCCAGCCTGAGGGCAGGGCCTTCTGTCGGTGGGCAGCACTGACACCCACTCTCTGCAGGGGCGAGAGGGCGAGGGGAGCCTGGACGCCCACCGACGAGCAGGAGCAGTCCTCCTGACATTTGCTGGGGCTGTGTCACAGGTGGCCCAGCGGAAGCTCAGACTCCTACCACCCCGAGGCTAGCCGACCCACACGGTGTCAGGGGACACTGGTACGGAGCTCGAGGTCCTGTATCTACCAGCAGCAGCCAAACCCAGGCCCCCCTCTGTCAACGGAAGCTGGGGGGAAGCCTCAGTTCAGTTCAGTCACTCAGTCGTGTCCGACTCCTCGTGACTCCATGAACCGCAGCACGCCAGGCCTCCCTGTCCGTCACCAACTCCTGGAGTCTACTCAGACTCCTGTCCATCGAGCTGGTGATGCCATCCAGCCATCTCATCCCCTGTCGTCCCCTTCTCCTCCTGCCTTCAGTCTTTCCCAGCATCAGAGGGGAAGGCTACCTGGCAGTAAGAAGGCTGTGCTACACCTTTCCCTGCAGAGCAGTGATTTTAAGTCTAGCTAAAACAGAAGCTTTCAATAAATCTAGAGTGTTATAATGTAATACATGAAATGTCCAGGTTTCAATAAAAACACATGTGTCCTGATCATAACCAGGAAGATCAAACTGGATCTTTTGAAAAATCAACAGATGTCAAGGAAGATATGACAGAGATGTTAGAATTACTTGACAAAGTTTTTTAAGTAGCCACTGTAAAATGCCACAATGATTAATTACAAACATGCTTGAAACAAATAAAAAAATAGAGTGTCTCAGCAAAGAAATAAAAGAGAGAAACAAAACTCAAGCATAAGTTTTAGTATTTGTGCTTGTCTGCTTGGGCTACCATAACAAAGTACTATAGACTGGTTGCCTTAATCAAAATTTATTTTCTCACAGTTCTGGAGGCTGCAAAGTCCAAGATGAAAGTGTTAGCAGATTCTGGTGAGGACTCTTGTCCTGATTTACAGAGGGCTGCCTTCTTCCTGTGTACTCACATGGCCTCTCCTTGTTGCATGCATGTGGAGACAGAGAGATCTCTCTCTTCCTTTGCTTATAAAGGCACTAATCCTATCAGATGAGGGTTGTACCTTTATGACCTCCATTAACTTTAGTTACAAAGGCTCAAATGTAGTAACACTGAGGATTAGGGTTTCAAAATATGAATTTGGGAGGCATAATTCAGTTCATATCATTCTACCCTGGGACCCAACAAAATTCATGTCCTTCTCACATGCAAAATATATTCATTCCATCCTAGTAAGCCCCAAAGTCTTAAATCTAATGTCTGAAGTCCAAAGTCTCATCTAAACGTCATCTAAATCAGATATCGGTTAGATTCAATTCATCCGGAGGCAAAATTTGTCTCTAGCTGTGAACTTGTGAAACAAGTTATTTTGTTCTAAAATATAATGGTGGGATGGGTATAGGATAGACATTCCCCTTTCAAAAGGAAAAGAAGGGCTGCTAAGTCTCAAGCAAGTCCAAAACCTAGCAAGGCAAGTTTCACTAGATCTTAAAGCTCGAACATAACCCTCTCTGGTTCAGCGTTTGGGGAGCAGCCTCACACCCACTGCCTTGCAGGGAGCATCACTCAGGGTTCTGCTGATGGCAGAGGAGAGGCGGCCTCACCCCCTGGCCCGTGCATGCTGCACCTGGGCCAGGACTGGCACCTTTGAATCACTCACTTTGGAGCTCATTCTTCCTGCTTCAGTTGAGATGGCTTATAACACCATGGTAACCTTTTTTTGTTTTTTTGGTGTTCCATCATGAACAAACGTCCTCATTTTTGCAATATGAGTATAAGAATTTCCCAAATCTTTAAGTTCTGGAATTTGTTTTCATTTCTTTGTTTTGGCTCAACAATTTCTTCTTTAATTCATCTGTTGCCTCTCAAGAGGAACCAAACAACTCCTCCAGCACTTTAGAAATTTCCTCAACTAAATACCCAATTTCATTACTCACAAGGTTTACCTTCTACAAACCAGTAGAATACAAATCAGTCAAGTGCTTTGCTGATTCATAACAAGGAGCATCTTTCCACCATTTTCCAAAAACCTGTTTCACATTTCTTTCTGAGACCTCACCAGAAAACCTTTAACATCCAAGTTTCAAGCAGCATTCTATTCATGATTATTTGGGTATTCTCTAAGAATATGAAAATTTTCTCTCTAGCGCTTTTTTTTTTTCCCTTTTGGAGCCCTAACCAGTATCTTCAACATCCTCATTTCAGCCAACAACAGTCCTTTCATAGCAACCTCAGCTTTTTTAAACATCCACTATAAAACTCTCCAGCCTCTATCCCGTACCCAGTTCTAAAGCCACATTCACATTTTCAGGCATTTGCCAGAGTAACACCTACTTCTCATAACCAAAATCTGTATTAGTCAGGGTTCTCCAGAGAAAGAGAAACAATAGGATATGTATGTGTATATCACCTCTATGTAGACATATATATACATACATATATATGACTAATTATAAGATACACACATTTATGTATATGATTTATTATAAGGTGTTGCCTCATGAAGTAATAGTAGCATGAAGTCCCAAGATCTGCAGTCAGTAAGCTGAAGACCCAGGAGAGCTGATGGTGCAGTTCCAGTTTGAGAACTGTCAGGCTGGAGACCTAAAAACAGCTGTTTCAGTTTATATCCAAAGGCAGGAGAAGACCAACATTTCTGCTCAGGGCAGTCAGGTAGGAGGGCTTTCTTACCCACGGGAAAGTCAGCCCTTCTGTTCTATTTCAGGTCTTCAGCTGACTGAACAAAGTCCACCCACATTAGGGAGGGCAATCTGCTTTATTTAGTCAACCAATCTAAATGTTAATCTTATTAAAAAATATCCTCACATGCACACCGAGAATAATGTTTAACAAGTATCTAGGCATCCAGTGGCCCAGTCAAATTGACACATAAAATTAAAGAAAATAATAACTAATAACCATAATAAGAAGCTCACTAAATGGGTTTATCAGCAAGATGGAGGGAACAAAAGAAAGTATCAGTAAAATTAAATATACAACAATAAAAATTAAGTTTATCTGAAAAATAGAGCATTGGATTGCACCTCTTAGGCCTAGGAGGCCATCCTCTGGACTGAAGAAACAGGCAGTGACAGAGGTGTCAGTGGTTTAAAGGATGAGGGAGCTCACACGTCTGAAGCAAGGTCCTGGGGCAGCACCCCACCATGTGTGCTGGGTGGCTGGCAGGACATGGTAATCCCCTTTGCTCAGAGGGAAGGGGAGATTGCCAATTACACGGGGAAATGGTACCAAGTTGGCTCATCAGTTACTAGGGAGACCACCAGTCCTCACCAACCGTTTGATAAGAGGAGAGGAGAGTTGAGTTCTGACCTAAAGCTAGAATAGTCGATAGCTGGGGCCTGGGACATGTACCTAAGTTAGTCGTGTGAATAGGGTGTAGGTGTATATCCACTGGTCAGGCAGGGGATATACAGAGAACAAGAGGACAGCCATCTTGAGGAGCCTGACCATACACAGATGCAATAGGAAAAAACGCAAAGAGCCTCAGAACTTGGGGGAATAAACAAAAGATTTAATATTCACGTCATTGGAATCAGAAAAGAAGAGAAAGAGGATGGGGCAGAAAAAGTATTCAAAGTAATAACTGCTCAAACTTCCTAAATTCGACCAAAGCCTATAGATTCAAGAAGTAGAGCAAATCTCAAATCAGATAAACCCAAAGAAATCCACACTAAAACACAACATAGTCAAACTTCTCTAAAGACAAAAAAAAGAAGCTTGAAAGCAACAAAGAGAAAAGATATCTCACCTATGAAGAAAATATGATTTGAATTACAGCAGATTTCTCATCAGAAACCATGGAGGCAAGATAAAGTAGCACATTTTTCAAATGCCACAGAACGGTCAGAACAGAATCTTATATTCATTACAAATGTTCTTCAGGTGTGAAGAGAGGAATCAAGACATTTTCAGATGAAGAAAAACTAAGGGAATTTATTGCCAGAAGTCTATCCTAAAAGAATGGTTAAAGGAAGTTTGCTAAGCAGTTATAAAGGAGGCCGTAGCCCTTCAGGCTGCTCTGTCCATGGGGATTCTCCAGGCAAAAACAATGGAGTGGGTTGCTAAGCCTGCCTCCAGGGGATGTTCCCAACCCAGGGATAGAACTCAGGTCTCCCACATCAAAGGCAGATTCTTAACCATCTGAGCCACCAGGGAAGCCCAGTTTTAACATAACATTTATTTCAAAATGTTTTATTTTTATGGTAAAATAATTTTGAGTTATAAAAGAAGAAATCTTGGGACACTGGGAGTGCAATAAAAGAACACCGTAAGTAAAAATAGAGAAAAAAATACCCTTTTTATCTTGAGATTTCAAAATTAAGTTTGACAGTTCAAATAAACACAATACTCTCTGATGTGATTCTAGGTGAATACGGACAAAATGTTTAAGACAACTATATTGTCACTATCTTAGGATAAAGGAACATAGCTTTCATATGAACTGGTAAAATAAGAACAACAGTAAACTGTAATAAGTCATGTATGTATAAAGTAATATCTACAGCAATAACTAAAAAGGTGTATAAGAAAATGGAAACTAAACAGTATAAATTAAAAAAAAAAAAACCAGAACCATAATAAATGTTCAGCTAACCACATGGAGTTAGGAAAAGGAAAATAAAGAAACAGAAAACACAGAGACCAGAAAACCAAAAAATCAAATAAAGTGGCAGACAAGCCTTCCAGAAAGTGTAAATTATGAGAATACACCAATTAAAAGATAAAGACTGGCAAAGTGAATTTAAAACTATGACCCAAACATACACCAACTTAATCATCACGTTAAAAGAAATTCATTTTAACATAATGATTAAGCAAATGGAAATATATATATATATATATGTATATATATATATATATATATAATTCAAATATAATCAAAAGAAAGAAGGAGTGGCCGTATAGATTTCAGGTAAGGTAGACTTTAAAACAGAAAATTATCACAGACAGGGAGGAATATTATGCAATCACAAAGGGCTGATTCACCCAGAAGAGACTATAATCCTGAATGTCTGTGCACCAAAGAAAAAGTGAGAAATACATGGAACAAAAAAGTACTGAATTGAAAGTAGGAATAGTTAACTGCACAATTAGTTGGAGACTTCAACACCTCTTGCTCAACAACTGATGTAGACAGAAAATCAGCAAACAGTATAGAACTCAAAACAGCATAGTCAACAGGATCTAATTAATACTTGTAGAGCATTCCACCAAGTAACTGCAAAATATACATGATTTTCAAGTGTTCAAAGAACAAATACCAAGATGAATCCTCTGCGTCATGAAATAAACTCCCATAAATGTAAGAAAGGTGAAATCATATAGAAGGTATCCTCTGATTATAATGGAGTTAAATTAGAAAGCAATAGCAGAACGATAATAGGAAAATCCCAAACTGTTTGAAAATTAAATAACCACATATAAATAATAAAATGTTCATATGGAATATCTGAGAAGAAGTGACTCAACATAGCAATGACTACCACGCAATAAGGAGTTCTGAAGTGTGTAATGGAAATTGGGTCATTAACGGCCCCTGGAGGAGATGACCTGAAATCTGAGAAGTGAAAACAAGAAAGAACTGCCCAGTGCAGGTCTGCTGGGCAGTTCAGGTCTGCGGCTGCTAAGTCGCTTCAGTTGTGTCCGACTCTGTGAGACCACATAGACGGCAGCCCATCAGGCTCCCCCGTCCCTGGGATTCTCCAGGCAAGAACACTGGAGTGGCTTGCCATTTCCTTCTACAATGCATGAAAGTGGAAAGTGAAAGTGAAGTCGCTCAGTCGTGTTCGACTCTTAGCGACCCCATGGATTGCAGTACACCAGGCTCTTCCATCGATGGGATTTTCCAGGCAAGAGTACTGGAGTGGGGTGCCATTGCCTTCTCCAAGCAGGTCTAGGGGTAAGGAATTGTTTCCCCAGGAGCATATCCTAGAGGGCAAAAGCCTCCACTTGCATTCTCTCAGTTACAGGCAGGGAAATCATTCTGAGAGGACCAGTGTGTGTGCCTTACTGACTCTCCAGCTTTCCCAAGCAGACTGAAGCTCATCTCGAGTTTATTTACATATAGTATCTAAATGCTTCTAAATGAATGTGGAAATAACCCCAAAGTATATCCATGGTTCTTACTTGTGAAAATAACTTACAGCTGCCAAATTTCAGAGGGCAGGCATGGGCATCCATTGGAAAGTCTTCAAGTTGCATTGGGCACTCTGCAGAGATGGTCAAGCTGAAAAACAAGAGATGGGGACCTTTCAATGACTCATCAGCTCCATTTATTGGACACCATGTTCCAGAAAGGCATATTAAGTACTCCACTCATTATTTTAATTAAAGTCTTTTATGACATTTTCTAAAATGTTGCATTAAATTACATAGGATTACATTGTAGGTGAATATCATTTAGAAATAAAGTTTAAATCAAATCTACTCAGGAGTTCTATGGCTTGATGTGTCTGTACATACATTACCACTTGTAAGGCAATTTGAGATGCCTTTAAAAATAATTTATTCTTTTATTCTCGCATCACTTACCAAGAGTAATCTAAAACACTTCCCTTGACCAGGCTGGAAATATATTTTTTTCTGAAATAATTTATAAGCTCAAAAATATAATTGTGGAATAAATGCACAGTTCATATTTTGGCCCCTGAATATTCATTGGAAGGATTGATGCTGAAGCTGAAGCTCCAATACTTTGGTCACCTGATGAGAAGAGCCAACTCATTGGAAAAGACTCTGATGCTGGGAAAGATTGAGTGCATGAGGAGGATGGGGTGGCAAAGGATGAGATGGTTGGATGGCATCATCGACTCAACGGATATGAGTTTGAGCAAACTTCAAGAAATAGTGAGACAGGGAAGTCTAGCGTGCTGCAGTCCATGGGGTTGCAAAGAGTCGGACCCACTGAGTGACTGAACAACAGCAACCAGCTGTAACCAGAAGCTGGCTATGATTATCAGGTACAGGGCTGCTACCATGAAACTTCAGAGTAAGTGAAACAGCAACTTTCTTACTGTTTTTAATCCAAGTCCGGTCTTCCAGATAATAATACCATCCACTACCACTGTCACTGATGACTAAAACAGCACTGGTCATACGAGCTGCTGGTCTGTGCCAGGCACTGTGTTAAATGCTTCACCTATATTAACACATCTAATTAGAACAGCGCGATTTACTGCTGTTTTCATCCCAGTTTCAAGGTGAGAAAGTCAGACACAGATATTAAGGGATCCAGACAAGAATGCACAGACCTAACGACAAGTCCTCCCACATGCTCTGTGACCTGAGGCTGGCTGTATTTGCAGAGCTGTCCCCGAACCCCCCTCCCACACCATCCCTCCAGGTCATCCCAGTGCACCGGCCCCAAGCATCCTGCACCCTGCATCGAACCTAGACTGTTGATTCATTTCTTATATGATATTATACATGTTTCAATGCCATTCTCCCAAATCATCCCACCCTTGTCCTCTCTCACAGAGTCCAAAAGACTGTTCTACACCTCTGTGTCTCTTTTGCTGTCTCACATAGAGGGTTATCGTTACCATCTTTCTAAATTCCATATATATGCGTTAGTATACTGTATTGGTGTTTTTCTTTCTGGCTTACTTCACTCTGTATAATCGGCTCCAGTTTCATCCACCTCATTAGAACTGATTCTAATGTATTCTTTTTGATGGCTGAGTAATACTCCGTTGTGTATATGTACCACAGCTTTCTTATCCATTCGTCTGCTGATGGACATCTAGGTTGCTTCCATGTCCTGGCTATTATAAACAGTGCTGCAATGAACACTGGGGTACACGTGTCTCTTTCAATTCTGGTTTCCTCGGTGTGTATGCCCAGCAGTGGGATTGCTGGGTCATAAGGCAGTTCTATTTCCAGTTTTTGAAGGAATCTCCACACTCTTCTCCATAGTGGCTGCATTCTCACCAACAGTGTAAGAGGGTTCCTTTTCTCCACACCCTCTCCAGCATTTATTGCTTGTAGACTTTTGGATAGCAGCCATTCTGACTGGTGTGAAATGAAACCTCATTGTGGTCTTGATTTGTATTTCTCTGATAATGAGTGATGTTGAGCATCTTTTCATGTGTTTGTTAGCCATCCGTATGTCTTCTTTAGAGAAATGTCTGTTTAGTTCTTTGGCCCACTTTTTGATTGGGTTGTTTATTTTTCTGGAATTGAGCTGCTGGAGTTGCTTGTATATTTTTGAGATTAGTTGTTTGTAGGTTGCTTCATTTTCTATTATTTTCTCCCATTCCAAAGGCTGTCTTTTCACCTTGCTTATAGTTTCCTTTGTTGTGCAGAAGCTTTTAATTTTAATTAGGTCCCATTTGTTTATTTTTGCTTTTATTTACAGTATTCTGGGAGGTGGGTCATAGAGGATCCTGCTATGATTTATGTCAGAGAGTGATTTGCCTATGTTCTCCTCTAGGAATTTTATAGTTTAGATCTTTAATCCATTTTGAGTTTATTTTTGTGTATGGTGTTAGAAAAGTGATCTGTGGTGCTTTTATTTCTTTATAGAGCTGCTAATTAGGTAGTAAATCTAAATTTCTTTAGGAGTTAATCTTCTGTTTCTCAATGTTTAATTCTATTATTTAAAATGAAAAATAATCATATAAAGTGAAATCAAGTTGCACAATTTTCAACTTTAAAATGGATGTTACAATTCTATTTTGTTATATTAAGTCTGGATCTTGCCTATGTGCCTGGGATGAGAATCAAAATATACGATCATTTTTGTCTTTACTGTTTCCTTCTTTCAAGAGATTAACCTTTTGCTCTTTAATTGGGCACATAATTCATGTTTGACAATTCCAGATGGAGTGGTCAATGCATGTATTCTCTGAATGGAGCTAAAACATGTGTCAGTGGAAGGAAGGTGTGTGTCCATCACAGAGAAGAAATTTTCCGGTGGTCTGGGGGACCACTCTCCCCAAAATGGGGTCAGTTCTAAAGATGGGAGTGCACGTGGATGAGAATATACTAAAAGTTTCACATTCAGGCAGGGAGATGATAGTTGAAATTATATGCCACCTATGTTCATAGAAAAATATGGAGAAGGCACATAAATTATAAGTATGAAAGTTACAAATACATATCATTTCACTTATAATTTCACCTCATACATTTTGTCCAGATTTTTTCACAGATACATACGTTCTTATTTCATTGTTCTTGGTTTCTAAAATTCAGTCTTTTGGTTACCCAACATTAGAGTAGAGGTATTCCCCAAATCATTAAAATCTCTACACAATCCTGACTTCTAAAGGTGCAATATTTAATCGTAGCATGCAGATATGTAAGCATGCGTAGGATATGGATATATCTGTACATGTGTGGACATCTTCAAGCATAAACTATATAAAACAGATTATCATTAGAGACTACGAAATAAGTAAGGTAAAGGAATATTTATTTAGTATAACTAAGAAAACAGGACTTAAAAACCACGGCCTGAGGAAGACACTCAGCCAACATAAAAGAAAATAGTGTTACTCTGTTCGGTTGTTAGTAAACTTTAGCCATTTGTTAAAAGCTATAGTGGGACAGGAAAACTTAAGTATGTCAAATATGTTCTAGAGAATAAAATCACAATGACCCAGTAAATCTAGAATTTTCTTGAGAAATAAATTTACAGTAGGGAAATAGAAAGCATATACAAAGCTACAGTGCCATGTGCAAAGCAATAACTGAAAATAAGCACATGAAGGAATGGTGATATGGAAGCACAGAGAATGCTAATGATTCGGAGAGTCTGTCTCACATGCAGCCTCCACTCCAACAGCTGATGGCCCTGGTGTAAGGAAGATGCTGGGCTCAGCCCGTGGGAATGCTGCGGGGCAGTGAGAGGGGTGCTTCAGGTGGAATCGACTGGCCTAGCTCTGCTGCAGGGCACACAGACCCCAACCAGCAGACCCAGTGCTGCAGACGTCAAGTTGCCCCCACCCAGCTCAACAACTACTGGCTGCACTCCCACCACAGAGTAATACAGAGAGGGTCCTTCCGTGGCGGAATCTCCTCTTGAGACACAGGCATGGCTGGAGCTCACACAACTGGGCTTCTGTCCCTTGGAAGACACCCCTTGGCCCACTGGGTCTGGAGGCTGCCCTGGAGCCAGATCTGTTGGCCGGGTTCTTGACAATGTGGTGAGTCATGGTTAACTCCTCTGCCCCTTGCTTGGAGCTGGTTCTCTGCTTCAGTATCCATGGCCACAGGGGGCACCTACATTCCTGCTGTCTGCCCTTATTTGTCAGAGAAGACCCCCGCAGGGAGACTTGGCCTCCCACCTTTGTCACTCTGCCCACTCCTGAATTTTTCTCCATTTCTTCACATACTCCTTTTTCTTGGCTAACACTGTGTGTCCATAAGCGAGGTAAGGAGCCATCCCTTCTGTAACTGTGGGCTTAGCATCGCATGTCTTGCTTTATCCTGGCCGTTTGGCCCTGAGATCTAGGCCAAGGCTACTGCACTGACATTTTACAATGGCAAGGAATGTATGCCAAGGAGTCTGCTTTTAGCATACAGTAGGAGAGAGGCTGGGTAGAGACAGGTAGAAAGAATTTAAGTGGACCTAAAAAGAAAACTCTTTTGAAGAAAAAACATAAAACATAGTAAAACATTAAAAAAAGTAAAAGCATAAAAAAGATTCTACAATTACCATCTTGATGAATGCTATCATTCAGCTCAGTTCAGTTCAGTCCAGTCACTCACTTGTGTCCAACTCTCTGCGACCCCATGAATTGCAGCACGCCAGGACTCCCTGTCCATCACCAACTCCCGGAGTTCACTCAGACTCACGTCCATCAAGTCTGTGATGCCATCCAGCCATCTCATCCTCTGTCGTCCTCTTCTCCTACTGCCCCCAATCCCTCCCAGCATCAGAGTCTTTCCCAATGAGTCAACTCTTCGTATGAGGTGCCCAAAGTACTGGAGTTTCAGCTTTGGCATCATTCCTCCAAAGAAATTCCAGGGCTGATCTCCTTCAGAATGGACTGGTTGGATCTCCTTGCAGTCCAAGGGACTCTCAAGAGTCTTCTCCAACACCACAGTTCAAAAGCATCAATTTCTTGGCACTCAGCTTTCTTCACAGTCCAACTCTCACATCCATACATGACCACTGGAAAAGCCATAGCCTTGACTAGATGGACCTTAGTCAGCAAAGCAATGTCTCTGCTTTTGAATATACTATCTAGGTTGGTCATAGCTTTTCTTCCAAGGAGCAAGCGTCTTTTAATTTCATGGCTGCAGTCACCATCTGCAGTGATTTTGGAGCCCCCAAAAATAAACTCTGACACTGTTTCCACTGTTTCCCATCTATTTCCCATGAAGTGATGGGACTGGATGCCGTGATCTTCATTTTCTGAATGTTGAGTTTTAAGCCAACTTTTTCACTCTCTACTTTCACTTTCATCAAGAGGCTCTTTAGTTCTTCTTCACTTTCTGCCATAAGGGTGGTGTTATCTGCATATCTGAGGTGATTGAGATTTCTCCTGGCAATCTTGATTACAGCTTGTGTTTCTTCCAGCCCAGTGTTTCTCATGATGTACTCTGCATAGAAGTTAAATAAGCAGGGTGACAGTATACAGCCTTGACGTACTCCTTTTCCTATTTGGAACCAGTCTGTTGTTCCATATCCAGTTCTAACTGTTGCTTCCTGACCTGCATATAGGTTTCTCAAGAGGCAGGTCAGGTGGTCTGTATTCCCATCTCTTTCAGAATTTTCTGCAGTTTATTGTGATCCACACAGTCAAAGGCTTTGGCATAGTCAATAAAGCAGAAAGAGATGTTTTTTTGGACTCTTTTGCCTTTTTGATGATCCAGCAGATGTTGACAATTTGATATCTGGTTCCTCTGCCTTTTCTAAAACCAGCTTGAACATCTGGATGTTCACAGTTCACGTATTGCTGAAGCCTGGCTTGGAGAATTTTGAACATTACTTTACTAGTGTCTGAGATGAGTGCAATTGTGCAGTTGTTTGAGCGTTCTTTGGCATTGCCTTTCTTTGGGATTGGAATGAAAACTGACCTTTTCCAGTCCTGTGGCCACTGCTGAGTTTTCCAAATTTGCTGGCATATTGAGTGCAGCACTTTCACAGCATCATCTTTGAGGATTTGAATAGCTCACGTGGAATTCCATCACCTCCACTAGCTTTGTTCATAGTGATGCTTTCTAAGGCCCACTTGACTTCACATTCCAGGATGTCTGGCTCTAGATGAGTAATCACACCATCGTGATTATCTTGGTCATGAAGATTTTTTTTTTGTACATTAGTGCCTCATAGATTGTTTCCCCAATTTAATAGACTTCCTTAGAATTAGAATTCCAAACATCAAAAAAATATACTTCATTTATGGTAGCATCTCTCCTCTAAGGAATCAATGTATTATTCAGATAAATTTCCCAATAGCAAATGTTTCAACCTTCAACCTTAGTAAGAGAACATTTAAAGTTTTGATGCCTTTGAACATATTTTTTAAAGGCTTTTATATTATTCAAACAATGTCTATAGATAAGAGAGACCCTTCCATTCACAGGATCCTTAAAATGTAGTGTCCCTTAACGTACGATCAACCTCCTTCACACAAAATTTAGATCAAAGCACTCCATGGAATATAGACTGTCATAGCAAAGGAGCCAGCCAGGGCACCTCATAGAAACACTTTTCTCAAAAGGCTAATGAATGTGTTTATGGAAAAACTTCAGTGAATTACTGGTAGATCCAAGGATACGGTTTTCTTCCCCAAAGGTTATATTTCTGTTTTACTTCCAATTTCTAAAGACAGTCAAGCATTAACTTATTGGAACATAAGGTCCATTTTTAATATCTTAATTTTAGAGCCGGGAAAAGGGCATTTTGTGACTTAAGCTGTTTGCTTCAACTTGGATGTAAACTCCCTAGAGAGCCCTTTGTTTGCGCAGGGGCAGTCCACAGTGCAGCATGCTTTAAGATGTTAAAACAGCCAAACTCTAGAGTAGCTTTGCCATTAAGGAACTGTGAGACCTTTGTAAACTGCCTAACCTCTCTGATCCAGCTTATCCAAATGGAAAAGAAAATAGTAACAGCTGCTTTATTCTCTGGGGAAAAAAAAGAAAAGTTAATAGGTGTGAATAGAGATTTCTACCCAATATGCTCTTCAGAGCCAAGCCTTCATTTACATGAAAATACTATATGGATACAATAGGTGTAATGGCAGGCAGAATAATGGTCCTCCAAAAATGTCCATGTGCTAATCTCGCAAACCTCATGACTTGTAAACATGTTACCTTAAATAGCAGAAGGGCTTTGAGAATGTGATTAAGTGAAGGCCTCTGGGAGATGGGAGATTATCTTGGATTATCCAGATGGGCCCAGCAGAATCACACAGGCAGGAGTGTCAGTCAGAAGCCATGCGGTGGGAGATTGGTTCAAGCCAGCAGAGGAGAAGGGTGCGTGCTCACCTCCTCCCGTGAGAGCACTGAAATCACCACTAACCACTGAACACTCATCGATAGGGGGTGCTGGAACCCACCGAAAGAGATACCCTGTGTCCAAAGACAAAGCTGCAACAAGAGAGTAGGAGGTGCGTAACCATAACAAAGTCCAATTCCATAACCGCTGGGTGGGCGGCCCACAGACTGGAGGACAATCACACCACAGAGGTTCTCCCCCTGTTGTGAAGGTACTGAGCCTCAGGTCTGACTCCCAGCTTGGGGATCTGGCAAAAGGATTAGGAATCCCCAGGGAATCTGACTTTAAAGGCCAGCAGGATTTGCCTGCAGATTTCCACAGGGCTGGGGGAAACAGATTCCCCTCTTGGAGGACACACACAAAACCTTGTGTGTACCAGGACCCAGGGGATAGGAGCAGTGAGCCCACAGGAGATGGAACCAAACCTGCCTGCTAGTGCTGGAGCATCCCTTGCAGAGGCACGGTTGGCAGAGCCCCCCTAAGGGACAAGGGCACTGGCAGCAGCAGGTCCAGATGTACCTGTAGGCATGAGCCCTCGTGGAAGTTGTTGCCATTGCCCCTACAGTAAAGCCTGTTGAGTCCAGTGCTGAGTTGCCTCAGATCAATTCAAACCCATCCATCAGCAAACAACTAAAATAAATTTTACTAAGCAAAGTCCTGCCCCCCAGAACTAGAACCAGTGCTATCCATGGTCAGTCTGTCCCATCAAGAGCTTCATTCACCAGAGGGCAGACTGCAGAATCAAGGCCAAATTACTAGAACCTCCAGAATGAAAACCACAATCACAGAAAGTTAATCAAAATGACAAGGCAGAGGATTATGGCCCAGATGAAGGAACAAGAGAACACTTCAACTAAATGAACTAAATGAAGCAGAGGTAGGCAACTTTCCAGAAAAAGAATTGAGAATAAGAATAGTGCAAATAATCCAGGATCTCAGAAAAAGAATGGAGGCAAAGATCGAAAAGATGCAAGAAATGTTTACCAAAGACCTGGAAGAACTAAGGAATAAACAGAGATGAAAAATACAATATAATACCTGAAATGAAAAACTCACAAGAAGGAATCAATAGCAGAATAACTGAGGCAGAAGAATGGATAGGTGACCGGGAAGACAGAGTGGTGGAAATCACTGCCACAGAAGAGAATGAACAAAAAAGAATGAAAAGAAATGAAGACAGCCTAACAGGCCTCTGGAAGAATATGAAATAAACCAACATTTGCATTACAGGGGGTCCCAGAAGGAGAAGAGAAAAAGGACATGATAAAATATTTGATGAGATAATAGCTGAAACCTTGTTTAAAATGGAAAAAGCAACAGCCAGCCAGGTCCAGGAAGTGCAGAATCCCAGGCAGGATAAACCCAGGGGGGACATGCTGAGACACACAATAACCAAACTGACAAAAATTAAAGACAAAGATAAAAATATTAAAAAACTACAGAGGAAGGAATATTCCCAAATTCATTCCCACCAAAAACAAAGACACCTAATACATTATAGGCCAATATCACTGATGAACATAGATGCAAAAATTGTCAATAAAATACTAGCAATACAAATCTAACAATACATTAAAAGAACATAAAGGGAACATACCTCAACACACAAAGGCCATACAAACCTACAGCTAACATCATACTCACTGGTGAAAAGCTGAAAGCATTCCCTCTAAGATTAGGAACAAGACATGGAAGTCCATTCTCGCCACTTTTATTCAACATAGTTTTGGAAGTCCTAGCACCGGAATCAGAGACGAAAAAGAAGTAAAGGGAATCCAAATTGGAAAAGAAGTTAAACTGTCATTGTCTGCAGATGATATGATACTATACAAGCTTCCCAGGTGGCGCCATGGGTAAAGAACCCACCCGCCAATGCAGAAAACATAATGAGACATGGGTTCAATCCCTGCATTGGCAGGAGGAAATGGCAACCCACTCCAGTATTCTTGCCTAGAGAATCCTATGGACAGAGGAGCCTGGCAGGCTATAGTCCATGGGGTCTCAAAGACATGACAGGAGCAACATAGCACACATGATACCATACACAGGAGATCCTAAAGATGCTCTGAGAAAACTACCAGAGCTCATCAATGCATATGGTAAATTGCAAGTTACAGAATTAACACACAGAAATCTGTTGCATTTCTATACACTAACTAGAAAAGACCAGAAAGAGAAATTCAAGAAACAATTACATTTACCATCACATAGGAAAGAATAAAATAGTAGGAATAAACCTACCTAAGGAGACAAAAGACCTGTCCTCTGAAAACTGTAAGAAATTGAGGAAGACTCAAACAGATGGAAAGATATACTGTGTACTTGGAATGGAAGAATCAATATTGTCAAAATGACTATACTACCCTAAGCAATCTACATATTCAATGCAATCCTTATCAAATTACCAATGGCAATTTTTTTCAACAGAATTAGAAAAAAAATAAATTGTATGGAGAGACAATAGACCTGAGTATCCAAAGCAATTTTGAAAAAGAAAAACAGAAGTCACAGAATGGCTCTCTGACTTCAGATTATACCATAAAGATACAGTTATCCAAACAGTATAGTACTGGTGCAGAAATAGAAATATACATCAAGGGAACAGGGTAGAAAGCCCAGAAATAAAGCCATGCATTATGGTCAATTAATCTCTGAAAAGGAGGCAAGACTACACAATGTTGGAATGACTGTCTCTTCATCAAATGGTGCTGTGAAAACTGAACAGCTGTCTGTAAAAAACAAAATCATATCCTTCTCTAAAGTAAGCTCAAAATGTTTAAAGACCGAAAAGACCTAAATGTGAAACCAGACACTCTAAAACTCCTAGAGGAAAACACAGGAAGAAATCACAGCAATATCTTTTTAAATGTCTCCCATAATAACAGAAATTAAAACAAACATAAATGGGACCGACTTAACCTCAAAAGCTCTTGCACAACAAAGAAAACAACAACCAAAACAAAAAGACAACCACAGACAGAGTAAAAAGATTTGCAGATAATGTGACTGACAAGGGATTAGTCTCCAAAATCTACAAACAGCTCATGAAGCAAACCAATCAAAAAATGGTCAGAAGATCTAAAAAGATCTTCTCCAAAGAAGACATACAGATGGCCAAGAGGCACATGAAAAAGTATTCAACATTACTAACAATTAGAGAAATGCAAATCAAATCTACAATGAGATATCAACTCATACCAGTCAAAAGGGCTATCATCAAAAAATCCACAGCCAATAAATGCTGGAGAGGGTGTGGAGAGAAGGGAACCCTCCTACACTGTTAGTGGGAATGGAAGCTGGTACAGACACTATGGAGAACATGGAAGTTCTTTAAAAAACTAAAAGTAGAGCTATCATATGACCCTGAAGTCTCACTCTTGGGCATATATCCAGAGGAAAAACACTGGTCTGAAAGGATACATGCACCACAGTATTTATTGCAGAACTGTTTACAATAGCCAAGACCTGAAAGGGACCTAAACGTCCATCATCAGAGGAACGGATAAAGCAGACATGACATATATATACAATGTAATATTACTTAATATTACTCAGTCATCAGAAAAGAATGAAATAATGTCATTTGCAGCAACATGGATGGACGCAGAGATTGCATAGTCGGTGAAATAAGACAAAGCAGAAACATCCTATGACACCCCTTTTATGTGGAATCTAAAAAGACATGATAGAAATTAACTTATTTATAAAACAGACTCACAGATTTAGAGAACGCACTTATGGTTGTCAGGGGGAAAGGTTGGGGGGAAGGGAAAGTTGGGGAGTTTGGATGCTCAGGTACACTCTGCTGCATTTAAAATGGATAATCAACAAGGACCTACTTACTGTACAGCAGAGTGTACTTACTGCACTCTGTTCAATGTTATGTGGCATCCTGGAAGGGTGAGGAATTTGGGGGAGAATGGACACATTTATATGGATGGTTGAATCCCTTTGGTGTTCATCTGAAACTGTAACAACATCATTAATCCATTACACTCCAATACAAAATAAAAAGATTTTTTTTTTTTAAAGAAGAAAACAGTAGCAGAAGGGAAAGTCAGAGTGATTCAAAACATAAGACAACGTCATCATTGCTGGTTCAAAGATAAAGGGAAACACGATGAGGAATGTAAGTGACCTGAAGGAGCTAAGAGAAGAATCCAGCTGACAGCAAGAGCACATCCTCAGCACTGCGACCACAAGAAGCTGAATTCTACCAACAACCTCACACTGCTGATCCTGTTCGTGATGCCCACTGTCTTGCTGTTTACACTGTTCACTGAAGGCAGGTAGACAAGGCGCCATCTAAGAGGCTGGAGGGAAACTCGAGGAGCCATAGGAACTGCAGAGGCATTTATTCTCACCTGGCTGGCGCAGCAGCCACAGCAGTAGACACGCTGTAGTCGCTCTTCTCGTGACTGATGCCACAGACACGGCGTGTTGCAGCAGTAATGCCGCTGTTTTCTAGGTGGAGCTCACATGTGCCGACCGCACAAAGTAGCTCGTGAGCAAGCGAGTACCTCGTGACGTGCATGCGTGGTGCTACAAATGGTCTCACTGTCACCTAGTCATCATTTACAAAATGTGGTGTGAGAAAGCTGAACACGGCATCCTGGCCAATTTGCTCTCTCCCCACAAACCCAAGTGAGCCTGGGAACAGATCCTCCCCCACAGTCTCTGGCTAACAGGCCAGATCATCAAGCATCTTGATTTCAGCTCTGGGAGACCCAAAACAGAGGAACTAGATGTCTGACCTACAGAACCATGAGACAGTAAAGTTGTGCTGTTTGAGGCCACTAAGCACATGGTCATTTGTTATTATATTACAGCAAAAGAAAAGTATTGTACCAGATAACCAATCCGAACTTTCCTTCTACTCCAAGACTCATCAGAATCCAGGCCTACTCAACTAAGCCCAGCTAGTTTCCCTCTGCTCACAAACACTGGCTTTTGATTTCTGCTAGGTCAGGCTCAGCTCTGTACATAGAACTTTTATTTTTTGAAGTAGAAAAAAAAAAATAAACCAGTAGATGATGACTGTATAGTATGAACTCAGAGAATGTGTGGTGTGTGCAGATCTGTGTTGTCCAGATCCCTCTCAAGGAAGGCCTTCTGCCCCACTGCAGGGGTACAGTCAGCGGACAGCCCCCGCTGTCAGCTCTTGGAGGACCCCCTTGAGCTGCAGGGAGCCAACTTCCTCAAGGCCATACTCTTCCCAAGGAAGTCTGTGTCTGTGACTAAGCAGGGGAGTGGACAGAGAGAGGCTCGACCATTTGGGCTTAACGTGGGCCACTCTGAATGTTCATGAGGCTGGCTGACTCCCTATCAGGCCCACGTTGCAGTTTGACTTCTTCTTGTGCCCAAACCTGCTCCTCGTTTTCTTCAAAGGTTAATTCCCAATAAACAACTCGAAACTTGCTCCCCTTCAAAAGCAGTGATGAATGACAAAAGCAGGATTTAATGGGACTGCCGTCAGGAACCCTAGGGATGCAGGTGGTTTCTTGAAGCTGGAAGAGGCAAGGAAAGGCTTCTCCCCTAGAGAATCCAGAAGGAACGCAGTCTTGCTGCCTGCAACTTGATTTCAGCCTCATAAGACCTTTTTTAGCCTCTTTTTGGACTTTTGATCCAAAGAACTGTAAGATAAATTGTGTTTTAGCCAATAAATTTGTGATAATTTGTTACAACATCAATAGGAAAATAATACAAAATCTGCTACCTGGAAGTGGGATGCTACTGTAACAAATACCTAAAAAATGTGGAAACGATTTGGAACCGGACAACAGGAAGGAGCTGTAAGAATTCTGAGCGTCATCACAGAAAACACCTAGGCTACACTGAACAGACTAGTACTTGAAATGTGAATGTTGATGATTGTGTAATGAGAACTGATAGTGAGAAGCAAGGTAGCTAAGACCTACATTAATAAACACACAGTTTCCTAGCAATATGGACATTAAAGGCTAATGATGAGGGCTTAGAAAGAAATTAGGAAACTGGAACCTGGAGGACAGGAAACTCTCGCTGTACAGTGACAGAAGGCTTATGTGGGAAGCAGAACTTATAAAAAGTCATAGCAAGCTAAACAATGCCCCTTAAAGATATCAGGTCCTAATTCTGGGAAGTTGCAAACATTACCTTATATGGGAAAAGAGTCTTTGCAGATGTGATTAAGGTAAGGGTCTTGAGATGGGGAGCCTGACAAGATGGGCACTAAATGCATCATAAAGACATTTATAAGGGAAAGGCAAAGGAGACCACACGTAGACAAAAGAAATGTGATGGGATGAAAGCATAGCTATTTGAAGATGCTGTGCTGCTGGCTTTGAAGATGCAGGAAGGTGTCCTGAGCCAAGGAATGCAGGTATGCAGCTCTGGAGACTGGAAAAGGCAAGTAAACAGACTCTGGCCTAGAGCATCTGGGGCCCTGCTAAAACCTTGATTTTGTTCCAGTGCCACAGATTTCAGACTCATGGTCTCCAGAAATCTAACAGAATAAATGCGTGTTGTTTTAAGTCATCAAGTGTGTGGTAAAATTTTTTATAGTAGCTATAAGAAACTGATACAATAATGAAATTAGGCCCTTATATGAGGAGAGGGCAGGCAAAGTGTTAAAGTTGTGGCCTCTTCCTATCGCTTATAGCAAAATGCGAGAAGAAATAGATTAAGGTAAGAACTGTCAATGAAAAAGGGACCAGGACTTGATTTGGGAAAACTGTCAGTTTATCCAGGTTACAAAAGACGCTATACTTGGGTGATTCATTGTAAGGAAAACAAATGCTTAAGAGGAAGCCAAGGGTGCGGCTGGACAACCTTCTGCTACTGCTTCAGACTCTCTGAGGAAATTAGGTGTGTGATTCATGGGTTGTCTCAGCCATGTTACCAAAAGCCAGGAATAAGGAATGAATTATTCATGAAAGACATATGGAGGAGGTCTAGTGGTGTAAATTCTTGAGACATATGCAGGAGACCTACGTGATTCTTCAAAACACACTGTCAGTTTAGACTGAAAAGGACAGACAGAAGCCAAAATGAAAGAAGGCTGTCAGAACCCCAACATTCTACATGCAGGAAATAGGTAGGAAAAAACCTACTCAACTGGAAACATGCCCTATCCTTCATGAAAAAGGAAGGATGACACCACGGACAGAGCTTTAGTCACCGGTGATTAGGCCCAGGCCTTGAAATCTACTGCTGTTTGCCTAACTGGATTTAGAAACTTGGGTGGAACACTGCTTCCTTTTGTCCTATTAGTTTCTTTGCTTTCAAATGGCAATATCTTTAACTGTTATCCTATGCTTGTCCCACCATTGTATTCTGTCGGTAATACTTGCGGGCTGAAGCTGAAGCTCCAATACTTTGTCCACCTGATGCGGTAGAGTCAACTCATTGGAAAAGACCCTGATGCTCGGAAAGGTTGAAGGCAGGAGAAGGGGGTGACAGAGCATGAGATGGTTAGATATTAGATAGCATCACCGACTCAGTGGACATGAACCTGAGCAAACTCCGGGAGATAAGGAAAGACAGGGGAGCCTGGCGTGCTGCAGCCTATGGGGTCACAAAGAATCAGACATGATTTAGCAACTGAGGACAATGAACAACAACATATTTGTTTCCTGAGCTCCACAAATTCACAGATAAGAAGAACTGTGCCTCGCGGAAGATTATATAGCTGATTTAGATGATTCAGACTTGGAACTTTGGAGCTGATAAGATTTAGTTGACATTATGGACTTTAATTCGCTTCTGTAATAATTTAAGACTTTGGGGGATACTGGAAGGAGATTAATATTTTTTCCATGTGTGACAGACATGAATTTGGGTGCAGAACATAGACTGAGGTAGGCAAAACAATGATTTTGCCAAAGATGTCCATGTCCTAATCCTTCCTCTTCCTACTTATGAACATAAAACCTACCATGGCAAAAGGGACTTTTCAGATGAGATTAAATTAAGGATTTGGGGGTGGGGAGATTACCCTGATTATCTGGGTGGGCCCATGTAGGCACATAGGCTACTTATAAGGAGACAGGAGTGTTTGGGTTGGAGGGGGAGACGTGATGCTGGAAGCGCTGATGGTGGAAGGAGTGATGAAGGACCATGAGTCAAGGGATGCAGGCAGCCTCCAGAAGTGGGGGAAGGTAAGGAAATAACTTTCCTCTAGCGAATCTGGAAGAGACACAAACCTCCCAATGTGAGACATGTTTCAGACTTCTGGTCTCCAAAACAGTGAGATAATAAATTTGTACAGTTTTAAGCCACTAAGTTTGTGGTAATTTCTTACAACAGCAACAGGAAACTAACAGATTAGTTTTAATAAAATAAAATAATAATAATATTACTAATCCAATAACCAGTTGTCAAATAATCTTCACAAAGTTGAAAAAGAAATTTGATTTTGTCAACTTATAAATAGTTCACAAAGTGTTCAGTTCAGTTCAGTCACTCAGTCATGTCTGACTCTGTGACCCCATGGACTGCAACACACCAGGCTTCCCTGTCCATCACCAACTCCCAGAGCTTGCTCAAACTCATGTCCATCAAGTCGGTGATGCCATTGGACCATCTCACCCTCTGTTGACCCCTTTCTCCTCCTACCATCAATCTTACCCAGCCATCAGGGTCTTTTCCAATAAGTCATTTCTTTGCATCATGTGGTCCAAGTATCAGAGTTTCAGCTTCAGCATCAGTCATTCCAATGACTATTCAGGACTGATTTCCTTTAGGATGGACTGGTTTGATCTCCTTGCATCCAAGGGACTCTCAAGAGTCTTCTCCAGCACCACAATTCAAAAGCATCAACTGTTCGTCAGTCAGCTTTCTTTACGGCCCAACTCTCACATTCAGACATGACTACTGAAAAAACCATAGCTTTGACTAGAAGGACCTTTGTTGCAAAGTAATGTCTCTGCTTTTTAATATGCTATCTAGGTTGGTCATAGCTGTTCTTCCAGGAAGCAAGCATCTTTTAATTTCATGGCTGCAGTCATCATCTGCAGTGATTTTGGAACAGAAGAAAATAAATCTCGCACTGTTTCCCCATCTATTTGTCCTGAGTGATGAGATTGGATGCCATGATCTTAGTTTTCTAAATGTTGAGTTTTAAGCCAGCTTTTTCACTCTCTTCTTTGACTTTCATCAAGAGGCTCTTCAGTTCCTCTTCGCTTTCTGCCATAAAGGTGGTGTCATCTGCCTATCTGAGGTTATTGATATTTCTCCTGGCAATCTTGATTCCAGCTTGTGCTTCATCCAGCCCAGAATTTCGCATGATATACTCTGCATATAAGTTAAGTAAGCCGAGTGACAATATACAGCCTTGACATACTCCTTTCCCAGTTTGGAACCAGTCCCTTCTCCATGTCAGGTTCTAACTGTGTTTCTTGACTTGCATACAGATTTCTCTGGAGGCAAGTAAGGTAGTCTAGAATTCCCATCCCTTTAAGAATTTTCCACAGTTTGTTGTGAACCACATAGTCAAAGGCTTTAGTGTAGTCAAAGAAGCAGAAGGAGATGTTTTTCTGGAATTCTCTTGCTTTTTTATGACCCAACAGATGTTGGCAATTTGATCTCTAGTTCCTCTGCCTTTTCTAAATCCAGCTTGAACATCCACAAGTTCTTGGTCTATGCTCTTTTGAAGCCTAGCTTGGAGAATTTTGAGAATTACTTTGCTAGCGTGTGAGATGAGTGTAATTGTGTGGTAGTTTGAACATTCTTTAGGTTTGGAATGAAAACTGACCTTTTCCAGTCCTGTGGCCACTGCTGAGTTTTCCAAATTTGCTGGCATATTGAGTGTAGTACTTTCACAGCATCATCTTTCAGGATCTGAAATACCTCAGGTGGAATTTCATCACTTCCACTAGCTTTGTTCATAGCGATGTTTCCTAAGGCCCGCTTGACTTCACGCTCCAGGATATCTGGCTCTAGGTGAGTGGTCACACCACTGTGGTTATCTGGGTCATGAATATCTATTTTGTATAGTTCTTCTGTATATTCTTGCCACCGCTACTTAATATCTTCTGCTTCTGTTAAGTCCATACCGTTTCTGTCCTTTATTGAGCCCATCTTTGCATGAAATGTTCCCTTGGCACAAAGTGTTCACTACCATGAAAATCACAGCCTGGCTAATGAAATGGACTGGACGCCTCATGCAAAGTACCCTGGCTTGATCAGTGACTAAGCTCCAGGCTGCACCTCCACCATTTTTACCCCTTCCCTCCTCCTACTCCTTGGCAGCCACAAGTCTGGTCTCCAAATCACTAAGTGTATTTTGTTCATTAGATATAATTTGTGCCATATTTTAGATTTCACACTTAAGTGGTGTTGTATGTATCTGTCTTTCTCTGACTTACTTCACTCGGTATGACAATCTCTAGGTCCATCCATGTTCCTGCAAATAATATTATTTAATTCTTTTTTACAGCTGAGTAATATGCCTCCACTGGTCACTCAGCCTATCACGAGGCTGCAGTGACTCTCAGGCAATATATGGGATTTATTTGAAGACTCTTGAAATTCAGTACTCACACAGTACTTACTGATTGGCATTATGGGGAAGAGGTGAGGCTTAATTTGCCTGTGATAGGTTTCCAAGTGAGCTTTTGGAAGGGACATACATGTGTGTGTTAAGTCGCTTCATTTCTGTCCAACTCTGCGACCCCATGGACTTTAGCCCACCAGGCTCCTCAGTCCATAAGATACTCCAGGCAAAAATACTGGAGTGGGTTGCCATGCCCTCCTCCAGGGGATCTTCCCAACCCAGGGATCAAATCCCCATCTCTGTACTAGCAGGCGGACTCTTTACCACTAGTGCCAACTGAGAAGCCCCTTGGAAGGAACACAGAAATGCTTAATGTACACAACTTTCTATTGACTGTGGCTGCACCCATCTGAAGCACTGCTGGGTCTGGAGGTGGCGGAGGTCTGGCACTGCCAACTGGCTTTACTGCATGCAGCACCATCATTGTTCCATAGCCTCCCTGCGCTGCTCTGGTTATTCCTGTCTCGGTGGGGCTGTGCAGGGCCCCTTCAACACTCCGGAGACTCTTCCGTGCTCTGCACCTGAGTCTCGTCCTCAGACAGAAAGCTGCAGATTCATATCTGCATGAGGGACACATTTTGTGCTGGGCAGAGACGGGGGAGGTCTCTGAAAGAAGCCTACCTCTGAGGATGATATGCTTCTTTTCCTTATATTTGACTTACCTCTAGATTGGCAAATAACAGAGGTTTACTCAGGTATTACAAACAGTTCATCTTTTTATTAGTATAATATATGCTTATTTACATGTCCACACATTATGTATTTATTAAGTCACTGGTGCTAGGTACAGATAGCCCTACTTCTCCTTCAGAAACTTCCTCATGAACCCTGCTCAAAGTCAAAATCTTATTTATTGGAGCTTTCTCCCTTATACTCCTATGCTTAGAAGAACTGCAAGCTTCTTCAGTAAATAAAAGAATACATGAATGCATTTCTCTTCTGGTAAACAATCACTGTTCTGTGTGTCGTGATAAATAGTGATATACCATTTTCACTATCTGTCACATAGGCATTGCTGGTTTTCCTGAAAACTAACTATGATTCATAATAATGTTTTGAGGAAAACACACTCTGAGGCTCATATATATATAACAGAAACTCAGTTCTATAAAAACAGAACTTTTAAAATCTAAACACTGACACATTGGGAGCAAGGTATGTTGGAACCCAAAGGTCACTGCCAGGTGCAGCCGTCCCCACCCTGTCCTTTTACTAACTAATCTGTGAAAACTGGCCCCTTCGGTGACCGTTGTAGACCTACTGAAATTGTGTTTGATCCAAATCAGAAGTGCAAGCCTAGTTTTATTCAGAGTCTGGCCATGCTGCCTGTCCTGGTTAGTTGCCCTCTTGAGGAATCTTGGCCTTAGCACTTACCCTGGCCTAACCAAATCTAAAGAAGGGGTTTGGTCTGTGATAAAGATGAGAAGAGATACCAAGTTTAGCAGATACAGTCCAGGAAGGGGTGGGGAGCGGTCAGTGAACAAAGGGTACAATGGCTTGTTTAAAGGTAATAGAATTTAAATTTAGTGAAGGACAGCCTTGTAGAAAGCAAAACTCAGGGCATTATCTGAAAGTTCCAATAATACTATACTAAAATGATCCGTGTTTTTTTTTTCTACAACTGTAATATTCCACACTTCAAAAACACCTGTTATTGAAATAACATAGTGAAACTCTTCCTTTTAGCAATGAAATCAAATTCTACAACTTACTTCCAGTTTGAGTTACACATTTCATGTCATCCTAAAGCTAACTGATTCATTTTGTACTCTTCAATGTAATAGGAATGTACAAGGGACCAACCATCAAAATTATTCTGCTAAAAATCCTCTCTGAACTTGCACTGTTATTAGGACTATCATTCCCCTTCAGCTGTTGGAAGGAAGATGCCAGAAATTCTTCTATCTTTTGGGAAAACTAGTAGATAAGTGACAATTTTACAAACAGTCATACTGCTTAGCAAAAAGGGATATAAGCTTTATTGATCTATTTTGATTAACACAGCTCTTTCTTTTTCAATGCTTGTGTTTCTCAGGAGGACACTATGACTGATGTGAGAATGGAAAATTTTGGTTAATTTTGTATGTGTATCCACACACCCAGCAATAAACCATCTTAATAAATCAAATGTAGGAAAATAAACACAAGCCTGAGCAATAAAAAGAATGCTGCAAAAAAGAAACAGCACAAGTATACAAAGACATTCCTTTCTCAAAGTGAAATTCAAGTACATCTCTAATCATGCGGCATAATGCAATCAACAGTGTCATGGGGGAGAGAGTAGATAGTAAAATGGAACAGACCCAACTCCAAAGCTCAGCTCAGCTCAGTCTCCATGTACCATTTCCCTATAAAGGGGATTATATTGATATAAAGCTTATCGTATAGTGTTAAGTCCCAACATACCAAATACCAATACAGATGTGTTGTACAAAGCCTGACACACAGTAAATGCTCTGAAAATTCTGGAGAAGTAAAGGTAACATCAGTAGAAGTGAGGGACTAGGGAACAAACACAGTGAACAAGCTGCAAAAATGGTCAGGATCTACTTTTTATGGAACTCTGGCATTTATAAAATAAAAAATAGCCAGAGAATATTTTGTAAAGAAAAAACACAAAGCCTGAAAACCAGTAAGCAAGTTCTGTAGCATTTTAATTTACCTTGGTACCAGCCCCCACTCTCCACCTTTGCAGTGGTCTTGAAAATAGGAACTCATATTCCTGGTGCAGGTTGCTGGTAACAGGAATGATATGGACCTTATTCTCACAGAATGTTAGTTGCTTGTTTTGATCTGTCTTGTGGGTCCTGAAGGACTGGCTCAAAGGCTTGCATTTGTTTCAACTGACTCAGAGATGTCTTCCTAGGGTATTTGGGTTGAAAACATCTGCAGGTAAATGTATTCAGCATGGTAAAAGGGCAATGGACATAGATGGGGCAAGCAAGAAACAGACTGAAAGCCTAGGAAGGAGATACTTGAGGAAAGAGGGGGTGAAAAGTGCCCACATATTCCAGAGAATCCAGAAGGCTATATGCATGCTCAGGACTGAATATACGCTCAGAAGAGACCCAAGAAGACCCTAAGTTCTCATCTCCAGCTGACCCTCAGGCTCTGAACATGCAGGAAATGAAAACTAAGGCAAAGTTTTAAAAGGCTAAGTGTTAAAAAGCACTCCAACATACACATGAGGCGATCCACAAAGACTGAGTTTTTCTGTTTTTTTGCTCCAGGTTATTAAGGAATCTCTATCAAACCACTTGCTGGCCATTAATCTAATGAGTTACCACACATGACAAAGAATACAGACTTTAAAAAGTTGTTGAGAAAACTCACTAAACAATACCACAGAAAGCAAAACAGGAAACTCTATTGATGGAGCAGGATCTGATTTTCTGAGTCACTATATTAAGATAATCAAAACATCCAATTTCAACAAAAAATTAAGAGGCATAAAAACAGATCCCACAAAAATTGATATCCCATTCACAAGGGAAAGAAGAAATGAACAGATGCAGTCCCTGAGGAAGCAAAGATACTGTATTTACCAAAAATCCCTTTAAATCAATTGCCTTAAATGTCAAGGAGCTAAAGAAAATAATGGACAGAGAAATTAAGCAAACCTAGGGAACAACACCTCAACAAAGAGAAAATATCAATATATAGAGAGAAGATATAATAAGAATCAAACAGAAATTCTTCAGGTCAAAAAATATCAATAATTGAAAGGAAAAATTCACAAGAGGGTTTCAATAGCAGATCTGAGATGGAAGAATCAGCAAATTCGAAGATAAGTCAAGTAAAATTATCCAGTTCAAGAAAAGAGAGAAAAAGATGGAATGAAAATGATAAAGCCCAAGAGACCTCTGAGAAACCATCAAAAATATCAAAATGGGGACTTCCCTGCTGGTCTCTGCACTCCCAGTGCAGGAGGTCTGGGTGCAATCCCTGGTCTGAGAATTAAACCCCACACACCACAACTAAGAGTCCCCACGCTGCAGCTAAGGTCCTGCATACCACAGTGGAGATCAAAGATCCCACTAACACGACCAAGACCTGGCACTCAAACAAATAAACTGATTACATTTTTAAAAAGAATACCAAAGGGTACACAATAAGAGTCCCAGAACAAGTGCAAAATGAGAAAGGGGCAGAAAGAGTGTCTGAAGAAATAATGGCCAAAAATGTCTTCATTTAATCAGAAATATCAACATCAAAGTAAAAAAAAACTCCATGTAGGATAAACTTAAAGAGATCCACACTAAGACACCTTATAATCTAACTGCTGAAAGCCAAAGGTGAAGAGAGAATTTTGAAAGCAGCAAAGTCGAAGTAACTCATCTTGCTCCGGATATGCTAAATAAGGTTAAAAATTGATTTCCATCAGAAACTATGGAAGTCAGAGGCAGTGAAGGGGCATGTTCAAAGTGCTGTAAGAAACTAAGTATCCTTCAAAACTGAAGGAGATATTAAGATATCCCAGACAAACAAAAGTTGAGGGCATTCATTGTTGATAGATCTGTTCTATTATAAACACTAAAGGTAGTCCTTCAAGTGACAACAAATGCACTAGGAGAAACTGTGAGTCACGTGAAGAAATGAGGGACACCAGTGCTAATGCAGACACAGGTAAACAAAACATAAAAGCCAGGATTATTTTTATTTTTGCTTCATAGACCTCCCTGTTTTATGATTTTAAAGGCAATGCATAAAATGGTAATTATAGATCCATGTTACTGGGTACTCTCTATTTAAAGATGCAACTTGTGATGGTAACAACATAAGAGGAGGACAGAACTATAGGATCAAACTTGTATATACTGTTGAAACTACGTCAGTATCAATTTGAACTCGATTGTGATAGATGTAGAAGCTAATGGAAATCCCCAGAGTAACCTTTAAGAAAATCACTCAAAAATAAACAGCAAGAGAAGTGAGACAGAACTGAAATAGTGCATTATAGAAACATAACTAAATACCAAAGGAAGCAATAATGGAAGAGCTGAGGAACTAAACAAAAATTAGGGCATAAAGAAAGCAAATAAACTTAATCGCTTCTTTAAAGACCCTATCTCCAAATACAGTCACATGCTGAGGTACTGAGGATTTAGGATTTCAACATATGAATTTGGAAGGACACAGTTCAGCCTGTGACAACATCCCTTACTATATTACTTTGAGTCCTTGTCAGTAATTATATTAAATCTAAATGGAAACAAACACTTCAATTAAAAGCAAGAGATGAGTAGAATCAATAAAGAAATATGAACTAACTATATACTGTCCACAAGGGATTCACTTTAGTTCCCAAAATGTTA
Organism: Ovis aries; assembly: GCF_016772045.2. Classification (NCBI taxonomy): domain Eukaryota; kingdom Metazoa; phylum Chordata; class Mammalia; order Artiodactyla; family Bovidae; genus Ovis; species Ovis aries. The sequence goes on along the minus strand of NC_056071.1, from coordinate 3,656,867 downwards.
ACACTAGTTAAAAGTGAATGGATGGGGGCGGGGGGAACCAGCCAAAAGAGAGCTCAACATAAAAATTTTTACAAGAGACAAAGAAGGACCCTATATAATGACAAAAAACACTCAATCAGTTTAGAATATATAGAAATTATAAGCAAAAATGAATCTCAAAAATATATAAGGCACAAATTGACAAAATTCAGAAAAATAGACAGTTTTACAATAATACTTGGAGATCTCAATATCCCACTTTCAGTAATGTTAGAAAAACCAGAGAGAATGACGACAGAACTAGGTTTAAACTATACTATAACCCTAGTAGACCTACCAGATGTACACGGAGAACTTCATCCATAATAGCCATCTTTTCAAAGGCACACAGACCACACCAACAGCCACAAAACAAGCCTCAAAAAATTCCAAACTACTGAAATCATACAGAGCCTTTCCCCTGACAGCAATGGAATGAAACGAGGAATCAGTAACCGAAGAAAAATGGAAAATTTCTCAAACATGTGAAAATTAAATAATACAGTCCTAAATGACAAATGGATCAAAGAACAAATCACAAGAGAAATGAGATAAAACTTTGAGATGAATGGAAGCAAAAACACAGCATTTGCAAACTTATGGGACGCATTAAAAAGAGTGCTCAGAGTGAAATTCAGATCTGCAAATAGTCTGCATTTAAAAAAAAGAAAGATTTCAAATCAATAACCCGATTTTACATATTAAAGAACTAGAAAAAGAAGACCTAACTAGACCCAAAGCTAACTGAAGAAAGGAATAATAAAAACTGGCTAAGTGAAACAGAAAATACAAAAGTCTCAGCTTTTCTCACAGAGAAGCCAAAGGGTGCTCTGAGCAGTTGACTCAGGCCCACAGCACCAGTCTTCCCCACCACAGATGCTGTAGTTTTCCATGCCTGAATCTCTTCTTCCAGAATTCTAAATGCTGTGAATAATGGACATTAGAGCAGGATTTATCATGTTATCTAACATATTTTAACAATCCAGAATCTTTCAGATGATGACCACATCCTTCTTTGGGGAGCTGACAGAAAGGGTGGTGCTGGAGCACGTGGGTAAGGAGAGACACGTGCTAAACCAGGAGATGCTCGACAGCTGAGTGCCATCTGAGTGGTGGCTGCAGCCTCCTTAAAGCGAGGATTGGGTTAGATTTTCTGTTGGCCTCACTGAACAGTGAGGATTTCTTTGTCCAGACTTAAAAAGAGACTCAGTGATTTTCTTCCTAGATTGTTCATGGAAAGAGACTCTGGAGACCCTTCTTCCTGGGGACTTTGTTTTTCACTTAGGACACAAAGAAGAATCTAAGGCCTTTACCTGATGCAGGAAAGCTTATTAACAAAAAGGAAAGAAAGAGCAGGTCACAGAGTCCAACACAATTGAGTGACTAAGCACACACAGAGAAAGAACAGGGAAAACACCTCAAGAGTGAACTGCGCCAGGCCAAGGGGGGCAAATGGCCCTGCAGAGCTGGGGTGCAGAGCTGTTAATGCAGGGTTATTTGCATAGTCCACGGGGGTCACTGATTGACAGCTGCATGTTATACAACAGGATGCTCTCCTGTACATGCACTTCCGATAATTCAGTCTGTTATAATCAGATGCATTTATTCATGGCATATTTATGAGCAGTTAATAACTCCAACGGCTGCCAAAGGTTACTTTAGTCAGGACAGTGTGAGGCCTGCACATGTGCTAGAGTAGGGAAAGTCCTGCCAGTTGGCCACGGGGATTCTTCCGGCCCCTTGACTATCTTTGGAGTACTGCATTGGGGGTGGGGCTGGTAAATTACTTGGTGGGATTAGGAGGCGACGGATGGTTAGCTGAAGGGGCCGCCTCTCCTTGCTCTCTGCTAACTTCCTGCCTATCAGGACTGCCCATCAGTATCATTCCTCTCAATTTCCATGACTGTGGTTTGGCCATCACTCTCTTCTTTTCACTTCACATTTCAGAATGCTCTACTGTCTACTCTGGCAACTCATTCTGTGACAGTCTATCATTTCCAGTAAGTGGCCAGACAAATATTTCGAAACTGCATGGAGTTTCTGTGAATCAGGAAGAGTTTCAGGTCTTTCTATCATTTAAATTTCTGAGCTCAAGCCTACCTTAGGGAAAGTGCATTACTTTTAGAAAACAGTGTGATAAAATGTGCCCAGAAAGTCCCTTTCCGGATTAGTTTTTATCCCCAGCACACAGCGAATAGCCTATAAGTAATGCTGACTGGTCTTCATGATGCAAGTTTGTAAAGCAGAGAATGAGATACTTATAGCACAAAAGCTGAGCATAAAATAGGAAAAGTGACAAGAGGTTCTGCCTATCATTAGCAGACTTATCATAAAAGATGTATGCATTCTGAAACTCTAGATTTTACCAGTGAGGAACCTGCACTTTTCCAGGTCTGTAAGGAATTGAGAATGTGGTGAGGAAGCCGTGCACAGTGGGTTGGGATGGTTTGTACGGCGCTGTAGCTTTTCATTGATGTCTGGGTGTGTTTGCTAAGAGAGCCAAAGCAAAGTGTCACAGATTCAAGGGCAAAAACCACAGTAATAAATTTTCTCATAGATCTGGAGGCTGGAAGTGTGAGACCAAAGCTGGCCTGGTGTCTACTGAGGTCTCTCTCCTCGGCTCACAGATGCCTTCTTCCCCCGTGTCCTCACAGCCTCTGCGCCTACCTGTGTCCCCGTCTCGTCTTATAAAAAGACACCAGTCACAGTGGGCCAGGATCCATTCCAAAGACCTCTGTTTAACTTAGTTACCTCTTTAAACGACCTATCTCCAAACCCAACCACATTCTGACGAATCGGGGCTTATGGCTTTAACACATAAACTTGGTGGGAAGGACACAATTTGTCCCACAACAATAATGAAATCACTTGCTTCTTACCTGCAACACTCTCCCCCACCTTTCTGACTTAACAAAAATTATGGCATACAGACTAAAACAATAAGGAAATCTACCTGAATCTGTGAATTTGGATAGTTGAAAAGTGACTTTACAAAGCGGGTGAAGATTTGGAACTTGTGAGACATTATGTTTCATTTCACATGCCTTTTATGAGATCTTCTAAACAGTTCTTTTATGGCTGCTTTGCAGAGACACCAAGAAATTTTTGGTTCATTTGGGGCCAACATTCATGCACATACCCAGAGACACCTCAGAGCCCTTATATATATATATATATATATATATAAAGGCAATCTATTCCAAATAGCCTTTCTACTCTTGTGTGACTCAAGGCAAGGAGACCCCAGAAGTGCTGGGTTCTGAGCAAATTCAAGATTGAGGAATGGCCAAGGGTGGGAAGGATGTAAATGGACAACTCTGGAGGAAAAATGTGTAATGAAAGGGAGGTGATTGGGGGCCCCTCCATCCCTTCATAGGAACGCCTGAGCAGGGTCTGCTTGGCTTTCACGGAGACCCTGACCAGCCTGGCTGACAACTAAATGAGTTTCTCCTCTGGCCAGTAAAAAAAAAGCTTTTGAAATGCTGTGAAGAAGCTTTTTTCACTTGTGTTTTTAAAAACCCTGGAACACGGGTACTATTTTTATACCCATCTTACAAATGAAAAAGTTACAAAATCTCTCCCATGTCGCACCATTAGTGGCACAGTTAGGATTCCAACCCAAGTGGAATAGTTCCAGAGTCTGCACACAAGTTGGCGTCAAGTCAGGAATTTGCAAGTTAGTTAACAAGCTCTGTATCCCTAACAAGAGACACTCAGTGCTTCAAATTGTCTTGGCTTCTGTATTCAGAAGGACTCCCTGAGAGCCAGGAACCAACCAAGTGCCAAGGCAGCTTTCCAGTGGAGGTGACAGGCCCACGTGGCCGCAGGGCAGGGCAGGAAGAATAGGCAGGCCCTGGTAGCCAGGGCTGAAAAAAACACCAACAAAACACTAGGGAGGCACTTGCTATTTGGGAAGAATTCTAGGCCACATTTCAGACCTTGACAGATGAGCCTGAGGGGGTGTCCTACAGGTCATCATTGTGTGGTCAACGCGGGACCACACAAGATGAAATCAATGCTTGCATTTTACAGAACATCAGCAAATAGACAGGCTGGGCCACGGAAACAGAAGAATTTTCAGAAAGGAAACCTGGGAATAAGAAGACGAAGTACCCAAGGGCCTGATGCTCTGCTGGCCAGGCTGCCTCTGGGTCTGTGTGGCTTTAAAAGGTACCAAGTCTCAGTTGAGCTCTACAGAAAAGGGGAGAATATACACCTAACATCTCTAAAGGAGAGCATACGTACCTTGAATGGCTAAAATAACAGGTATTAGCATCTTCTAAGTGTGGGAGGAAAGGAAGAGTCTGGTGAGCACAGAGCCCAGGGAAGCACAGGTTTACACAGGGTACGACGGTGAATGCCTGCAGAGGGGATCATATCCCAGCGTCCAGAGGCCAAGGGATTAAAATGAAGGCCAATGAGGGGAAGTGGGTCTCACTGGGTTCATCCTCAACAATCAGGGACCGGCGTTTATAAACACGTGACAGACAAAGGGCAACAGCCTGGAGCTGCGCTCTCGGCATGCTGCTGATCTGCTGCAGAGAGCAGCGGTCCCTACTCTAAGGCATCTGAGAAGGGAGGAGAAGGCTGGTCAGTCGAGGGGCCAGGAGAGTTCTGCTCTTTGCCCCAGAATCCCCAGGAGCCTAGAGCAGAAGGAACCTGCCTTGTATACAGAAAATAGGTCCTTCAGTTCAGTTCAGTTCAGTTGCTCAGTCGTGTCCGACTCTTTGCGACCCCATGAATCGCAGCACAGCAGGCCTCCCTGTCCATCACCATCTCCCGGAGTTCACTCAAACTCACATCCATCGAGTCGGTGATGCCATCCAGCCATCTCATCCTCTGCTGTCCCCTTTTCCTCCTGCCCTCAATCCCTCCCAGCATCAGTCTTTTCCAATGAGTCAACTCTTTGCATGAGGTGGCCAAAGTACTGGAGTTTCAGCTTTAGCATCATTCCTTTCAAAGAACACCCAGGGCTGATCTCCTTTAGAATGGACCAGTTGGATCCAGTCCATATGCAGGTCAGGAAGCAACAGTTAGAACTGGACATGGAACAACAGACTGGTTCCAAACAGGAAAAGGAGTACGTCAAGGCTGTATACTGTCACTATGCTTATTTAACTTATATGCAGAGTACATCATGAGAAACACTGGGCTGGAAGAAGCACAAGCTGGAATCAAGATTGCCGGGAGAAATCTCAATCACCTCAGATACGTAGATGACACCACCCTTATGGCAGAAAGCGAAGAAGAACTAAAGAGCCTCTTGATGAAAGTGAAAGAGAAGAGTGAAAAAGTTGGCTTAAAGCTCAACATTCAGAAAATGAAGATCACGGCATCCAGCCCCATCACTTCATGGGAAATAGATGGGGAAACAGTGGAAACAGTGTCAGACTTTATTTTTGGGGGCTCCAAAATCACTGCAGATGGTGACTGCAGCCATGAAATTAAAAGATGCTTACTCCTTGGAAGAAAGTTATGACCAACCTAGATATTGTATTGAAAAGCAGAGACATTATTTTGCCAACAAAGGTCCATCTAGTCAAGGCTACGGTTTTTCCTGTAGTCATGTATGGATGTGAGAGTTGGACTGTGAAGAAAGCTGAGCGCCAAAGAATTGATGCTTTTGAACCATGGTGTTGGAGAAGACTCTTGAGAGCCGCTTGGACTGAAAGGAGATCCAACCAGTCCTTGTCTGCCTTTTATTCTTCTGAGATATCATCACACATTTTTAATGCTATTTCACTTTGACTCCTAGTTCCATATTTTCACACATTTTTTTGTCCCTATGTCTAGAGCACACTTGCAAATCTCCCCCTCAACCCACACAGCCATGCGCCCCCACAACTCAGCTCAGTCTTCCATCACTCCCTTTGTTAACCTTGCCTCCTGCCTACCAGCCCAAGGCAGGTCCCCATGGACCTGTTCCCAAATATGCCTGCCTCCATCTCCATGACATCCAGGGTCTACGGATGGTATTTATGCACCATCTAAACTGGAGCTGGCCTGTCAGTCTGTCTCCTGACCTCCACCCTGTGAGCTCTTCTCTGAACCATCTTTTTCTCTCCTCTTGCTCCATCCCTTCATCAGCTGAGAGAAAAAGAGGAGAAAATGATGGTTCAGTGAAGAGCTCACAGGGTGAAGGGCAGGAGACAGACTGGCGTACAGGTCAGCTCCAGTGATCGCTGCTTACTTATTTAAATTAACACACAGGGAGATGAGTGAAACCAACCTTCATCTTGCCTCCTCCTCCTGTTTAATAGTTTAATAATACACTTTCAGCTGGAAGATTAAGGCTCATCCCCTCGCCGCCTCCCACACACCCACACAAGCTCACACGTTGCTCTGACTCTGGCACTGACAGCCTCTATAACGTCCTTCCACAAGCTCAGGCTCGCACCAGGAAAACAGAGAGCAGGGGAGGAGAAGGGGAATGACCTCCAGATGTCTGTACAACTGTCCATTTTCCAGCCGGGGTGTGAGTACAGCTTGTGCGCTTGGCGGGGAGGGATCACTCTACTTGCAGGGGTGGGGAGGCCAGCAGAACCCCGCTGGGACAGCTCTGTCGTCTGCTGGTCCTTCAGACCTGCTGCTCAGGGCGTGGCCTCTGCTGATCAGCACCCAGGGAAAGGGTTTAACAACCTATTGAAAGTCAAACCAAAATGTCGAGCGATAGCATCTTTGTGTGCAGCCTCAGAGCCACACGGTCTGAGTGTAATGAAAATGGAATTCAGCCTTCCTCTGACCTTTTCAGGAAATCCTGGTGCCCTTCAGCTGTCCTCATGCACACATTCCCTCAAACTGTGACCTTGGAACAGTGCTGCTTTGCAAGACAAATCTGGGAATCATTGTTGACACTTGTCATGCACATATCTCTCCGTTTCAATTCCACCAGCAAGTCCTGTCAGTTCTCCTCTAAAATGACTGTTTCACCTCATTTCTTTGGTTTTGTCTCCCAAAGATCTGTCCTCATCTCCTGCCTGATGTGGCAAACCCCCTAAGAGCACTGTGTGATTCTACTCGGAAGTCTGATTCCTCCAAGCCCTGTTATGTTTGCAAGACAGCAGATACCTAAGCTTAAACCTCTGCACTTCACTCCCTGCCTCAGCCTTTCCTCCGCTCCTTAAAATGCCTGGTGTCCTGCACCAAGCCAGTGCCACCTTGTCCTTCTGGCCACAATTGCAAAGTGACTTAGAGAAGCCTTTCCTGGGCCCACCCCCGATATAAAGGGCCTTTCCTGTTATTCTCGCCCATGTTCTTTTTCTTCTCTGTTTTAATACTAACAGAAAATAACATTTTCTAGGTTTATATTTAAAGGTGTGAGCTTCCTGGGTGGCTCAGTGGTCAAGAATCCACCTGCATTGCAGGAGACACAGGAGACATGGGTCAAGTCCCTCGGTCTGGGAAGATGCCCTGGAGGAGGGCATGGCAATCCACTCCAGTATTCTTGCCTGGAGAATCCCATGGACAGAGCAACCTGGCAGGCTACAGTCCATGGGGTCACAAAGAGTCAGACGCAACTAAGCATATACTGACCTTATTAGTACTGTCTGAAGCACTGTGGGGAAGAAATTGGATTCAGCTGAAAAAAATAGGTTCAAAAATAAAAACCAGATTTGCAATGTTTATTATTTTTTGTTGGATGCCTTTAAAAATATTTAGAATCTATTTGATTTTTCATATGTTTAAATGCTTTTTTTTAAGTTAGTGGATTCATGTCAATGTATGGCAAAACCAATACAGTATTGTAAAGTAAAAAAATAAAAAAATAAAAAAATAAGAGAAAAGAAAAAGAACAACAAAAAAAACCTTGATCTTCTCTGTAAAAATAAATAAATAAATAAAAATAAAGTTAGTTTATTAAAAGAGGAGTGACATCATCACACTGAAGGCCCAGTCCCTTTCCCTCCCAATGGTCAACAACTGCATTGCTCTTCATGAACAAAAACAGCTCTGAGAGATCTGGAGCCCACTCTCCACTTCTTAGGAGATGAAGATCTGGGTGAGTGATCAGGTTCTACAGGTATTTACAACACTTTGCAAAGGTCCTATTTCACTTACATGCAACGAAGACTGGCCAAACCGATGTACGACATGGCTAGATACAGGAAGAAAAGCAGGGGCTACTAGGAGCAGCCACAGAGCAGAATGACCGTGTCTCACAGTGACCCGCTCTGTAGACAAAACCGGCAGTCGCCAGTGAGGAAAGCAAAGGCAGCGCAGCCACTGTCAAAACCCTGCAGACCTCTCCAGCTTTCACCTCAGAGGCATCTCACTGACACCAGCCATCTGAGTCTTTCCCCAGTCCCTCTCCTGTGTCCCCGCCAGAGCCTGGGCACCACACCAGCAGCCAGCCCAGGCCTCTGCGTCTGCATGAGTTCCCGCCGAGACATCGCCACTGAAGGCCACCACCATGTGCACACTGAGGCCAGCACACCCAGCAGGCCTATAAACACTGTGAGCCTCCACTACAGGGAGGGCACAGGGGAGCACACCAGAGCCAGGGGCCCCACCACAGCTGGTGGGCCCGGAGTGGGTCCTGTCTTCTGCCGCTGACCTATGCCACTGCACTCCCCTGCAGCTGGCCCCTTCTGTCCCACTGTGTGCCACCATCATGCCACACCCATGGCATGATCCAGCAATCACTAGTGCACACGGACATTCAGGGCCCCCGTGGTTGGCCTTGCCCCTCCACCATTACATACGCGTCTGCAGCTGGCCCCTGTAGGTGAGTGTGTGCATACCACCAGCTCTGGCAACCACAACGGTTAAGTCCTTATCCAACAACAATTACTTGATGTAAATGTAAACAGATTGAATTTTCCAATCAAAAGGTACAAAATACGTGGATGGACAGAGAAACGTGACCCAGTCATAAGTGGCCTATAAGAGACTCACAATAACTTTAAGGACACAAAATGGCTCAGAAAAAGATATTCCATGAATATGGAAGCTGAAAGGAAGCAGAGATAACTGTACTTATACGAGAAAAAACAGACTTTAAACCAAAACTGTAAGAAGAAACAAACAAGGTCATTATATAACGATAACAGCTCAGTCCATCAACATGATATACCAATCCTGAAAATATATGCACCCAATATCAGAATACCTAAATATACTGACCAAATACTCATAGATCTGAAGGGAGAAACAGATAGTACAATAATAGTAAGGAACTTCAATACCCCACTTGGAACAACACCATTGCTTCAACTTTTGCTATCCAGACGGGAAATGAATAAGGAAAGCTGGACTAGAATATACTTTAGACCAAGGGACCTGACAGCCACATACAGAACATAGCGCCCAAGAGCAGCAGGACACACTCTCTCCATGATGCACATGGAACACTCTCCAGGACAGGACATGGAAAGTCTTAGCACACTTGAGAAGACTGAAATCATGCCCAGTGTCTTTCTGATCATGATGGTATGAAACTAGAGATCAACAACAGAAGAAAACTGGGAAACTCATGAGTATATAGAAATTAAATAACACTCTCTTCAATGACCAAAAGGTCAAAGAAGAAATCAAAAGGAGGGTCAAAAATACCTTGAAGCAAATGAAAATGGAAATATAACACACAAAATCCTATAGGCTTTCTAACTGGTTTCATCGGTCTGTATTTCTGTTTTTGTGCCAGTACCGTACTGTCTGGATGACTATAGCTTTGTAGTATAGTCTGAAGGCAGGAAAGCTGATACATCCACCTCCATTCTTCTTTTACAAAATTCCTTTGGATGTTAGGGGTCTTTTGTGTTTCCACACAAGTTGCGAAATCATTTGTTCTAGTTCCATGAAAAATACCCTTAGTAGTTTGACAGGTATTGCACTGAATTTATACACTGCTTTAGGTAGTAGAGTCATTTTCACAATATTGATTTTTTCAACACAAGAACATGTTATATCTCTCCATCTGTGTGTGTTGTCTTTGATTTGTTTCATCAGTATTTTATAGTATTTTTTTTTTTTTTTGCATACAGGTCTTTTGTCTCTTTAAATAGGTTTTAAAGTGAAAGCGTTAGTTGCTCATTCGTGTCTGATTCTTTGTGACCCTCATGGACTGAGTATGCCAGTTTCCTCTATCCATGGGATTCTCCAAGCAAGAATACTGGAGTCAGTAGCCCTTCCCTTCTCCAGGGGATCTTCTCAAGCCAAGGATCAAACCCAGGTCTCCTGTATTTCATGTAGATTCTTTACCAACTCCTCCTAGGTACTTTAATCTTTTTGTTGCAACGGTGAATGGGATTGTTTCTGGAACTTCTCTTCCTGATTTTTTAGTGTTAGTGTATAAGAATGCAATGGATTTCTGTGTATTATTATCAAATCCTAAAACCTTACTGTATGGAAAAGCTCAGAGATAAACCCATGCACCTATAGGCAAACGATATTTGACAAATGAGGCAAGACTATACAATGGCAAAAAGTCTCTTCAATAAGTGGTACTAGGAAAACTGGACAGCTACTTGTAAAGGACTGAAATTAGAACACTCCCTAATACCATATATAAAAATAAACTCAAAATGGATTAAAGACTTATACATAAGACCAGAAACTATAAAACTCTTAGAGGAAAATATAGTCAAAACACCCTTTGAAATAAAGCACAGATGATCTCTGACCCACCTTCTAGAGTAATAGAAATAAAACAAAAAATAAACAAATGGGACCTAATTAAACTTAAAAGCTTTTGCACAGTGAAGCAAATTATAAACAGGGTGAAAAAGACAACCCTTGGAATGGGAGAAAATAATAGCAAATGGAACAACTGACAAAGGATTAATCTCCAAAATATGTAAGCAGCAAATGCAACTCAACACCAGAAAAAAAAAACAAAAAAACAAAAAACAATCAAAACGTGGGCAGAAGACCTAAACAGACATTTCTCCAAAGAAGACATGCAGATCACTAATAAACACATGAAAAGATGTCCAATATTGCTAATTATTAGAGAAATGCAAACCAAAAGTACAATGAGGTATCATACCTCACACTGGTCAGAATGGCCACCATCAAAAAATCCACAAATAATAAATGCTTGAGAGGGTTTGGAGAAAAGGGAACTCTCATACTACTGGTGGTAATATAAACTGATACTGCCACTGTCTGTAGAGAACAGTAAGGAGATTTCTTAGAAAACTAGGAATAAAACTACCAGACGACCCAAAAATCTCATGAATGAGCATATGCCTTGAGGAAACCATAACTGAAAAAGACACATATACCCCAATGTTCATCACAGCACTATTTACAATAGCTAGGACATGGAAGCAACCTAGATATCCACTGACATATGAATGGATAAAGAAGGTGTGGATTGCCTATATACAATGGATTATTACTGAGCTATAAAAAGGAACACATTTGAGTCAGTTCTAATGAAGCAGATAAACCTAGATCCTATTATACAGAGTGAAGTAAGCCAGAAAGAAACATGTACCATACGTTAATGCATATATATATGGAATCTATATATAATCTATACATATATACACACACATATGGAATCTATATATAATCTATGTATAATCTATATGGAATCTATAAAGATGGTACTGATGAGCCTGTGTGCAGAGCAGCAGAGGAGACATAGGCATAGAGCAGACCTGTGCACACAGCAGGGGAAGGAGAGGGCGGGACCGACAGAGAGTAGCGCTGAAACACACACATTTAGTTCAGTTCAGTTCAGTCGCTCAGTCGTGTCCAGCTCTTTGCGACCCCATGAACTGCAGCACGCCAGGCCTCCCTGTCCATCACCAACTCCCGGAGTTCACTCAGACTCATGTCCATCGAGTTAGTGATGCCATCCAGCCATCTCATCCTCGGTCGTCCCCTTCTCCTCCTGCCCCCAATCCCTCCCAGCATCAGAGTCTTCTCCAATGAGTCAACGCTTTGCATGAGGTGGCCAGAGTACTGGAGTTTCAGCTTTAGCATCATTCCTTCCAAAGAAATCCCAGGGCTGATCTCCTTCGGAATGGACTGGTTGGATCTCCTTGCAGTCCAAGGGACTCTCAAGAGTCTTCTCCAACATCACAGTTCAAATGCATCAATTCTTCGGCGCTCAGCCTTCTTCACAGTCCAACTCTCACATCCATACATGACCGCTGGAAAAACCATAGCCTTGACTAGACGGACCTTAGTTGGCAAAGCAATGTTTCTGCTTTTGAATATACTATCTAGGTTGGTCATAACTTTTCTTCCAAGGAGTAAGCGTCTTTTAATGTCATGGCTGCAGCCACCATCTGCAGTGATTCTGGAGCCCCAAAAAATAAAGTCTGACACTGTTTCCACTGTTTCCCCATCTGTTTCCCATCAAGTGATGGGACTGGATGCCATGATCTTCGTTTTCTGAATGTTGAGCTTTAGGCCAACTTTCTCACTCTCCACTTTCACTTTCATCAAGAGGCTTTTTAGCTCCTCTTCACTTTCTGCCATAAGGGAGGTGTCATCTGCATATCTGCGGTGATTGATATATCTCCTGGCAATCTTGATTCCAGCTTGTGTTTCTTCCAGTCCAGCGTTTCTCATGATGTACTCTGCATATAAGTTAAATAAGCAGGATGACAATATACAGCCTTGATGTACTCCTTTTCCTATTTCCATAGGGAGAAAAGATGGTCCACAAGCTTTGCTATATGACACAGGGAGCTCAAGCTGCTGCTGTGTGATGACCGAGTGGTGGGGTGGGGCAGGAGGCAGAAGGGAGGTTCAAGAGGAAAGGCACGTATGTATATCTATCACTGATTCATGCTTATGTATGGCAGAGACCATCATCGGAGAAGGCAATGGCACCCCACTCCAGTACTCTTGCCTGGAAAATCCCATGGATGGAGGAGCCTGATATGCTGCAGTCCATGGGGTCACTAACAGTAGGATACGAATGAGCTACTTCACTTTCACTTTTCACTTACATGCATTGGAGAAAGAAATGACAACCCACTCCAGTGTTCTTGCCTGGAGAATCCCAGGGACGGCGAAGCCTGGTAGGCTGCCATCTATGGGGTCGCAGAGTCGGACCCAACTGAAGTGACTTAGCATGGCAGAGACCAACACAATTTTGTAAAGCAGTTATCCTTCAATTAAAAATAACTTTTAAAAAATCCTATGGGATGCTGCAAAAGCAATGCGAAGAGGAAAGCATACAAATGCCTCAACTAGAAAAAAGAAAGAAAGATCTCAAATAAATGCTCTAACTCTATACCTCAAGGAACTAGATAAAGAACAAACTAGGCCCAAAGTTTGCAGAAGAATGAAATAACAAAGATCAGAGCAGAAATATTAAAAAGACAGACCAGGAAATAACAAAGATTAACAAGCCTAATGGGTTTTATTTTTAAATGGGACCAAAATGGACAAAACTTTAGCTAGTCTAAGAATAAAATAGAAAAGACTCAAATAAATAAAACCAGAGATGAAAGAGAAAATTTTACAATATCACAAAATACAAAGAAGCATAAAACTACTATAAACAAATATATGCCAAAAATTGAATAACTTAGAAGAGCTGTATAAATTCTCAGAAACATACAACCTTCCTAGACTGTTATAGGAAAAGTAAAAAGTATGAACAGACGAAAAATTAGCAAGAAAATTTAATCATTATCGAAAATCTTCCAACAAAGAAAAGTGTTAAGACCAGACGGTTTCACTGATGGATGCTACCAAACAGTAAAAGAACAATGAAAACAATCTTTCTCAAAGTCTTCCAAAATTGAAGAGGAAAGAACACTCCCAAATTCATTTCACAAGGTCAGCATCACCTTGATACCAAAGCCAGACAAGGGTACTATTATGAAAACTACAGACAATGTCCTGGATTAATCTAGATGCAAAAATTCATAACAAAATATTAGCAAACCAAATTCAACAGCATATTAAAAGGAGCATACATTATAATCAAGTGGGATTTACTCCAGAGATGCAAGGAATTAATAAATATGATACATCACATAAACACTTTAACCACTTGATGCAAAGAGCCAACTCATTGGAAAAGACCCTGATTCTGGGAAAGACTGAGGGCAGGAGGAGGAGAAGAGGATGACAGAGGATGAGACAGTTGGATGGCATCGCCGACTCAATGACATGAGTTTGAGAAACTCTGGGAGATACTGAAGGACAGGGAAGCCTGGTGTGCTGAAATCCACAGGGTTGCAAAGAGTTGGACATGACTGAGTGACTGAACAACAACAACAATCACATAAACAGAATAAAAGATAAGGATCTTGCAATTAACTCAATAGAAGTATTCACTGAAAATGAATTCATCCTTTCATGATAAAAATAAGATCCTACCACAATAAAAACATTTAACAATTTCAGTATACAGTACGTCTCAATGTAATAAAGGGAATATATGACAAGACTGGGGCTTGGCAGATGGCGCTAATGGTAAAGAACCTGCTTGCCAGCACTTGAGACATAAGAGGTGTGGGTTTAATCCCTGGGTCAGAAAGATCCCCCAGAGGAGGGCATGGCAGCCCACTCCAGTATCCTTGCTTGGAGAATCCCATAGACAGAGGACCATAGGGTTGCAAAGAATCAGACACAACTGAAGTGACTTAGCACACATATGTGACAAGACCACTGCTAGCCTCACACTCAACAGAGAGAGACTAAAAGGCTTTTCCTCTAATAATAGGGATAAGACAAGAGTACTCTCTCTCACCACTGTAATTTGACATAGTTACTGCACATCCTATACAGAACAATCTGGCAAGAAAAAGAAAAGGGGCCACATTGGAAAGAATGAAAAGTGTGTTTGTGTGCAGATGATATGATCTTATATATAGAAACTTAAAAACTCCCATCAAAAACTTATTGGAACTAATCAATGAATTCAATAAAGTTGCAAGACACAAAAATCACAAGCAAAAATCAGCTGTAATTCTATACATTAATGACAAAATATCTGAAAAATAAAAACATCTCATTTGAACAGAACAAAAAACAATAAAATACTTAGGAATAAGTTTAACCAAAAAGATGAAAGTTCTATTCACTGAAAAGAACATGATTTTGAGGAAAGAAATTTAAAAAGACACAAACAAATGGAAATTTTTCATATTCATGAATCAGAAAAATCAATATTGTTAAAATTTCCATATTACCCAATTGTCTATATATTCAATGTAATCCTTTTTAAAACTTGAAAGTCATTTATCACAGAGATACAAAACCAATCCTAAAATCTGTATAAAACCACAAAAGACACCGAATAGCTAGAGCAATCCTGAAAAAGATGAACAAAGCTGGAGGCATCATGGTTTCAGATTTCAATTATACTACAAAGCTATAGTAATCAAAGCAGTATGGCATTGTCTTAAAAACAGAAACATGGACCAATGGAACGAATTGAGAGTCCAGAAATAAACCTTCTAACGTATAGACAATTAATGTTTCACATGGGAGCTAAGAATACTCACTGGCTAATAATCTCTTCAATACCTAGTGTTTGGAAAACTGGATAAATGCATGCATAAGAATGAAATCAGAGCCGTATCTTACACTAGTCATAAAAATTAACTCAAAACAGATCAATGACTTGGACACAAAACTTGAAAAAACTGCTAGAAAAAAGTATAGGGGAAAAATGCCTTGACATTGGCGTTGGCAACCATTCTTTGGATATAACAACAAAAGCAAACAAAGAAACAGACAAACAAATTAAAACGCTTCTGCACATTCAAAGAAATAATCATCAAAGTGAAAGCACAGCCTACAAAATGGGAGAACATATTTGCAAATCACATATCTGTTAAGAGTTTACTTTCCAAAAAACATAAAGAACTCATACAACTCAATAGCCAAAAGAAAAAAAAAAATCCAACTTTTAAAATGAGCAGAGGAGCTGAAAAGACATTCTCCCAAAGAAGACAAACAGATGGCCAACAGGTACAGGAAAAGATGCTCAACAACTCGTTGCCACAGAAACGCAAATCAAAACAACGAGACACCACCTTACACCTGTCAAAATGGCTATCATGAAAAAGATAAGAGATAAAAAGTTTGGAGAAGGTGTGGAAAAAAGGGAGTCCTCCTATACTGATAGTGGGTATGTAATGTGGTGTAGCCACTAGAGAAAAAGAATATACGTTCCTCAGAAAATTAAAAATTGAACTACCATATGATCCAGCAATCTAACTTTGGGGAATATTTCCAATGGAAACTAACTACAAGAGATACTTGCACTACCTGTAATCCTTATTGCAGGATTTTTCACAAATCCTGTTATTAAAAAAAAGATAAGTTATAAAAACAACCTAAGTATTCATCTCTGGATGAGAGAATGTGATATATACTCATATTTGCACATCCAAGAGAATATTATTCAGTCATGAGAAAGAAGACAATTCTCCTATTTGCAACAACTTGGATGAACCTTGACGGCATTATGTCAGACAGAAAAAGGCAAATGTATGAATTTAAAACTCCAAACGTCCAGAAATGAGAGTAGACTGGTGGTGACCAGGGCTGGAGGGTGGATGAATTGGGGAGATACTGGTATAAAGGCACAAACTTCTAGTTAAGAATGAATCAGTTCTAGGTATCCAGAGTGGAAGGATGGTGATTATAGTTGTAATGAAAGTGAAGTCCAAGGGACTCTCAAGAGTCTTCTCCAACACCACAGTTCAAAAGCATCAATTCTTCAGTGCTCAGCCTTCTAAACAGTCCAACTCTCACATCCATACATGACCGCTGGAAAAACCATAGCCTTGACTAGACGGACCTTAGTCGGCAAAGTAATGTCTCTGCTTTTGAATATACTATCTAGGTTAGTCATAACTTTTCTTCCAAGGAGTAAGCGTCTTTTAATGTCATGGCTGCAGTCACCATCTGCAGTGATTCTGGAGCCCAAAAAAACAAAGTCTGACACTGTTTCCACTGTTTCTCCATCTATTTCCCATGGAGTGAAGGGACAGGATGCCATGATCTTCGTTTTCTGAAGTTGAGCTTTAGGCCAACTTTTTTACTCTCCTCTTTCACTTTCATCAAGAGGCTTTTTAATTCCTCTTCACTTTCTGCCATAAGGGTGGTGTCATCTGCATATCTGGGGATTTTGATATTTCTCCCGGCAATCTTGATTCCAGCTTGTGCTTCTTCCAGTCCAGCGTTTCTCATGATGTACTCTGCATATAAGTTAAATAAGCAGGGTGACAATATACAGCCTTGACTATTTCCTGTGTATTCATTTTCATCTGCTTCATTTGCCTCATCTATGAACAGGGATAATGATGGTACCAAGCTGTTAGGGTGATTTGAGGATTAGATGAATTTATATTTCTAAAGTATCTGGCACATAAAAAAGGCTACATACTTTTTTTGAAAAGCAATTAGCAGCCCAGGTCAAGAGGTGTTCTCCATTCAACATTACTTAGGGCCTGGGCCTTACCTTTGTGAGGCTGGGGATGGGGTCTAGAACCAAGTCACTAGCCAGCAGCTGCCTGGGACTTGCCGCCCACCTCCTCCCACCCACTGCCTCCAAAGAGAGGCCATAGAGATTCCTCAAGACTGTGGGAGCTGCGGCCTTGAGCTTAAAGTCCCTGCCTGGACAGGGAAGCCCGAGACTCCAGCCCACAAGACCACAGTGGAAGGAGCCTAGAAGTGAGTGTCTGACAGCCTTTGTTGGTTCAGAACCTAAGAAGACAAAAATGTGCTGGAATTGTCCATCTGCAAAGGATGAAGTAATCCAATCTAATGGTCTAAAAATTGACACTAACTGCAGGGAGCTGACCCAGGATGATTCCAGACACATTTTCAAACCAAGCAGCCAAGAAACCCGTAGTAAGATGGCCTCACGTGGCCCCAAAGTACAATTTGTTAGCCAAACATAAACTTGAATCCGAATAAAACTGGCAGACACCCAAGCACTGAGCATGTCTGTGGAAATTTTCTAGGTCTCCCTTCTAAATCTGTCAAACTAAGGGCTGAGCAGTGATGTAGGCGAGATTAAGGAAGGTGTTTTGTTCATTATGGTTTGTGTGTGTGTCAGTCACTCAGTCGTGTCCGATTCTTTGTGATCTCATGGACTGTAGCCCACCAGGCTCCTCTGTCTATGGGATTCTCCAGGGAAAAATACTGGAGTGGGTTGCCATTTCCTTCTCCAGTCATTATGGTTTACTCTTCACAAACATAAACTCCTCTTGAGGGCTAGGAGCCAGGCTTCTAGAGTCCACGGACTGTAAGAAATCACAGAGAATCATGCATGGTCAAGGCATAGGCCCTTCCCCAAAGATGCTCTGAAGCTCAGCAGGGATGTCAGATGCAGATGGCAAATGCTCCAGGCAAGATTACTCGGGGGCTGTGAGCGGGGACTCTGAGAAAGCCGAGGCCAGTGAGCTGGAGAGTAGGAGGCTCCGGCGTGTCATCTGGGGAAGTCTGGGGCCCAGTGCTGGAGGAAAACAAGGGAGGTTGAAGGTGCACTCTGACAGGAAGATGGAGGTGGGCGTGGAACTGTACAGCCAGGTGCCCAGGCCCTCATTCAGGGGGAAAGGCCATCTTCGGTCAAGTCAGTTCACAAGCTGCTCTGCGAGACGCGTTTCCCAAAGGGAAAGAAGAAGGCTGGTGTGAGTATAAATCTCAGACTCACCGGGACACATGGACCTTTCTATTGCTGGTTGCATCTCAGGTAGCACAACAGGCTGCTGCTCTGTTTTCAGTCCCACGGGTAAAATGTCAGCGAGGAAGTAAACGGGACCACCCCTCCTCCCCTGCTGGAGGGAGGGAGTTTGGTAGAGTTTTTAGAGTAACATGGAAATATGTACTGAAAGGCTTATCTTTTAACCAATACCAGGAATTTATGCAATGGATAGAATTATGTGCTTGCAGCAAGGAGATCCAACCAGTCCATCCTAAAGGAGATCAGTTCTGGGTGTTCATTGGAAGGACTGGAGTTGAAGCTGAAAGTCCAATACTTTGGCCACCTGATGCAAAGAGCTGACTCATTTGAAAAGACCCTGATGCTAGGAAAGATTGAAGGCAGGAAGAGAAGGGGACAACAGAGGATGAGATGGTTGGATGGCATCACAGACTCGATGGACATGGGTTTGGGTGGACTCCGGGAGTTGGTGATGGACAAGGAGGCCTGGCGTGCTGTAGTTCATGAGATCACAAAGAGTCGGACACAACTGAGCCACTGAACTGAACTGAACTGATTACAATGTTTATCATAAAGTAAAAAAAAAAAAAAAATTAAAATGACATGCATTTCTTTAGAGAAATATGACAGGATTCTGACCTGATGGATGTAATGGATCACAAACTTGAGAACAATGTTTAATGAGGCGAAAAGGTGCTCAATATACTTTAGATCATAAAGCTATTTACAAAACAATTTTCAGAGAATGAGACCACTCGAAATCTATAGGAGAGGATGTGTGGACACACGCAGATATACACACGTGCGCCCACACAGGTGGACACGTATATGCCATACAGACCAAACCGTTAACACTCATTTTCTTTGGTCTCAGCGTCATAACTGTATTCCATATTTGGTGATTTTCCTTGTTTCAGAAATATTTAAATAATACATTGATTCTAATCGTTAAAATCAATGTTAGCTTAAAAATGTCAAGATCTGGCCAATACATCTACCGGTGTCATGAAGGACACTGGTTTACATGTAGGGATGTAGACACTCTTAAACACACACCAGTGCTTAGTTACAAACTTATAATTATATATGTATGATCTCCTTCAAATATATTACCCACAAATCAAACATATGTAACGTGTATATAATCTCCTTCAAGTAAGTTGCTTAGACTAAATGGTCGCTGCCAATCACTATGCAAAAATGTGACTGTGTTGCCTCCCAGCGGCCATTTAAGGAATAGCTGTATATGTTCTCAAACTGACATTCTCAGAGCCTGCAGGTACACTGTACTGAAAGAAAGAAATAAACAATAACAAACAATGGTTCTAAGAGATTAAAGTAAATCGGCCAAGTATTCATGACCACTAAATGATAAGGTCAAGATCTGAACTTAAGTGAGCCTAACTCCAAAATCCATGCTCCTTTCAAAGCAGTGATGTCTACTAATAATGAAAATCCAAACGGGGTGTAAACAATCATAAAAATACGCCTTTCTCAAAATAAAAATAGCACAGAGAAATACATAGTGTGCCAGAGTGATTCCGGTCTGCCCAGGGCTCTTTTCCCCAGTGCAGGGCATTCCATGACCAGGACGGCAGTCACTGGCACTCTCAGACACCTGCCCACGGGCATGGACACAGTGACCCCAGATGCAGCAGCAGCAAGGTTCTCTGACACCATGTGATACTACCAGAGCCCGCTTCCCTGTCAGCGCTTTCTTGCTTGTTGCAGTTTCCTACACCACAGACTAGAGAGACTGGCTCTTCCGTCAGGGACCCAAAGACCAGGACACTGAGCCCTGTGTGGTCCTCACAAGTCTGCACCTTCAGAAGGCATGCAGGAAACAGAGGTGAGAGCTGGTGCTCACTATCTCCCAGCTCACCTGTTACAAAGAAAATGTGTCATGAGGTTTGGCACATGCCCTCCCGTGGTCATGTCTGAGCTTGCAGGGGAGTGAAATCAAAACTCACTACTACTCAGTGATGACCTAAAGTTCCACCCAGGGAAAAACCTCAGGCAATTAGTGAGGCCGGCCAGAAGGGCAGTAATTCAGTCCTTGGGTGGACAGAAGTCGTGCTCTGGATTCTGTGCCTCTTCTCTCCCCAGCTCTGGCAACGACAACCCAGGGAAACTGCTGTGCTGGGGCTCCCCTTAAAGATGCCGGGCCACTGGTCTGGTGTCCACAGTACACCTCTGGGTATGGCTCTGTAAAACTTATCACTTTTATTTGCTACAAGGTCGTTCTGAAGGTAACTGCAGAGCATTTTAAGGGTCCTCTCTTTGATGGTCTAACAGGAGATGTCTATGGCTCTCTTTGGACTTACCTTTTTATCATCAGATTCTATAAATAGATTATGCATAGGTGGTAGAAAGTTCTTCGGAACTGAAATTGTACATCAGCTCTAGGCAAGCACCAAAGGCTTTTTAGAAGACATTTTGGGAGCAAATGGCATCAATAGCTTATGTTCCCTTAGCTTCTTTGGAATCACCTAAGGAATTTCATCCATCTGAATTGTGTGTGTCTTTTAATATTACCTTAAATGATTTCTGGAGCATGGTGGGGATGTTATATAAGTGAATCTCTCCCATAGAGTTACTTTTCAGAAGTTGGTAACAGTACTTTTCAAATATTTCTCAATATGTATCTCAGGTTAAAAGTGTAGGATGTGAACCCTAATTTCTTCTTCATGTTTCATCTTTTGTATTAGATTCAAAGTCTGAATAAAAATTTTTAAACACAATTTTAGTTGAAAAAATGTGCAGAATTTTTATATTTTTCCCTTTGTTTGGTGTCGTAAGTAACATGATAGTAGAAACCTTTGTGCATAAAGCTTAGTCCTTACTCCTAGTTATTTCCTTAAGACAGACATTACATAGAAATTACTGGGTCAAAGTATATCACTGCTTTTATAAGATTTGGTGGGAGGGACCAAAGAGCTAGATAGAAAGGCTGTACTCTAAAGGCCCAGTGACGGGGTGAGGCCTGGATGGGGCTCTGTGCCCTGTCCAGTTAATTATGATTGCCATCTCACCATCTCTGCTAAATCTGTAGACTAAAATGCTATCAAATTATAGCTATAGGTCCAATCATACTATAATTCCTAATGCTTTCAACTGTAGCTAGTTCTCCTTTCCACATGTTGAATCAGACTGGAAAAGAAAACTGGTTATCAGCTTTGCAACTCATTAGCAGCAGGCTTGCTCTGCACAAATAAGAACAATCCCTGCTAAGTTTCTCTGGTTTCTCACCACTTCCTTCTGGGCATGACATTTTCCCAAAGGTAAGAAGGCCATTGCATGTCTAATAATGCTGCATCCCTCCGATTTCCAAATGTGGTAGATTAAACAAGGAAATTGCTCATACCAGAACTCAGATTCCTGCTGCCACCACCCCCTTCATAGTTGTGACCTTGGGCTGATTACCAAACATTTCTGGCCTCTGCCTATTTGTTGGTTAGTGGAAATGCTGTCCCCTGGCTGGGCAGTCTGAGGGCTGAAGGGCTGTGTGTATTGGAGACATTTTTGGTATACAGACACTTGGTAAGAGGCCCCTCTGCTGCCTCCTCCCCTTCTGGACAAGAGGCTTATCTTATACCCTGTCCATGCAACTTTGCCCAGGACAAAGGCATCCCATCGTATTAGGCAATGGACCAAACTGACCCCTGCAGGACGGGAGCCAGGTGTGAATCAAGGACAAGAATCTATGCAGACTGGGAACAGAGCACAGGTGCACGGCAGGCCTACCCAGGGCCTCCTCTGCAGGGGAACCCAGCACCAGCCAGGATGCAGGGCTCATCTCCACACTACTCCCTGCTCATAGGCTGAGCGCAGTGCCCTGTCTCACTGCCCAGCCTTCCTTCCCACAGCACGATGACAGAGGACCCCAGCACCGGCCAGGATGCGGGGCTCGTCTCCACACTACTCCCTGCTCACAGGCTGAGCACAGTGCCCTGTCTCACTGCCCAGCCTTCCTTCCCACAGCACGACGACCGAAGACTGAACGTCAGCCCTCGGGATATTCCTCAGCTTTCCTTCCCACAGCATGACGACCGAGGGCCGAACGTCAGCCCTCGAGATATTCCTCAGCTTTCCACATGCGTTCTGCATGGGTAAGGCATTGATGTGATGCTCGCAACTCCTATCTCCATCTACAGGTGAAACACCTTCCATATCCATGTAGGGAAAAAGGAAGAGTAAAGGCTGGAACAAAACATCAAGGTGTGTGTGCTGATCACTGATCAGAATCCTTACTGGGCTGGTATAAGACAAACCACGGCCAGCTGTCAAGCAGGTTTGGGACACAATAGGCCAAAGCGTTCCTCAGAATTACGTTAGGACATGCAGTCTTTGAAGATAACTGTATTCACATTATTTTCCACTACAATTACCCTTTTAAATATAAAGTTTATTGTGAATAATTATAACTAAGATAGAAAATATCTATAGCAGCTACCTAAATAATGTACCTTTTAAACAACCTGGCTTTCGTGCTTTTTTCTTTCCTTTTCTCTTTTTCATTAATTTAAAAATATCTTCTAAAGTCTACTTAGACCCACCATGGAAGCTGAAAAGCTATAAAGAAGTCTTTCTCACTGGTCAATGTATTGATTTACTCAGATGCAATGAATAATTCAGAATCTTCAAAAAATGACTAATGATCATTTTAAATGACAAGTGCTAAAATTTAACCTCAGTGCTGGAAATGTTATCAAACCACACAACAAACAGACTTTTAAAACTTCAAAATACTGCACAATCGCAACAAAAAAGGAGTCTGCTTAGACTTTTTAAAAATAAAATCTGTTAAATTTTCCCTAGCTTACATTACCACTCTTCTAAAGATGCCCTTGATCTTGAATCAAATAAACAAGTATAGATAAATACTATGAACTCATAGTAGCCCAAAGAAATAATCTACATGGACATCAGTATGGGCAAGTCAGAAGGTGAAAAGCACCCATCTCACACAGACACACACAGACACACACACAGACACACAGACACACACACACACACACATACAAAGATAGGACAAACCCTCCAACTAGCCAGCTTCGGCATGGCAGCGCCAGCCGGCGGCACTCACCGCATGGTGTAGAGCAGCGTGCCGTCGTCCTCCAGACGCAGCAGCTTGTTGGGCGTGGTCATGTTGTGGGCGATGGACTTCTTCCCATTGTGGAAGAACGTGTCTGGAGTCCAGATTTTGCTGGCGAGGAGATTGTTGAGAGGAAGGCGCTGCATGGGCCCTTTAAATCGAAGCCTTTCGTCTTTCCAGCTTTGTCGGAAAAACACGTCGATGGTGTATTCCTAGCACAAAACGGAGGCAACCAAGTGACGGCTCGGCAGGGCAGCCCTGGGCCGGTGCCGTCAGGGCTTAGCGTGGTCCCGGCGGGGCCGCAAGCACACTCACCATCTCCGTGTCGGACACGGGGCCGAAGCTGGTGACGTAGATGTCCGTTCTCACCTGCGTGATACGCTCTGAAACACAGACACAGGTTCCTCGCCAGGGCCTCTGCTCACAGTTCAGAGGGACATAACTCAGGGAGGGCGCGGTAAAATGGGGTCAGGGAGCCTACGTGGACTGTTCTTGTCAAAGAGGCAGAGAGGGTCAACCCATGGTTTAAGCAAATGCCCCTGATAAAAAATGCAAATAATGAAGAAGGACTAAACATTTTCCTCTGGGGATGGATTTGCTAGGGGGGTCCCTCCTCACCTAACGGAGCAGGTTCAAATGTACACATGCAAACCTGGCGGAGCCAAGGGCCCCCCCACAGGCCTGAAACGCATGGGACTCCCAGCACAAAATCAAGCCAGCTGTACCCTGAAAGCATATTTTACTACTCATTTAGTTTCATCAGCTTTATAGGGTCAAAGTAAAAACTAATTATGGCTCTAGTGAAAAGTTAAACCTGTAATAGGCAACGTGTAAAGAACACTTGCACTAAATAGCGGATTTCTGAAAAGGACTTGCAGAGACAGGAGGGTATGAGGTTGATGATAAAGTATTTCCTAACACGGGGTAACTTCAGCTTCAGTATCACCTAAGAAGTGGTTTCTCCTTAAGTGGACCAGAATGGATGTTACCATTATCTGGAGAGAAAAAGGAGTTTTCAGGGAGATCACTTCCCCTGGCTTCTTGCATCTGGAAAATGACAACATGCAGCAGCCTTGCAACCCCACCAAGTCAAACTGCTAGCAGGGAAGCCCTTTGAGGAACTGTTTGAATCACAGCAAACGTGAGCTCGAGACTGGGTGTAAGCAGAAATGTGCCTTGGGCCCGAGGGCCTCAGCCAGGGCCCACACCCACCTCCGAGCCCGGGCCTCAGTCTGTTGTCGTAACCATCCAGCAGCCCATCCAGAATCCTGGTGAATATCGTGATGTTGTCATCGGTCTCAGCTTTTACAGAGCTGGTTGGCATTTGTGAAAAGCTTTTGAACAGAGAAACAAAAGAAGGAGATCAGACTTTCTTAATTGTTTCTTACAATTTTTTCTCAAAGTATAGAAACAGGGAATGATATGTTGACTTGTCTTGGAGGCAGGATATCTAAGAATGATCTCCTGTACTATCCAAGCTGTTTTGCTTACATAATCCTTATTCTTGAATATTTAAATAGCCCTAATTCTTGAACAGCCAGTCTGAGAATGCTGGCTCTGGGCTGGTCACCCATCAAATCAAACTCCATGTCTCCCAGACTCTGAAGAACTATTTGTGTTGATAGTGTAGCCATTTTTAAGACATGTTAGTCACTGCACATGGACTGGCAGAGCCTCACCCACTTGTGGGGCATTTCAGCAGTTTGGTTCAAATACAGAGAAACTGAGCCTTCATTTCGTTAGTTATTCCACTGCAATGGACTCTGGGGTCCCGGGGGACATTAGAGCTTCTATCTAATTTGAAAGTAAGATTGGTGTGCCCACCTTTTCCTGCATTCTTGACTGGGAGCACTTGTGCTGTGAGCATTATGCCAGGATGGATCGCTGGTGAGGGATGGTGGTGGGCTTCCGCACCGTCAGCTCTGCTGGCACGCTCCCCTCAGTCAGAGCACAGGCCGGCTGAGCAGGAGTTGCGAAGCCTGGACTGAAAACCTCAACTTTACATGATGCCCCAGAGCAGAGACTCGGGGAACAGAGTGTTCTGTGACCAACATGTCAACTTACAATAAAGCGCTGAGCAGAGCGGGTGGACCCTTGCAGGAGGTTCACAGGAAGAATGGTCTAATTTGTACAATCCAGCAACAAACTGAGGCCTCAAAAGTCTATGTCAAAAAAAAGTGCATGCCAATGGAGCAGGTGGAAATGATAATCGGCCCCGAGCAGATCTGGGAAAAGCTGAAGAAGTTATCAGCAGGGAAAGAAAGCCACAGTCTAGATGGCTGACACAGCTGAACATCACGGGCTCCACCTCAGATGTCCATCCATTGCTACCTGTTCAGACGTGCAAATAGCAAGATGTGTGTTATTACCAAGAACCTGACCTGCCATCTGGCTCGGCTTCAAGGGGAACTCATCCAGCTGAGAGTTGGCTGTGGTCCCAAGAAGTCAGCACCCCTGCTACTTGGGAGGAGAAAGGGGGCTCCTGGAGTCCCTCTGAAGTGTCACTGTGGGCTCCACTCTGCTCACAGAGTAGCTGGAGTGAAAACTGAACCTCGCCATCAGCAGGCAGTTCTTGGGGCAGCACAGATGTATGCCTGCCCCGCCCACTTCTTGAAAATTGGCCATTTTCACCGACTGCATCTAAACAGATCAACCCTCTAATGACCTAAAGTGTCTCCATTTTGAATGAACGACT
The DNA here is from genome assembly GCF_016772045.2 of Ovis aries. NCBI lineage: Eukaryota > Metazoa > Chordata > Mammalia > Artiodactyla > Bovidae > Ovis > Ovis aries. The sequence continues at coordinate 3,630,461 of NC_056071.1, read as the reverse complement.
ATAATGTTCTTTGGATCTAATTTTCTCATCACCATTAAAATGCATATAGTTGAAGCTCTAACAACCTAAAATTCAGTCCTGTTAAAGACTGAATTATGTACCTTTGGAGCCCACAGACACTTTTTTTTTTTCTTTACTCTGTGACTTAGTATTTAAAAACACTGAATTCCCTTTTCTCTGACATCCATTGTAGTTTCACACAGGAAGACAAAGCATTCAGCCTTGAAAACCTAATGTCAGGATGAAAGGCCTTAACACTGTCCTCCAAATTTATGAAAGAAAGTCTGTGCATGGGCCCAGCTGAGCAACAACAGAGCAACTATTGCTCAGACTAAGTCTGGCCTCAACGTCCACTTCGCGTGAAGCTCACAATGATCACCACTTTGGTTACTCAATTCTAGGTTTTGTCCAAGTGTCCAATTTTTGGAATGTCCCGGTTGGCTCTTTAACAGAAGAGAGATGAGAGCACGCAAACTAGCAGAAAAAAGCTATCACCTGTATGTGAAATCTAAAATAACCAACTCATAGAAACAGAGAGTATCCAGGGGCTGGGGTGATGGAATTTGGGAGATGTTGTTTAAGGTTACAAACCTATAACTAGAAAAAAAAATAATTTGGGGGAATCTAATGCACAATGAAGTAATTCTAGTTAACAATACTATGTTATAAACTTCAAAGTTAATAACAGGCGAGATCTTGTTTCCATCACAAAAATGAAATGACTTAATAATTAGGTGACATGACAGAGGTGTCAGCTAATGCTAAGGTGGTAATCACATTGCAATATATAAATGTATCAAATCAACATGCTACATATCCCAAATTTACACAATGTTACATATTAATTTTATCTTAATAAAAAATTTAAAAGTCACAATTAAAATAAAAAAGAAAAGAAAAAGCATACCTTAATGTTTCAAGTACATTTTAAAAACTATTACATTATCTGTTGTGAAAATATTCTTAACTTATATTTGCTCTGAATAGCCTTGACTGTCAAGAGATAGAGACCATGGAGATGTCCACAGACCACGTAGTCCTATTATGTCTCCAGGAGCGCTGCCTCCTAGACACCCTTGCAGGAATTTCAGCATTTGGCCTCTTTTGCTATAACTGTTTCTTGCATTTATCTGCGGTCTTAAAAAAAAAAAAAAATAGATGCCAGGCTGGGGATTTGCCATGATTTCTTCTCTGAAGGTAGGCCCTAGGACGTCGCAAATAGTTTCTTTAGAAGTCCTGAAAAATGCCTGTCAGGGCAGGTGAGGTTCCTCTCGTGAGCAACTGGAAAGTCCTCCTCAGTCCATAGACCCTTCTCAGAAACCATTCCTTTGTAAGTGGTGGTTACAAAATGCACTGTCTTCACAGCTATGGAGAGGAAGGCCTCTCCTTACTGCTGAAAGCAAATGGTGTGCCAGTTTACAGGAGATTCTCAGCATGGCCTGGTGAACTTTCTCATGCATATCAAGTTGTATAACTTTTACAGAGTGCTTCTAACATAGAGAGTGACTTCAGCTTGCTTTGTTCCATTTGGGCTAGGAAAACAAAACGACACACAAATACGAGCTGTGCCTTCAGTGAGCAATTCCATGCAGTGAGCAAATCCACAAGGCCTCCAGGTGGAAACACAAGATACCCTCAGCCCTCTGGGGTACAGGGAGCAGGCTTCAGCTTGCGTCTTCTGAGTAAAACCAAAGAGCTCTGCCGGCCCTCAGGTCAGCTGTGAGTACACGGCCACTTCTCAGGCAAGCTGAAGGCTCTGTTCTTGCGGGGAGCAGATTCTGTGAAGCAAGACTAGATGCACTATTTTTGAGAACAATTTTATATAAAATAGAAATCCTTGAAAAATGTGGCAATTTTCCCTTCAGTATCAGGATTAATAAACTAGGTTGTCTGAAAATTTGAACCATTTTCTTATAGTTAGTACATGTTTTCTATAAATAATGTCCATGAAACAGCTGCAACATTTTCATATTACTGATGTTCCAGAAAAGGGACAATAAAGGAAATATAGATCCAACCACTCATGTTAAAACATCCTCATTTTTTACATCTTCTATACAAAAGGCACAAGGACTCGATCCCTAAGCTTGAACACTGAGCCCCATGTTCCAGGCTGAGGAGGGAAGGTGATGGCTGGGACATGGGCAGGGACACAAATGGGACTTGACGCTCAGGTGGTGGAAGGACTTCCTCAGACGCTGTGAATGGCCCCCGCCAGGTCTAAAGGTCTGGGTCTTTCAGGGACTTCTGAGGAGGTGGAGTAGGGAATAGGCAGCCATAAAATGTGGTGCACCGATGGGTTTATTTCACATAGAGTTTTCCCGAACAAAAAATATGCATGACTCTAGAAAGCCTCAACTCTAGTAATTGTGCAAATTTCCCACCTGTCCCTGTGGTCTTACCTCTGGTGTCTTCAGGGCATTTGAATCTGTGACTTTTGCATTAGCTTCTTCTGATTTCTAGACCCTAGAGACTCGGCCTTAGGAGGAATGGGCACTGGTATTTTTTAAGGTCCCCAAGTGATCTTCATGTGAAGTCAGAGGGGAGAGGGACTGTTTTAAGACTAGAGAGCTAAGTCGGAAACAGGCTGCTCTGTGAACCAGCTGCCAGAGCGACTCCAAATGACCCCAGAGAGCACCTCTCTCATCACGTCTTCACAGACGTTCACTATCCCAGCAGCTCAGCCCAGCAAAGGCGCTGTGGGTGTCTGCCATGTGCCTGGCATTGTGGTGGGAACTGTGACGATGACAAAGGTGGCACCCCTAACCTTTGGATCTAAAAGAATGGGCCATGCTCCCAGAGGATTCCTGAAGAACATGATTGCTTCAGGAGTCTTAAATGCAGGGCGTCCTAGGACCTGGAAGTAGAGGGATCAAGCTTTGTATGAGGCCAGAAGAAAGGAGAGCAGACCTGAGCCTTCGAGCATGAAGATCAGGCCTCAAGCCAAAGGAAGGGGTCTGTGAGTAGAGGCACTAAGAAAAAACGCTGGTAGATTGGGATTGATGTATACACATTATTATATATAAAACAGATAACTAATAAGGACCTACTGTATAGCAAGGGAAATTCTATTCAATATTCTGTGATGACCTATATGAGAGAAGAATCTATAAAAGAGTAGATATCTGTATAACTGATTCACTTTGCTGTACAGCAGAAACTAACACAAGATTGTAAATCGACTATCAGTTCAGTTCAGTTCAGTTCAGTTGCTCAGTCGTGTCCAACTCTTTGAGACCCCATGAATTGCAGCACGCCAGGCTTCCCTGTCCATCACCAACTCCCGGAGTTCACTCAGACTCACGTCCATCGAGTCAGTGATGCCATCCAGCCATCTCATCCTCTGTCGTCCTCTTCTCCTCCTGCCCCCAATCCCTCCCAGCATCAGAGTCTTTTCCAATGAGTCAACTCTTCTCATGAGGTGGCCAAAGTACTGGAGTTTCAGCTTTAGCATCATTCCTTCCAAAGAAATCCCAGGGCTGATCTCCTTCAGAATGGACTGGTTGGATCTCCTTGCAGTCCAAGGGACTCTCAAGAGTCTTCTCCAACACCACAGTTCAAAAGCATCAATTCTTCAGCGCTCAGCCTTCTTCACAGTCCAACTCTCACATCCATACATGATCACAGGAAAACCATAGCCTTGACTAGATAGACCTTAGTCGACAAAGTAATGTCTCTGCTTTTGAATATGCTATCTAGGTTGGTCATAACTTTTCTTCCAAGGAGTAAGCGTCTTTTAATTTCATGGCTGCAGTCACCATCTGCAGTGATTTTGGAGCCCCCCAAAATAAAGTCTGACACCAATCGACTATACTCCAATAAAAATTTTAAAAAAAAAGAAAAATATTGACATTTGCAGTGGGCATGTAAGAACCCTAGTGAGAAGAGCCCTGTGTGGGGGTTCATATTCATGTGACAAGCTCCACCTGCAGGATCTGGCCTGAAGGTGGTGGGAAAGGCAAAGCACCTCAATAGGCTCATTGTCTTTCCGTGTGGCCCCAGGCACCTGGGGGATGATGGGCTTATCAGAGGTAAGACTGGAGGTGGAGAGGGCCAGTGCTCAGGCCACGCAGGGCTGTACAGGTGGGATGGACAGGCCATTAGCAGGGTTTCCGACGCGAGCTGGGGAGGAATGCGGAGGGAGTAATCTGAATGCAACGGGACAAGGATCCCAAGAAAGCTTTCTCCAAAACCAGGTATCAGGGTGGGTGAAACCTGCAGTAGAATCCATGCATTACTCTGAAAGAGGAGAGTTGTATCGTCGTCAAATCCAAGAGTCTTTTTGTTTCTGAGGAAACTTTACTCCAACGTAACTTTTCTATCAGTATGAATGTCTCTACCAGTAATAACAACACTATGCGGTAGAGTCCATCTTTAAAGGTGTTTCACTTTACCAAGTGATGCTTGATGATGCCTCCTTACTTCAGTATTTTAAATGGTTCAAGTTGAACAGTTACGTCGTCACTTCTGGGGAAGAAAAATCTTTTGAGTCTCATACCACAAATGGTGCTATTGATGGCAATATGCGATGCATTTCTTGTGATCCCTGCTTATGCTGACAGTCATTTTCGATTTCCATAAAATGGTATAGATAATTGCATCTGCAGACCAGCTTTAATGTGAACTTACTTTGGGACTTGAACAGAATTGCTTTTAAGCAGCAGCTTATCTGTTTTCTGGAACTGCATTTCTTTCTGCATTCTTTCTCCAGTATATAGTTACTTCTGAGAAAAGTATCTTCAGTTTATTCATTCATTACTTTAAGCTCACTAAATAAATACCTCTAAATGGCATTGTTTTGTGATGTTTTCCTCAAATTTCCATTACACACCACTTTAGCTAACCATGCTAAAATATGTAAAATTTTTAAAATATCATGGTGGATATAACCAGACATGAAAATAAAACTCGAGTTTCCAATTAAATTGCTTCCTCTTATGATGGAAAATATGGACTGATTGGCACATGTGCTTTATGTGGATAAAGTTGTGCCCTTAAAGCTTTATGCCAGAACTCTTAGGTGGCTTCCACGTCAAAAGTGCCCCTGGTCCTGCCCATCACCTCTCTAGACAGAGCTCAAGCCCACCCCACCCTTGGACACCACCCTTCATGTAGATGTCCCACTCTTGTCCCCACGACTGCAGCCTGGTTCAGAATCCTACAACCCGCAGGGTAGGACCCAGGTGACTGCCTTACAGGCAACACCCCCGTCATCTGACCCCAGACTTCCAGAGTCTCATCCCCTTCCTTTCCCCCAGCCACACTGGATGCTCCACAAATGTGGTTATAAAGCACATGAATCATCCCAGTGCTTATTACACGTGGGTCTCCCTTCCTCCCTAACCATTCCCATCAGTAATTACATCAGGTCTTTGAAAAGTCTCTCATTCACCCTATACTCCATTTCAGGTATTGCTCCATCCTCAGCCTCTCGTCTGAAGAGAGGCCCTCTCACTGAAGATCTATCTCCTCAAAGGTCTCTGCTGTCACTCTGCCCTGCTCTTGCCCCCGCCTCACCCAGGATCCCAGTGAAATCCTCTGCGGCTGCTCCTCCCAGTGCCAAAACTGTGGGTCCAGTCTCAGTCCTCAGCTGAGCCCATCCCCTTCTTACAGTGCAAGACTCAGCCTCTTCTTATCTTCCCCCGCCTCTTCTCCTTAAACCTGGCATTTCCCAGGGCTGTCTAGAGACACTCCTTCAGTCTAAACTCAATCTCTAATTGATCCCATTCAATCTAATGGCTTTAAATCTCTCTCAAGTTCATGTCTCCAGTCCCAAACTCTCTCTCTCTCTCTGAGTCCAGACCTGTATGCCCAATGGCCTGCCTGGCCACTTAGGTATCTAACAAAGCTCGCACAGGTCCAGAACTGCACTGATAATTCTCAGCGGCCTCCTCCCCTCTGTCTCTTCCAGCTCAACAACAGCCTATTGAACCCACCGCCTTTTCAGGTGTTCGTTCATGTCCATGGCAGCCCATCAACTGATCCCGCTGCCCAAAACATCCCTCCCCTGCGGCACTGCCTTTGCCTCTTGACTGCCTTTCCTGGCCCCTCCTTTACTAAGCCTCCCCACCCAGACTCTGAGTTTACTCTCCACTTATAGCCAGAGTCAGCTTTACTGTTTGTAATTCTACTGTCAAGTCTCAGTGGGATCAGATTTCACTCTTCAAGGCCAACTGCTTATCCCAATGCTACCCCGCATGGCCTACAGACGATCTGACTGTCCCCCACCCACGCTGCCTCTCTGGCCCTGCCTCCCACCAACCTTCCCCGTCCTCAAGCTGGCCTCTTCAGTCACCCTGCCTCTGCTGCTCCTCTCAACTGTCCGATCATTGCTACCAAGACAGGCTCATTCTTCAGACATCTGCTTGAGTACATCTCCCAGCACACTCACTATCTCCTACTCTGAATTACTCTTCACTGCAATCCATGTGACCCAATTGATAAGTATGTATTTACTTACTGCACCAGAAGGAGCCCTCCTGGAAGGTAGGCTTTGCTCTGCCCATCACAGGATCTCAGCACCTAGGACAGTGCCTGGCATGTAGGAAGGACTCAAGAGACCCTGATGTAGCTGCAGGGCACCATCCTGCAGAATGCCCAAACCCCGATCCAGAACCTATAACTGAATGTGCACCCTTATACAGAAGGGAGACTCTGCCAATGGGACTAAGCTTGTGGACTTTGCTGTGCCCAGCCCATGAGTCTAGCAAATCTTGGCGCTTCTTGGTCACAATACCCAGAAAGACAGTGCTAGCCTGGACTTAGCACTCCCTTCTTACCTGGCCATGTTTCAGCATTTAGCACACATGCATTTACCCTTCACATCAACCCTGTGGCATAGGATCTGTTATTACTTTCACTTGGAGATTAGGAAACTTGAGTTGCAGGCAGGCTTAGTAACTGCTGCCACAAAGAACAGCTTCACTGTCCTCTGTCAAAATGATACCTATATCCCTGAAGTAGGAACTAAATTGATTATGGAGTGATGGCCCAATTTCTTCCTGTGGTTAAAAGTGAAAATGAACTGCTCCTGGGTTTCATTTATTTTTAGGTTTGCCTTTTGATCTTGAGATAAATTGTTAAATAAATACAAATAAAACAGAATTTTCAATGAACTGCTAAAGTCTGTTTCATTGTATATCTTAATTTTCCTAGAACCTGGTTCCCTCTCTATTACATCATATTTCATAGTATATATTTTGCATTTGATTTTATTCAGGCTACGAAAGACTATCTTTAGAGCAGTGCTATTTGAGTTCTAGGTTAGAATATTCCAATGTACAGATTTCCCCCATTCTATCCCTTTTCGTTGCAGCTTAAATATCCAGACATTCTGGAGAAGGTCCTGCATTGATGGTGCAGGCTCAGGCCCTGGAGATGGACCCTGACTTTCCCACTTTTCAATGATGAAACTTAGACATGTTTCTCTGTATTCTATCACCTTCACTCTTTTCACCTACAGAGAGAGGATTCTGTGAAAATTAAACAGTACATTTCTTTTGAAAATGCATTCTGGAAATGAAGAAGTGCTCATGTAAGCACTTATAAGTATTTGTTGCTGCCACTAGAATTCTACTTTTGATTCTAATATTTTCCTTTGAAATGTCACACCAATTAAAATATGCACGTTATGCAATTGTACCTTTGTAGAAAAAAAAAAATCCAGACACCTACATTCTCCTTCGCCCCTTGAACCAAGCCAGTTACTCATCTTGGAGCTGATGGCCAGAGCAGGGCTGGCTGGGTCGACTCCGGCTGACTGTCCATCTAAGCTGTGCTTAGCAGTTTTAAGTTTCTAAGCAGGTAATCTGGAAGTATTTCGTTTTGGTGCCTTAAAAAAATGTTGGCCTTACTCTGTAGCAGGGTCTTAGTCAGGCTTTCCTGGAATGTAGAAGACCCCAGTTCAATTCTGGGTCAGGAAGATCCACTGGAGAAGGGATAGGCTACCTTTTCCAGTATTCTTGGGCTTCCCTGGTGGCTCAGATGGTAAAGAATCCACCTGCAATGCAGGACACTTGGGTTTGACCCCCGGGTCGAAGGGAAGATCCCCTGGAGGAGAAAATGGCCACCCACTCCAATATTCTTGCTTGGAAAATCCCTATGGACAGAGGAGCCTGGTGGGTTACAGCCCATGCGGTCGCAAAGAGCTGGACACAACTGAGTGACTAAGCACAGCACAGCACAGGGTCTTCGTCACCCGAAGTGTTTCCTATATGCAAGGTCTCTGGCTATCCCTGCAGCCTCCACATAAGCGCCTCCTCACCTGTGAGCATCCTATCTGCTTCACAGCACTTCTCTGTGGTTTTATAATTGTCATGATGACCATCAGTCCTGGTCTTGTGACTCTACAGTAACAAGCAGGAAGAACTTTCCATATGGGAATTTCCCTCTTGCCATTTAAAAAGACATCGTGAGTACGTGAGTGACTCAGAGAGAGTGCACTTTCTGCTCTAGTTAAGAGAAGAGAACTGTCCTTGAGAACGTGTATGAACAGGCGCTCTTCATGAAACCAACAGTCCCGGTTAGCATGCTTGTGTAGACAGATAAAGAACCTTATCTGTTCCTTTTCTTAAGCTAGTTCTGCAAGAACCTGCCTATAATTGCCAATTATAGAATAGTGTTTTCCAAAGGCTATTTGAATTATAGCTCCCATGTGATAAAATTCTAATGCATTTTTTACTTTCTAATAGATAAACCTCTAAACAGTATTTAATATTACTAAATGAATGGAATCAGATTTCACCATATTATTGAGCTGATAATCCTCAAATTTATCTTGCAATTATCACTGATCTGATCAAGTCTGAAAAGTATGATTTCTCAGATGATGATAAAGTAACTTCAGATTAAATTATGTTTGATGCAAACATCGTTTCTGTGCTGGTGTCTTTATACCATGTATGTGTCATTACTGATTAAAATAACTATAACGCCTCCAATTATGCCATGCCTCTGAATGTGACATCACACAAGGCCGACAGTCAGATATGTCTCTGCTCTGTTATACACTTGACTCATGCTCTGTTATATAACTTAAAACTAACAGAAGAATTACAAAGGCTACTGAAAATGAGCTACTGGTGGCTCTGATCAAATTTAGAAAATAAAAGGGAGAAGACATGAGACTCATATTTTCAAAGCAATTTCACCGCATCTTATATAATCACCAAATACATTTTACTCATCACATATAAATTTCCTGATAGCCAGATCCACGTTTTTCACAAACAGTGTATGATTTTGTATTGCACAGAAGCACAAGCGTCCTGCCTCTTTCCTCTGCTCTCTGACTGAGAGCAGTTTCCTATCACTCTCTTTACCCTTCACCAGTTGTCTGATTTTCTCTATGTATTTACAGGTATCCACATTTCTTCTGTCCCACAATGTGCAAATTACAGCCTTTCATGCTTCCCTGTTCACCTTTCTTGAGAACAAAATCACATAAACTCTTTCTTTGGAGGAAGATAACAGAGCTTACCAAGCCCTTTTTTTCTGTAATCTCAGAACAGAAAATTCTCTCTACCCTGATGCAGAGAATTCCTTTCAAAATTATGTCCCCTTCCTCTATAGGTCAGTCTAACTAAGACCTTCCATGCAAACCGTGTGAAGTCAAGACGAGAACCCCAGGACCACCCAGCAGGTTCCCTCTGAGGAGGGCTGAGGACAGAACCCCAGCACAATCAGCATGGTAAACCCACCAGTAGCCATCTTTTCCTCCCATCTCCCTGACTGTAAGCCAGGGCTAACGATGCTCAGCTCCTAAATGTCCTCTAAAACAGACAACGTAACAATAGTCACTTCATATTGCAATAGATATTATTTTGTCAAGATTTTAAATCAAATAAGTGTTCTGAAACTTTCTTTGCAATTTGACAAAAGTATTCTTAAGCTCATTTACAGTAATAACCAAGTGAGAAGAGCCTTGTATAAAAAGGGAAATCGATAGGGCCTTGTGCCCCTAGACGTCAAGATGCTTTCTGCTGAAAACCATACCCTACTTGACTTCCCACTTTGCTACAGATCTTGGTCCCCAGAAGCAACTGGATGCCCCAAACCAAGAGCTAAAAGCACTCAGGGGAGCTGAGTACAATTCCACTTACAGAAATATCTTCTAATAGAAATGAACTCAAATACTTAAAGCAATTGTAGGATGGGTATGTTCACAGATATGTAGGAGAACAACACAATCGGAAACAATGCAAACACCCCTAATTAGGGAAGTAGCCCATGACAAAGCATTTATGCCCATTTTACATCATACATTCTAAGACTCTGTGGTAACAAAGTATTGCTGTGAAGAAAGCACAAAAATTACAGAACTGAAAACACAGTCTGATCCCAACTGTGTAAAGCTAGGCATAGAAGCAAGGGGAAGAAGCACACCAGAATGGGAAGGATGATTATATCTGTGGGGTGGAATTAAGGATATTTTCCTTTTTCACATACTATTCTGGGTCTCATTAACTTCTGCAGTTAGTCGGTGTCATTTTAGGAGGGACTATTAAACTTATATTTGACAGGTTCAAAACTTCTCCAACAAACTAACTGTCTAAGGAGATTAAGGAGTATTCCACTACTTGTTCTGTATTAGCTTCTAGAAACTAAGAGTTATCTCTCTATTTTGAAAATGACCTCAGAAAGTCATCAAATTGAGTAAGAAATCAAGCCCAGTTGCTTCTAATGGCCAAACTCCATATGCACATTTTTTCATACTTCAGGCTTTCATCCACCAGGTAAGCATAATACCTTCTTGACTATAGAATATGCAGATTCACAGAATTATATTCGACTAAAATCTCAGGGAAAAAATACATGTTTCCTTCTTACATCTGAAATATTGATAAATGTATGCAATATATCAGTAAGCAAACTACTTACCTAATGTATTAACTTGGAAATTTAAAATATTGTGTCTGATTTCACTTCCAAACACACTTCTCATGCAGGAGGGATGTATGCAGGATGTATGTGGGAATACTGTGGTTAAATCCTAGAAAATTTAACAGCAGGGAGAGCCCTTGGAAGGGAAGATATTCACTGAACAGATAAGGAAACCAAAGGCACAGGTAGGGAAGTACCCCTTCAAGACAAGCAGCAAGGTAAGGATAACAACTGACACTCTGTCACAAGGGAACGCCCTGACTGGCTAGGAGGCTAGGGCATGGGTTGCATGCACACTCTGTCCCCTTCACGGTGCTGAGGGCCAGACAAGTCTCTGATGGAGCTGGAACACAGCCCCATGCCGTCATGTACCAGCCACACACCTGATGATGGTCACAGACCTCTCTCTCTCTGCTTTCTCGTCTGTACAGACCTGGGAATGTCAGAAGTACATAAAATGTCCTGAGAACAAAGAGAGAGGGTCATGGACTTTGGAGGGGCCTCCTTCCTGCTGACTCGTGGGGATGTACTGCAGAGCCACTGTGCCCTGTAGATGCCTCCATGATTCACACAAGGGCAACCTTCACCACTGATTTTCACATAAGGGGTGTTTGGCGACTTTTGTCCTAAAATTTAACTTCTTAATTACACTCCACCAACTTTAAGTTGGGGTCTCCCTGCTGGCTCAGGGGTAATGAGCCTGCCTGCCGAGACAGGAGACACAGGTTCAATCCCTGGGTGGGAAAGATCCACTGGAGAAGGAAATTGCAACCCACTCCAGTATTCTTGCCTGGAGAATCCCATGGACAGAGGAGCCTCGCAGACTATAGTCCAAAGGGTTGCAAAGAGTCGGATATGACTTATCGAATAAACACACCACCAACTTCAAGTTACAATCCTTGGGATTAGCCAGAGCAATTCTGGGAAGAAGAGGACAGAGTCAGCACCTCATAAGAAGTTTGTCAGGACCCTGGGTTATCACTAGTTTGATGAAAAACTATTAGAATCAGTACACTGATACTAAAGGCCAAGATGAAAGAGCTTAAAGGCACTAGTAACACCAAACGCCCTGGGGTCCTGCACATCATCAGACACATGCAGTTTCTGGTATCTGCGTTTGCATTCCGATGGCCACAGTTCAAGGCCTTTGGCTCAAGTCAGGACCACGGCAAGTCCTTGTCAGAACTAAGGACGACAATCTTTAGTTTGTTTAGAACCAAGGATGACAAAGAATGTTGCCCACTGCTTTGTCCAACAAGCAATAAATGTCCTTCATGCAGGTCAGCTTTTGAATCCTGCTTTAACTTGAGTGGGAGGAAACACAGCTTACTCTGAAACCATCTTCAGCTTCCACTCCTGAAAACATAATCTGCCTCTTTTCTTTAACTGACTTCAGAGACCTTACACTTGGAGCAGGCTTGCTCGGAATTAAGCGTAGGGGAAAGCAAGGACTCTGATAAGTCTGTGGGACTGCAAAGGTGGCCAATGAGGGTTTGCTGATATACTGCTCAGCAAAGTTTCTAAAAGGTATATGTGCCCTGAAAATTGTAAAATCAAAGCATAGATGATAACTTACCCAAAGTGACTGGCTAAGTTCAAGGAAATACAAAAGAGAAGGAGGTTTTTGATCATGATAAAGCTAGAGAACATTCCATTGTCCATTCCCAGTAAGAATAACAGCTGAAGCAGATGAATTGGGAAGAATAGCTATTCCTTTCTCCACCTTGATCTTGAAGCTGAAAGGGGAAAAAACATACACATGAATGTTGTCATGAAACAGTTCCTAGAATCAAATCACACTGCCAACACACACAATTCATAAAGAAAGGAGCCGGGCTGTCCTTGTCCATCACAGCTCCATATCAGGAACTATCTGTGTTCACTAGCCAGTAAGTTGGGGTGTAAAAAGAAATTACAGTAGGCTTGATTTTCACCTTTACTCAGGGTGCAGAATCATTCTCCTAATTTATCTTTCCCATGTCGCAAATTCTTTGTTTGACTTTTTCCATGTGATCAAATGACCCTCTAGTCCTATTATTAGAATCAATGCCTGAAGTTATCTAACTGTATTTTACATCTGTCAAATCCACAAGTGGAATAATTTTACCTTTCTGAAATATTTGCCACACGTCAAAGCCAGCAAGCTACTCCTTGTTCTGCAAGGTGCTATGAGAAAGTATGTGGAAAGAGGGGAAAAAAAGGCACATATAAACAGGTCTTCTGCAAGATCACGACAATATAAGAACTGCTTATAAAAGAAGGCTGCCACTTTCTCAGCAATCTGTCCCCATGACTAAAGAACTTACTAATCACTGCATTTTGGAAAGTCTCTCGGCTCTGGGTTATATGGTGGGCCCTAATGAATGCATTTGAAATCCAAGCAGGCACCATCCCTGGGCTTTGCAACTAACCCTAGAGAAGGGATATATTTCTCAATATGCGCATAACGCAAATGGATAGACATCATAAAGGAGCACAGCGTGTTCAAAAGCAACATTTTCCCGAGGAGACCCCAGGCCAACTCCGGAAGAGAGAAACACACAACAGGTACTTCCACCTCCGAAACCAAGGCCCTCGAGTCGAGAAAGGCAGGGCGGGGATTGCCTGGGTGCGTCCAGGGGCTGCTCCCCAAACCCGGGCCGGAGTCCCGGCGGCAAGCACGCGGCGCTGCATGCGGGAAACCCGGGCGGCACCTCCTGCCGCCCTCAGCCTGGTGACAGTCTGGACCAGGCTTTGGGGGAGTCGGGACCCCTAAAGACAGCCTGGCTCCCACGGTCCCGGGACCGCCGCGGGGGCTCGCGGGCGCGGGGGTGGCACTGCAGAGCTGCAGCCTCCGCGCCCGGGCGCCCGCGGCCGGGTAGAGTCGGCCGCCCGCCCGGTCCGCAGCGGCGCTCCCAGAGCCAACCGTTTGCCCACCCTCCCCGGCTCGCTTCTGGCCCCGGCAGACCTGCCCTGCTGCCGCCCCGGGTCCGAGCGGAGCGTCCTGCCGCGCGGCGCTTTCCTCCTCGGCCCGGAGCGCGCGGTGCAGCGTCGGCTCCGTGTCTCCCGGCCTCGAGCCGCCAGAGCGACCCGCTCGCGCCCCCGCCCCCAGTCTCGAGCCTAAGCCCGCGCCCACCCTGCAGGAAGCGCCCAGCCCGCCGCGCCTCGGAGCCCGGCGGCTGGCGGGGCCCCCGGGGGGCGTTTTCGGCCCTCGGCTCCGATGACCGCGGCGGGAGCCTCGTGCCCCAGTTCCTACCGGCAGGTCCGTGGGTCCTGCGCCCCGGCGCCCCGTCCGGCGGCGCCGCGCTGCTCTGGACGCCCCTGCCCTCCCGCGGGTGGTTGCGCCTCCGCAGTCGCCGGGGGAAAGTTTGCGCTCCCGGCCGCCCGCGGCGCCCCGCCTGCCTCCACCGCCCTCCCGGAGCCAGGCAGCCTCGAGGAGAGGCAAGCGGGCCGCGCCGGGGCCGCTTGCCCTCCCGCCGCCGCCTGCAGCTCCTGACCCCACGGCCCCGGTCCAGCGCGCCCGGGCTTACCCCGCGCGCCGGCCCGGGAAGGCGAGCCGTCGGCGAGGGCGCATCCTCCTCCCCCGTCTGCTCTCCCCGGCTGGCAGGCGCGGAGGCCGGTGCGGCGTCACCGCCCCATGCCGCCAGCGCGAACTTCCCCGGTGCTCCCGGGCCGAGCGCCTCGGGCACCCCCGCGCTCCCGCCGCCGCCCTGCGGCTCAGCTCCGCGCCCGAGGCCGCGCGCCGCCCCGCTGCAGAGCCCCCGGCGCCCCCGGCGCGCCGGCGCGCGCTCTCACCTCGCCCGAGCGCTACATGTCGGCTCCGGCTCTGAGAAACGCTCCTCTGCCGAGGCGCTCCGGTAGAGGCCGCCAGACTCTCACCAAACGCGCCCTGGCCCCGGGCCGGTTGCGAGGAAGGGCGAGGGGGCGCGTTCGGGGTCCCCGGCTTGGCCAGCTCTGGGACAGGCCACGATTCTGATGAAGTTTCTTGGTAGCCTGCGGGAGTGTATCGGTGCCTCGTGTCCCTCTTCCTAGGGCTGAGATGGAAAGGGGGTGTCCAGGCAGGCGCCGAAGGCCGGGGCGGCGAGAGCTTTCCTGTCTCAGGACCAGCCCTGAGCGCCTTTCTGGCCGGGCCTAAGTCCTGCCTCCACGCAGGCCCCTGTGTCTGCAGCTCCTACTCTCCATAGAAAGAAACTGGCCTCTGAGGCTACTTTTTAAAAAATTGTAATTCATTGCTATGGGAAGGAAAGTCAGTAAAATGGATTAATTAGAATTAAACGCTTACCTAATTGCTCTGTACATTTGGGGAGGCTGGGAAGTTCCCTTTCTGGACAAGAAGCCTTCTTGTCAGTGACAAGAGGACTTAGGGTCTGCAGACTTGTGAGTGGGTATCGGGTCTGCAGACTTGTGAGTGGGTATCAGACGTGAATTTTGCTGTAGGGCGTTACCTCCCGCACCCACGAACACGTGAAATTTCATTATTGCGGTCATGTTCGTCTCTGCCTCAGCTTGCCTACCTTGAGTGCTGAGGCTGGCTGGCACAAAAGACGCTTGGGCAGGATAGGGAAGCAAAGCAAGCACAGTTCTGGTTTTAAGATGGCAGCGTCTGTTTTTCTCCGGACCGGATGCCTCTTGGCTATGAGAACACCCAGGGGGAGATGTTCAATATTTAAATAAACCCAGCAAGAACCTGATGGGCAGTGTATTATCATTTCTGTGTCTTTTGTCGTACTCTGACAAAAGACAAAGGAAGACTTTGAGAGTCAGAGTCAAAAGACTGAATTGTTTACAGTCACTCTTAACAAGAATAATTGTGGAAGGGCAAATTTCTAACTCTCCTCCAGAAAAGATCTTTAATCATTCAATGTGTGAAGTCACACTATCCTTAGTTATGTTTAATACAACGCAGTCCAAATCTAAGCTAACTGCTGGCACTTTTGCACGTGCCAAAAATTCTAAGATTTTCTAAAAATAGCAGCTTCTAGATATATTTCAGAAATAGGACATAAAAATACATAAGTGTTCCAAATATAAGGAAATGTTATTCTGAGTATACACTTAGTCATAGTATTAAATAGCTCTGATTCCAGTGATTATGCATGAAATATAAATTAGATAAGATGCTTATTTGAAAGGCTTTTCTGATTCTAAAATGAATAAATTGAACACAGACATTTCTTCATTTTCTAATTACTCAAAAATCATATCACTAAGATAAAGCTCATTGACAATCAAAATCATTAAATTAAAAGCAATAAAAATCAATATAATTGTAACCTATTAAGTGTTAGAATTCTAAGCTTAGAGATACCAGTGATAATTACTATTTTCCCAATATTAAACAACATAAGGCAAATCAAAGAGTTCAAATAACTAGTGAATTTAAAGCCTTAGAGATTACCAAAGGAAATCATTTAGTAATTTTTGCAAATAAATGTAGATAAACCAGGGATTATTTTGTATTAGTGAGAGTTACAGATACTGATTTTTAATAATAATACTTAACCGAATTTATGTTCTTTTCATGAATTATTTTTAAAATTCGCATCTTTTCCCTATCAGTCTAATGTCAATGCATTTTATTGAACACATGGAAATTATGTTTATTGAGAGCTAATCTTTAAATTTTGTTTAGCCATGTGGCTTAAATACTTAATTTCTCTATGTGATGAAATGATAGTCCCATCTCTTCTCTTAATATTTATGAACATATAAAGAGCCTTACATTGGACCTGAAAGGATAGTAAAATAATAAGGCATACCTTATGGAAATTCACGTTAGAAGAATATATATTAGCATTTCATAATATTTGTTTTAATACGAAATTCAGTGTTTGCCCTGGGAAATGATGGTCTATCCACTTAATTCCCATTTGTTCTATTAGCATTTTCCCTTGTGTTGAATGACAGAAAGCAAAGTAGTCATGGTTCTGGAAAGCAGTAGAGGGCACCACAGTTCCACATAACCTTAAGTTGGACCAGTCTCCATAAGAGCTTCCAAGTGAGAGACTAAAATAGCTGAACCTGGGGAAGCTGGGCAATGGGTGGACACCCTCTATCCCACCCAGAACAGAGTTAGCACAGCTAGGCTGTTTGTGGCAGTAGGTGGAGTAGAGACGGCTAAACACACACACAAACAAAAAAACGGTATTGCCATGAGGAAGCAGAGCTTAGTGAGAAGTTGAATGGAGAGTCTTCTAAGCTGAGAGCTGAGAGTCAATTCATTGAATTGTGTGATTTAGTATTTAGGAAAATTCAAGTGCAGGGTAAAGATAGCAAGAGATAAGATGAGTCGGGTACTGGAAGACAAAAACTGTGGAGCCAAGGAATCAACTTCTTGCAGGGAAGGAGTCACTGAATAGCTTCCTTGGTCAGGCAAGTACATGTTCCAGAACAGATTCCCCATAGCAGCTGTATACAGAAAAAGTGTTGGGAAGAGACAAATTTAGGCTAAAAGCATGAATGAACATTGCAGGTCCAGTCTATGGGGGAAATTTAATAAATGTTTTGAGTTTTTTCATTAATGGAATCATAACCACATTGATTCACATGTACTCCAAGTGGATTTATTAGTGCTTTGCCCAAGCAAGAGGGTCTTGATTGTTAAGGAAACAGAAATATCAGTTCTGACTAGAAGAAGAAACAAGATTCCTAGGAAAAGATGGCAGTTGATTTGGATTTTGAAAAAGAAATTAGTCAGAAAATATCAGAAAAAGGTAAAAGTAAGAGCAGTAACAAAAGTAGGAAGGTATGGGGCACATTAACTGATAAATGTTCCATTCACAGAAATCACACTCTATATTTTTAGTCCATCATTGATTCCTTTTATTGTTCACTTTATTTAAATTAGAGTTATCATATTAGTTATCTGAAGGCTATATGTAGACTACAGATGTGTTTAATTAGTCGGCGCTATTTTAAAATAAAGACAACTTAAAAACCAGAAGATTTCACATGAATCAATGAATCATAGATGAATTATTCTATTCATAGACTAATTGCATCTAGATGAATAGATGAATTATATCTATTCAATGCATAAATAGATAGATTTTTGGCTTTTCTTAAACGAAAAATAGTTAAGATCAAATTTAGCAATAGTGGACATACATTACCACCTTCCCCAGCTGTCACCCACTTATACTAGGCACAGGATCCTCAGAGCAACATGGTCTCTTCTGTTTTTACACCTAGGCTGGCCCCTTCACTTATATTACCTGGCAAATAGAAGCACATACGTCTTTGTTTTGGATTCCATTTTATCTTCTTTACTGGCTTGTTAGTTACATCTATTTATTTTGTTTTTATTAGTTTGGCCAAGGTTGAAAATAGAAATCTCTAAATTAATATGCATGCAAGCTAAGTCACTTCAGTCGTGTCAGACTCTACAACCCTATGGACCATAGCCTGCCAGGTCCTCTCTTCATGGTATTCTCCAGGCTAGAATACTGGAGTGGGTTGCCATACCCTCCTCCAGGGGATCATCCTGATGCACGGATCAAGCCCATGTCTCGTATGTCTCCTGCATTGGCAGGCACAGTCTCTACCACTAACAGCGTCCATACCTACCTGTAAGTAACGTATGCCGTTTCACGTGTAGCATATGAATCTTACAACCTTATACTTGCATATTCTTTGTTGCCCTATTTTCTGGTGGTGTCACACTTTACTTCTACATAGTTAATCAGTTAACTTTTACTTTAACAGTCAGAAACCTAGTTTTTAAATTGTGATAAAATGTACATAATATAAAATTTATATTTCAGTTCAGTCGCTTAGCCATGTCTGACTTTGCAACCCCGTGGCATCACACCAGGCCTCCCTGTCCATCACCAACTCTCGGAGCCTGCTCAAACTCATGGCCATCAAGTCAGTGATGCCATCCAAACATCTCATCTTCTCATCCCCTTCTCCTTCCACCTTCAATCCCTCCCAGCATCAGGGTCTTTTCCAGTGAGTCAGTTCTTCGCATCAGGTGGCCAAAGTATTGGAGCTTCAGCATCAGTCCTTCCAATGAACACCGAGGACTGATCTCCTTTAGGATGGACTGGTTGGATCTCCTTGCAGTCCAAGGGACTCTCAAGAGTCTTCTCCAACACCACAGTTCAAAAGCATCAGTTCCTCAGTGCTCAGCTTTCTTTATTGTCCAACTCGCACATCCATACATGACTACTGGAAAAACCAGAGCTTTGACTATACAGACCTTTGTCAGCAAAGTGATGTCTCTGCTTTTTAACATGCAGTTTAAGTTTGTCACAGCTTTTCTTTCAAGGAACAAGTGTCTTTTAATTTCATGGCTGCAGTCACCATCTGCAATGATTTTGCAGCCCAAGAAAATAAAATCTCTCACAGTTTCCATTGTTTCCCCATCTATTTGCCATGAAGTGATGGGACCAGATGCCATGATCTTAGTTTTTTGAATGTTGAGCTTTAAACCAGCTTCTTCACTCTATTCTTTCACTTTCATCAAGAAGCACTGCAGTTCCTCTTCACTTTCTGCCATAAGGGTGGTGTCATCTGCATATTTGAGATTATTGATATTTCTCATGGCAATCTTGATTCCAGCTTGTGCTTCCTCCAACCCAGCATTTTGTGTGATATATTTTGCATATAAGATAAATAAACAGGGTGAAAATATACAGCCTTGATTGTAATCCTTTCCCAATTTGGAACCAGTTCATTTTTCCATGTCTGCTTCTAACCGTTTCTTCTTGAACTGCATATAAGTTTCTCAGGAGGCAGGTAAGGTGGTCTGGTATACCCATACCTTCAAGAAATTTCCAGTTTGTTGTGATCCACACAGTCAAAGGTTTTGGCATGGTCAGTAAAGCAGAAGTAGATGTTTTCCTGGAACTCTCTTGTTTTTTCTATGATCCAACGATGTTGACAATTTGATCTCTGGCCCCTTTGCCTTTTCCAAATCCAGCTTGAACATCTGGAAGATCTCAGTTCATGTACTGTTGAAGGTCATCTGCAGAATTTTGAGCATTAATTTCCTAGCGTGTGAGATGAGTACAACTGTGCCATAGTTTGAGCATTGTTTGGCACTGCCTTTCTTTGGGCTTGGAATCAAAACTGACCTTTTCCAGACCTGCAGCCACTGCTGAGTTTTCCAAATGTGCTGTCAATATTTAGTGCAGCACTTTAACAGCATCATCTTTTAGGACCTGAAACAGCTCAGCTGGAATTCCATCACCTCCACTAGCTTTGTTCATACTGATGCTTTCTAAAGCCCACCTGACTTCACACTCCAGGATGTGTGGCTCTAAGTGAGTGATCACACCATCATGGTTATCTGGGTCATTAAGATCTTTTTTGTATAGTTCTTCTGAGTATTCTTGCCACCTCTTCTTAATATCTTCTGCTTCTGTTAGGTACATACCATTTCTGTCATTTATTTTATCCATCTCTGCATGAAATGTTCCTTTGGTATCTCTAATTTTCTTGGAGATATCTCTAAACTTTCACATTCTATTGTTTTCCTCTATTTCTTTGCATTGATCACTGAGGATGGTTTTCTTATCTCTCCTTGCTATTCTTTGGAACTCTGCATTCAAATGGGAACATCTTTCCTTTTCTCCTTGCCTTTCGCTTCTCTTCTTTTCTCAGCTATTTGTAAGGCCTCTTCAGACAACCATTTTGTCTTTTTGCATTACTTTTTCTTGGGGATGGTCTTGATCCCTGCCCCCTATACAATGTCATGAAGCTCGATCCATAATTCTTCAGGCACTGTATCAGATCTATCCCTTGAATCAGTTTGTCTCTTCCACTGTGTAATCCTAAGGGATTTTGATTTAGATCACACCTGAATGGTCTAGTGGTTTTCCCTACTTTCTTCAGTTTAAGTCTGGATTTTGTAGTAGGAATTTCATAATCTGAGCCACAGTAACCCCCCAGTCTTGTTTTTGCTGACTGTATGGAGCTTCTCCATCTTTGGCTGCAAAGAATATAATCAGTCTGATTTCAGTGTTGACCATCTGGTGATGTCCATGTGTAGAGTCATCTCTTGTATTGTTGGAAGAAGATGTGCTCTATGACCAGTGTGTTCTCTTGGCAAAACTCTGTTATCCTTTGCCCTGCTTCATTCTGTACTCCAAGGCCAAACTTGCCTGTTACTCCAGGTATCTCTTGACTTCCTACTTTTGCATTCCAGTCCCTTATGATGATAGGGCATCTTTTTTGCATGTTAGTTCTAGAAGGTCTTGCAGGTCATCATAGAAGCGTTCAACTTCAGCTTCTTCAGCATTAATGGTTGGATCATAGACTTGGATTACTGTGATATTGAATGGTTTGCCTTGGAAACAAACAGAGATCATTCTGTCATGTTTGAGATTCCAACCAAGTGCTGCATTTCAGACTCTCTTGTTGACTATGATGGTTACTCGATTTCTTCTAAGGGAATCTTGGCCATGTAATAGATATAGTGGTCCTCTGAATTAAATTCACCCATTCCAGTCCATTCTAGTTTGCTGATTCCTAAAATATTGAAGTTCACTCTTGCCATCTCCTGTTTGAACTTCCAATCTACCGTGATTCATGGGCCTAACATTCCAGGTTCCTATGCAATATTGCTCTTTACAGCATCAGACTTTACTTCCATCACCAATCACACCCACAACTGGATGTTGTTTTAGCTTTGGCTCCATGTCTTCATTCTTTCTGGAGTTATTTTTCCACTCTTCTTCATTAGCATATTGGGCACCTACCAACCTGGGGAGTTCATCTTTCAGTTTGATATCTTTTTGCCTTTTCATCCTGTCCATGGGGTTCTCAAGGCAAGAATACTGAAGTGGTTTGCCATTCCCTTCTCCACTGGAGCACGTTTTGTTTCCCCATAATAATCAACAATGTTTGTTTCTGTTTTCATTTTGTTTTTACTTAATAGGCACCTGTGAGGAGAGAGCAAATTAGTTAAGATGGTGTGTTTCGGCTCCCTCACACCAGGTTTTGTAAATATTGACTCTGTAACAGCTGAGATCATTTATAACATGGAGCATGCACGTCACGAGGTACTCGCTTGGTCACAGATTGCATGCATGACCTCCAGGTGAGCTCCACCTGGAGCGCTGTGGCGTATTACTGGTGCATCGAGGCTGTGACCGCTGTGTCAGCCGTGAGATGAGAGAGTATAGCGTGTCTGCTGCTGCGTCTGCTGTATCAACCAGGACGTCATAAACGTGTCTGCAGTTCCTAGGGCTCCTCAAGTCTCCTTCCAGCCTCTTAGATCACACCTTGCCTCCCCTGGGTTCAGTGAACAGTGTGGCCAGTGAGATACAGAGAGACAGCACCCTAATAGGTTTGCAGAGTGTTACCTTATTGTTGCTTTGCTTTCCCTTTTCTTAATAGTGATATTGAGTATCTATAGGTGCTGGTTGCACATTTGTATATCTTCTTTCAAATGTCTTCTCAAGAGCTTTGCCCCTGTTTGAAATGGGTTGTTTGACTTTATGGTGTTGGATTATATACTGGTATTAATCCCTTAGCAGATATATAATTTGAAAATATTTTTTTACTCTGTTGATACTGTCCTTTGATGCACAAAATTTTCATTGTGATGAAGTTCAGTTTGCCTGTTTTTTCTTTTGTTGCCTGTGCTTTTGATGTGCAAGTAATCATTGGCAAATTCAAAGTTGTGAACTTTTACCTTATGTTTTCTTCTGATAGTTTTATAGTTTTAACTCTATGTTTACATCTTTGACCCGTGCTGAGTTCATTTTTGTATATGTTGTTTGGGTGTAATTCAACTTCATTGTTTTGCATATGAATGTTCAATTTTCCCAGCACCATTTTTTAAAAAAAATCCTATTCTTTACCTCAGAGAATGGTCTTGGCATCCTTTGATAAGTCATGTGACCATACATGCAAGGATTTTTCTCTAGGTTCTTTACCCTGCCTTTAATCTAGTACTATGCTATTTTGATTATGGTAGCCTTGTAATAAGTTTACAAATCAGTAGGTGTGAGTCCTCAAATTTCATTTTTCTTTGTTTTTCTTTTTAAAGATTGTTTAGCTATTCATATTTCCTTGAGATTCATCTGAAACTAAGAAAATGTTTCTGTAATTCTGCAAAAAAATGTCATCAAGGTTTTGATAGGAACAGCTTTAAATCTGCAGATTCTTTTGGATAGAGTGGACATCCTAGAAATATTGAGTATTCCAATCACTGAAAGTGGAATGTTTTCCCACTTATTTAAGTCTTTACTTTCTTTCAGTAATATTATGTAGTTTGCTTGTACATGTGTGTGTTCTCAGTTGTACAGTCGTGTCTGACTCTTTGAGACCCTATGAACTGTACCTGCCAGGCTCCTCGGTCCATGAAATTTTCCAGGCAAGAATACTGAAGTTGGTTGCCATTTCCTACTCCAGGGGATCTTCCTGACCAGGAGATTGAACCTGCATCTCTTGCATCTCCTGCATTGGCTGGTGGATTCTCTACCACTGCACATGCTGGAGATTTATTATTGCTAGAAATAAATGAAAATGAAAGCACAATATTCTTAAAACTTATAGGATGTAATGAAAGCAGTGCTAAGAAGGAAACTGATAGCTGTAAATACCTACTTTAAAAAACAATAAATATCTTAAATCAATAGACTAACTTACAGTTTAACCAACTTAAGAAGAAGAGCAAATTATACATAAAGCAAGCAGAGGAAGAAAATAATAAAGATTAGAGCAGACACAAATGAAATTGAGGGGAGAAAAACAACAGAGAGAAGCAGCACAATCAAGAGTTGGTTCTTTGAAAAGATAAAATTTGACGGACTTTTAGGTAGTTAGAAAAAAGAGAGAGAAGACTTAAATTACTAAACTCAGGGATGAAATTGAGACTTTGCTAGTGGTTCTCTGGAAATAAAAATGATTAGAAGAGGGCACTGTAGGCTATTTTAGGTCAACAAATTGGTATAACTTAAATGAAATAAACCAATTCCTAGAAACAAAATGCTACCAGGACTGACTCATAAGGAAATAGAAAATCTGAATAGATTTTTGACTAGTAAGGAGATTGAATCAGTAATAAAAAGACTTCTCAAGAGTCTGTCAGAATGAAGTAAGTCAGAAAGAGAAAAACAGATATCATGTATTGATTCACATATCTGGAATCTAGAGAAATGTGCAGATGAACCTGTTTGCAGGGGAGCAGTAGATGCAGATACAGAGAGTGGATGTGTAGACACAGTGGGGGTGGGGTGGATTGGGAGACTGGGACTGACATATTCACTAACATGGGTATGACGGATGGCGAGTAGGAACCTGCTGTATAACACAGAGAGCTAAACTTGGTGCTTTGTGGTGACCTAGATGGGTGGGATGGTGGGGATGGGAGGGAGAGCCAAGAGGGAGGGCTTTATGTATACAAATAGTTGATTCACCTTGCTGTACAGCAGAAGCTAACACAACGTCATAAAGCAACTATACCTCAATAAATAAAAGAAGAATAGAAGAGCTCAGGATCACATGGCTACGTTGGTGAATTCCTAACATACACTTAAATAAAAATTAACAGCAATCATTTTCAAAATGTTCAAAAAAATTGAAGTGGAGGAAACACATCCTAACTCCTTCTTTAAGGCCAGCTTCAGCTTTATCTTTATACCAAAGCCAGATAAAATTTTCTAAAGGAAAATAAACTACAGACCAATATGCCTTATGAAGACTCATGGAAATATCCTCAGCAACATACTAACAAGCCAAATTTAGCTGCGTATCAAAATGTTTATATATGACCCATGTGTAAATGACCCATAACCATGTGGGATTTGTTCCTAGAAGGCACCCTAACCCTATGTGCAAAAATCGAATAAAGCAGTACACCAAATTACCAGATTGAATAAAACAAAAACAAAGAGAGAAATGTATTGATCATCTCAATAGAAGTAAAAACGCTTTTGAAAAAATTCAACAACTTTTCCTGATAAAAACACTCAAACAAGAAATAGAAGGAAACTATCTCAAAATAATAAATTACCATATATTAAATACCCACAGTTAATATCATATTCAGTGATAAAGGACTGGAACATTTTCTCTAAGTTTAGAACAAGGTATCACTTTGCCACCTCTATTCAATATAGCATTGGAAGTTATAGTCAGAGAAATTAAGAAAGAAAAATAAACAGAAAAGGAAAAAGTAAATTGGAAAGGAAAAAGAAAAGTTATCTCTGTTCACAAACAATATGGTCTTGTACATTACTGTTGGGTATTCAGTATATTGATGTTAGATCTAGTTGACATATTGTGTCATTTAAGTCCTCTATTTCTTTACTTATCTTTTGTCTATCTGTTTTGTCTCTTATTGAGCAGGTACTGAAATCTCTGGTTACTACTGAAGAGCTATATCTTTCTCTCCATGGTGCTGTCATTTTTTTTTCATATATTTTGAGGATCTGTTATGATGTCAATAAATGCTGATAATTATTGTGTTTAACTTTTCTTTTTAATTTATTCAAATTTTTAAGTGGGAGGTAATTATACTGTTGTGCTAGTTTCTGTTGTACAACAACATGAATCAGCTATAAGTATACACCCTCCAGTTCTACTCTTCTAGGTCATCACAGAGCATCCAGCTGAGCTCCTGTGTTATACAGCAGCTTCTCAATAGTTATCTGTTTTATACATGGTACTGCTGCTGCTGCTAAGTCACTTCAGTTGTTTCTGACTCTGTGCAACCCCATAGACGGCAGCCCACTGGGCTCCCCCGTCCCTGGGATTCTCTAGGGAAGAACACTGGAATGGGTTGCCATTTCCTTCTCCAATGCATGAAAGTGAAAAGTCAAAGTGAAGTCGCTAACAAAAAAAAAAAAAAAAAAAAAAAGTGAAGTCGCTCAGTCATGTCCGACTCTTAGTGACCCCATGGACTGCAGCCCACCAGGTTCCTCCGTCCATGGGATTTTCCAGGCAAGAGTACTGGAGTGGGGTGCCAGTACTATACATGAATAAATTCTATTTTCTCAATTCATCCCATACTCTCCTTCCCCTGCTGGGTCCAAAAGTTAATTCCCTTCATCTCTTTTCCTGGCAAATAGACTCATCAGTAACATTTTTTCTAGATTCCATTATATATGCATTAATATATGATATTTATTTTTCTTTTCTTTCTGACATATTTCACTCATGACAGAGTGCATGACAAGTTCTAGTTTCATCCACCTCAGTTGAACTGACTCATTCATTCCTTTTTATGAAATGAACTCCACTGTGTATATATACCACAACTTCTTTATCCATTCATCTGTCAATGGCCATCTAGGTTGCTTCCATGTCCTGGCTATTGTAAATAGTGCTGCAACGAATATTGGGATGCATGTGTCATTTTGAATTATGGCTTTATCAGGGTGTATGCCCAGAAGTGGGACTCCTGGGTCACATGGTAGGTTTACCCCTAGTTTCTTAATGAATCTCCATACTGTTCTCCATAGTGGCTGTATCAACTTACATCCCCATCAACATTGCAAGAGGGTTCCCTTTGCTCCACATCCTTTCCAGCACGTTTTGTTTGTATACTCTTTAGTGGTGGCCATTCTGACTGGTATGAGGCGACCCCTCATTGGAGTTTTGATTTGCATTTCTCTAAAATGAGCATTTGTAGCATCTTTTCATGTATTTGTTGGCCATTTATGTGTCTTCTTTGGAGAAATGTATATTTAGGTCTTCTGCCATTGTTTGATTGGGTTGTTTCTTAATATTGAGCTGCATAATCTCCTTGCATATTTTGGAGATTAATACTTTGTCACTTGCTTTGTTCGCAAATATTTTCTCCCATTCTGAAGGTTGTCTTTTCATCTTGCTTATGGTTTCCTTTGCTGTGCGAAAGCTTTTAATTAGGTCCCTTTTGTTTATTGTTGTTTTTATTTCCATTGCTCTAGGAGAGGAGTCAAAGAGGATCTTGCTGCAATTTATGTTAGGGAGTGTGCTGCCTATGTTTTCCTATAAGAGTTTTATGGTTTCTGGCCTTACATTTAGGTGTGTAATCCATCATTAGTTTACTTCCATGTATGGTGTCATGAGTGAAGGAGAATATTCTAAATATTCTAATTTTATTCTTTTACATGTATTTGTCCAGTTTTCTCAGCACAAGTTATTGAAGAGTCTATGTTTCTCCATTGTATATTCTTGCCTCCTTTGTCATAGATAAGGTGCCCATGTGGTGTGTGGGTTGATATCTGGGCTTTCTGTCTTGTTCCGTTGATCTAGGTTTCTATTTTTGTGCCAGTTACCATAATGCTTTGATTACTGTGGCTTTGTAGTATAGTGTGAAGTAAGGAAGGCTGATTCCTCCAGCTCCATTTTTCTTTCTCAAGATTGCTTTGCCTACTCAGAGTCTTTTGTGTTTTCATACAGAATTGTGGACATTTTTGTTCTAGTTCTATGAAAAATACCATTGCTGATTTGATAGGGATTGCACTCTGTGGATCTCTTTGGATAGTGTAGTCATTTTCATAATACTGATTCTTCCAGTTCAGGAACACGATGTATTTCTCCATCTGTTTGTGTCACCTTTAATTTCTTTGATCAGCTGTATAGTTTTGTTTTGTTTGTTTGTTTGTTTGTTTGTTTGTTTTTTGTATACAGGTCTTTTGTCTTAGGTTGGTTTATTCCTAGATAATTTATTCTTCTTGTTGCAGTGAGGAATGAGATTGTTCCCTTAATTTCTCTTTCTGATTTTTTGCTATTAGTATACAGGAATGCAAGGGATTTCTGTATATTGATTTTGTGTCCTGTGGCTTTACTAAATTCATTGATTAGCTCTAGTAATTTTCTGATAGTATCTTTATGATGTTCTATGTATAGTATCATCAGAGAAGGCAATGGCACCTCACTCCAGTACTCTTGCCTGGAAAATCCCATGGGCGGAGGAGCCTGGTAGGCTGCAGTCCATGGGGTCGCGAAGAGTTGGACACGACTGAGTGACTTCACTTTGACTTCACTTTCATGCATTGGAGAAGGAAATGGCAACCCATTCCAGTGTTCTTGCCTGGAGAATCCCAGAGACGGGAGAGCCTGGTGGGCTGCCGCCTATGGGGTCACACAGAGTCGGACACAACTGAAGTGACTTAGCAGCATATAGTATCATGTTATCTTCAAGCAGTGAGAGTTTTACTTCTTCTTTTCCTATCTAGATTCCTTTTCTTTTTATTCTGATTGCCATGGCTAGGACTTCCAAAACTATGTAGAATGACAGTGGTGAGAGTGGGCACCCTTGTCTTGTTCCTGATCTTTGAGGAAATGTTTCAGTTTTCCACCATTGAGAATAATGTTTGCTGTAGGTTTGTTGTATATAGCCTACATTATGTTCCTTCTATGCCCATTTTCTGGAATCTTTTTTAAAAATCATAAATGGGTGTCGAATTTTGTCAAAAGTTTATATTAATCTACTGAGGTTATTTTATAGTTTATTATTGTTATTGTCATTAAAATTTTTTTAAATTGTTTGTTTATTTTTGGCTGCACTGGGTCTTCATTGCTGTGCACAGGCTTTCTCTAGCTGTGTGGTACTCGGACTTCTCATTGCGCTGGCTTCTCTTCTTCCAGAGCACGGGCTCTAGGGCACATGGACTTCGTAGTTCGGGCATGTTGGCTCAGTAGTTGTGGCTCGTAGGATTACTTGCTCCTTAGCATATGGAATCTTCCCAGATCAGGGATCAAACCTGCTCCCCTGCGCTGGCAAGCAGATTCTTAACCACTGCACCACCAGGGAAATCTTATCATATGCTTTTTAATTTTCAATTTGTTAATATGGTGTATCACATTGATTGGTTTGCATATATTGAAGAATACTTGCATCCCTAGGATAAATCCCTCTTGGTCATTGCGTATGATCCTTTTAATTTGTCATTGGTTCTGTTTGTTAGCATTTTGTTGAGAATTTTTGCATCTATGTTCATCAGTGATATCGGCCTGTAATTTTCCTTTTTGTGATATCTTTGTCTGGTTTTAGTATCAGATGACAGTGGCCATGTAGAATAAATTTGGGAGTGCTTTTCCCTTGCAATTTTATGGAAGAGTTTGAGAAGGACAGGTGTTAGCTTTTCTCTAAACATTTGATAGACTTCACCTGTGAAGCCATCTGGCCTGAGGCTTTTGTTGCTTGGAAGACTTTTCATCACAGTTTTTATTCTGATGCTTTTGATTGGTTTGTTCATATTTTTTATTTCTTCCTGGTTCAGTCTTGAAAGGTTGATCTTTTCTAAGAATTTATCCATTTCTTCCACGTTGTCTATTTTATTGGTATAGACTTGCTCACGGTAGTGCTTTATGGTCCCTAGTATTTATGTGATATCAATTATAACTTCTTTTTCATTGCTTTATTTTTGCCACTTTATTTTTTAATTGAAGGATAATTGCTTTACAGGATTTTGTTGTTTTCTGTCAAACATCAACAAGAATCAGCCATAGGTACACTCATTTCCCCCCCTCCCCAACCTTCCTCCCATCTCTCTCTCCATCCCACCCGTCTAGATTGTCACAGAGCCCATGTTTGAGTTCCCTGATTCAAACAGCAAATTCCGTGGAGGATTCTTGGTGATGTATGGCAAAACCAATACAATATTGTAAAGTAATTAGCCTCCAATGAAAATAAATAAATTTTAAAAAATAGGGAAAACAAACAAATAAACAGCAAACTCCCATTGGCTATCTATTTTACATATTTCCATGTTACTCTCTCCATACATCTCACCCTTTCCTTCCTCTCCTCCCCCCATTTCCATAGGTCTGTTCTCTGTCTGTTTCTCCACTGCTCCCCTACAAATAAATTCATCAGTATCATCGTTATAGATTCAATATATATGCATCAGTACAAGATATATATATTTCTCTTTCTAATTTACCTCACTCTGTATAATAGGCTCTTGGTATGTCCACCTCATATGACTCATTTGCCTTCCTTTTTATTGCTGAGTAATATTCCATTGTGCATATGTACTACAGCTTCTTTATCCTTTCATCTGTCGATGGACATCTAGGTTGCTTCCATGTTCTAGTATTGTAAAGAGTGCTGAAATGAACTGTGGGGTATGTGTGTCTTATTCAGTTTTTGTTTCCCCAGTGTATGTGCTGAGGATTGGGATTGCTGAGTCATATGGTGATTTTATTCCTAGGTCTTAAGGAATCTCCACACCATATTCCATAGTGGCTGTATCAATTTATATTCCCAATAGCAAAGTATGAAGGTTCCCTTTTCTCCACACACTCTCCAGCACTTATTGTTTTTAGACTTTCTGATGATGGCTCTTCTGACTGGTGTGAGATGCAATATCATTGTAGTTTTGATTTGCATTTATCTAATAATGAGCATATTTTCATGTGTTTATTAGTCATCTGTATATCTTCTTTGGAGAAATATCTGTTTAGGTCTTTTTCCTACTTTTTGATTGGGTTGTTTATTTTTCTGATACTGAGTTGTATGAGCTACTTGTATATTTTGTAAATTAATTCTTTGTCAGTTGTTTCATTTGCTATTATTTTCTCCCATTCTGAGGGTTTTCAACGTGTTTGTAGTTTCCTTTGCTGTGCAAAAGCTTTTAAGTTCAATTAGGTCTCACTTCTTTATTTTTGTTTTTATTTCCATTACTCTAGGAGGTGGATCATAGAAGATCTTTCTCTGATTTATTTCATTGAGTGTTCTGCCTATTATTGCCTCTAACAGTTTTAGTTTCTGGTCTTACATTTAGGTCTTTAATACATTTTGAATTTGTGTTTATATATGGCATTAGGAAATACTCTAATGTCCTCCTTTTGCACGTAACTGTCTAGTTTTCCCAGCATCTCTTATTGAAGAGGCTATCTTTGCCCCACTATATATTCTTGCCTCCTTAGTCACAACTAAGGTACCCATGAAGAGCATGGACTCTCTATCTTGTTCTATTGGTCTGTATTTCTGTGTTTTTTTGTTTTTATTTTTGCTAGTACTGTACTCTCTTGATGATTGTAGCTTTATAGTATAGTCTGAACTCAGGAAAGTTGATTCCTCCAGCTCCTTTTTTATTTCTCAACATGGCTTGGCTATTCGGAGACTTTTGTGTATCCATATGAATTGTGGAATTTTTTGTTTTAGTTCTTTGAAAAATGAATATTGATTCATCCTACACAGGAACATGGAATATCCTTCCATCAATTTATGTCATCTTTGATTTCTTTCATTAATGTCTTATAATTTTCTGTGTACAGTTCTTTTGTCTCCTTAGGTAAGTTTATTTCTAGATATTTCATTCTTTTTGTTGCAGTGGTGAATGGGATCGATTCTTTAATTTCTTTTTCCGATTTTTCATTGTTAGTATATGGAAATGCAAGTGATTTCTGTGTTTTGACTTTGTACCCCTTTGTTAAATTCACCAATTAGCTCTAGTAATTTTCTGATACTATCTTTAGGGTTTTCTATGTACAGTATCATGTCATCTGCAAACAGTGAGAGCTTTACTTCTTTTCTGATCTGGATTCTTTTATTTCTTTTTCTTCTCTGATTGCTGTAGCTAGGGCTTCCAGAACTATGTGAATAATACTGGTGAAAGTATTATTATTCATATCTTATTCCTGATCTTAGGGGGGAATGCTTTCAGTTTTTCACCATTGAGAATAATGTTTGCTGTAGATTTATCATATATAGCCTTTACTATGATGAGGTAGGTTCCTTTTATGCCCATTTGTTTGAAGAGTTTTAGTCATAAATGAGTGCTGAATTTTGGCAAAGGCTTTTTATGAACCTATTGAGATGATCATATGGCTTTTATCTTTTAATTTGTTAATATGGTGTACCACATTGATTGATTTTCATATATTGAATCCTTGCATCACTGGAATAAACCCAACTTGATCATGGTGTATGAGCTTTTTGATGTGTTGCTGAATTCTGTTTGCTAAAATTGTGTTGAGGATTTTTGTATCTGTTCATCAGTGATATTACCTGTAGTTTTCTTTTTTGTGTGTTGTCTTCGTCTGGTTTTGGTATCAGGGTGATGGTGGCCTCATAGAATGAGTTTGGAAGTATTCCTTCCTCTGCAATTTTTTGAAAGAGTTTTAGAAGGATAGGCATGAGCTCTTCTCTAAATGTTTGATGGAATTCTCCTGTGAAGCCATCTGGTCCTGGGGTTTTGTTTTTTGGGAGATTTTGTATCACAGCTTCAATTTCAGTGCTTGTAATTGGGTTGTTCACAATTTCCATTTCTTCCTGGTTCAGTCTTGGAAGATTGAACTTTTCTAAGAATTTGTCCATTTCTTCCTTGTTATCTATTTTATGGCCATTATAGTTGTTCATAATAGTCTCTTATAATTCTTTGTATTTCTGCATTGTCTGTTGCAACCTCTCCTTTTTTCATTTCTAATTTTGTTGATTTGATTTTCTCTTTTTTTTCTTGATGAGTCTGGCTGAGGATTTGTCAGTATTGTTTATCTTCTCAAAGAACCAGCTTTTAGTTTCATTAACCTTTACTATTGTTTCTTTCCTTTCTTTTTCATTTATTTCTGCTTGGTTCTTTATGATTTTTTTCCTTCTACTAATCTTGGGGTTTTTTTGTTCTTTTCCCAGTTGCCTTAGGTGTAAAGTTAAGTTGTCTATTCAATGTTTTTCTTGTTTCTTGAAGTAGGATTTTATTGCAATAAACTTCCCTCTTAGAACCACTTTTGCTGTATCCTGTAGGTTTTGAGTTGTCATGCTCTCATTGTCATTTGTTTCCAGAAGTTTTTTGATTTCCCTTTTTATTTCTTCAGTAACCAGTTGATTATTTAGAAACATATTTAATCTCCTTGTGTTTGTGTTTCTTACAGTTTTTTTCCTGTAATTGATATCTAGTCTCCTAGTGTTGTGGTCAGAGAAGATGCTTGATATGATTTCAATCTTCTTAAATTTCCTGAGGTTTGATTTGTGACTCAAGATGTGATCTATCCTGGAGAATGTTCCATGTGCACTTGAAAAGAAGGTGTATTCTTCTGCATTTGGATGCAATGTCCTGAAGATATCAATGAGATCCGTCTCATCTAATGTATCATTTAAGACTTGTGTTTCCTTACTAATTTTCCATTTTGATCATCTGTTCATTGGTGTGAATGCGGTGTTAGCCTCCTACTATTATTGTGTTATTGTCAATTTCTCCTTTTATGTCTGTTAGTGTTTGTCTTATGTACTGAGGTGCTCCTATGTTGGGTGCATCAGTTCTGCATTGTCTGTGCATCAGTTCTGCATTATCCTAGGTTGGGTACATAGATATTACAATTGGTATGTCTTCCTCTTGGAGTGATCCCTTGATCATTATGAAGTGTCCTTCTTTATCTCTTGTAATTTTCTTTATTTAAAGGTCTATTTTATCTGATATGAGGATTGCTATTCCAGCTTTCTTCTTACCATTTGCACGGAACATATTTTTCCATCCTGTCACTTTCAGTCTGTATGTGAGGCCTGAAGTGGGCTCCTTGTAGACAGCATATATGTGGGTCTTCTTTTTGTATCCATTCAGCCAGTCTGTGTCTTTCGGTTGGAGCATTTAATCCAACATTAACCCACCATTTTTTAAAAAGCAATTATTGATGTATATTTTCCTATTGCCATTTTCTTAATTATTTGGGGTTGATTTTGTAGATCTTTTTTCTTCTCTTGCATTTCTAGACTATATGAGTCCCTTTAACATTTGTTGTAAAGCTGGTTTGGTGGTGCTACATTCTCTTAACTTTTGCTTGTCTCTAAAGCTTTTGATTTCTCCATCAATTCTGAATGAGATCTTTGCAGGTTAGTCTTGGTTTAGTTTTATTTATTTATTTATTTTTGTCTTTCAGTACTTTAAATATATCCTACTGTTCCTTTCTGGCCTGCATAGTTTCTGCTGAAAGATCAGTTGTTAATTCTATGAGTTTTCCATTGTATGTTACATTGTGGTTTTCTGTTATTACTTTTAATGTTCTTTCCTCGTGTTTAATTTCTGTTAGCTTGATTAGTATGTGTCTTGATGTGTTTCTCCATGGATTTTTCCTATATTGGACCCTCTGTGCTTCTTGAATGTGACTGGTTATTTCCTTTTCCATGCTGGGGGAATTTTCAACTGTGATCTCTTCAAAAATGTCCTCAGTGCCTTTCTCTTTCTCTTCTTCCTCTGGGACCCCTATAACTTGAATGTTGGTGTGTTTAATATTGTCCTAGAGGTCTCTGAGGCTACCCTCAATTCTTTTTATTCTTTCTTCTCTATTCTACTATTTAGCAGTTATTGCCACCATTCTGTCTCCCAGCTACTTACCCATCCTCCTGTTTCAGCTAACCTATTACTCATTCTTTCTAGAGTATTTTTAATTTCAGTGGTTGTGTTCTTCATCTGTTTGTTTATTCTTTATTTCTTCTTGTTAATTGTTCTTGTTAATTGTACTGATTGCTTCTTGCAGTTTCTCCACTCCATTTTAGAGGGTTTGGAGCATCTTAACTATCATCACTCTGAATGCTTTTTCAGGTAGTTTGCCTATTTCCTCTTTGTTTATTTGGTTTTGTATGTTTTTAGTTTGTTCCTTCATTTGCACAGTATTTTTACTTTTTTTAATGAGATGGCTGGATGGCATCACGGACTCGATGGACGTGAGTCTGAGTGAACTCCGGGAGATGGTGATGGACAGGGAGGCCTGGCGTGCTGTGATTCATGAGGTCGCAAAGAGTCGGACATGACTGAGCAACTGAACTGAACTGAACTGAATGCTGTTTTTTAATTAATTAATTTTTTTATTGAAGGATAATTACTTTACAGAATTTTGCAACAAATTGAAAGATAAAAACCATATGATCATCTCAATAAATGCAGAAAAAGCCTGTGACAAAAATTCAGCACCTATTTAAAATACTGTG
Source organism: Ovis aries (assembly GCF_016772045.2). Lineage (NCBI taxonomy): Eukaryota > Metazoa > Chordata > Mammalia > Artiodactyla > Bovidae > Ovis > Ovis aries. The sequence goes on along the minus strand of NC_056071.1, from coordinate 3,595,792 downwards.
TTTGAGGTTTCCTTTCTCAGGTTTTGAGGTAGAATTCCTTCTTCCTGTTGGTCTCTGCCCTTAGTGGCTAAGGTTGTTCCAGTGGTTTATGTAGATTTCTGTTGGGTGTGACTTGTGCTTGTGCACTGATGGGAGGAAGTAAGTTTTTTTTTTTTCCTCTGATGGACAAGGATGTATGAGGCAGTAATCCTGTTTGCTGATGATTGGAATTGTGTTTTTGTATTGTTTGTTATTTGGATGAGGCATCCCACATTTGGTACTGCTGGCAGTTGGATGATGCTAGGTCTTATATACAGCTCAAGGCCTTTGTGGGAGTTCTTACTGATTAATACTCCCTGGGGTTAGGAGCTTTCTGGCAGTCTGGAGTCATGTTGTCAGTGCTCCCACTCTAAAGGCTCAGGGCTTGATCTATCACCAGGGAACTGAGGTTCCACAGGTGGTTTGTTATGACATTAAAGGAGAAAAAAGCAGACACATGAAAACAAAAAACAAAAGGCAAATCCCAGATAAATGGCAAATACAAAATCAGGCAGATACTAACAAAGATAATGGCATATATACAAATACATACACACACATAAACAAAACCAATACAGTCCAAAAAAATAGAAAGAAAGTAGAAGAGTTTGACCTGGAGAGCAAAGGATAGCAAAATTATATCAACCAGTAAAAGCAAAACTAACTAAAGCATAAACTGGAAAACAAAACCAAAGAATCCAGGCTAATGAACATGGTGAGAAAAGGAAGGAATAGAAAAGCAAAGTTAAATAGAGGTAGATAAAGAATATTTATATATTTTGAAGAATAATTGCAAGAGGAAAAGAATAAAAAAGCCTCACAAAGGATATTTGTATAAAAATAATTTTTTTAATTAAAAAAAGGATAAACCCCACAAAACTGCAAAAGTCCAAAGCAGAGGCAGAAGTATTTAAAGTAAATAAAAAGTATGATTTTAAAAGTTCACAAAAGCATAAATAGGTGTATTAGTACTAATAAAATCAACAACTCTAGCAACAGAGGGGGGAAAAATGAGAGAAAAGAAAAAAATTTAGAAGCAATGTTGAACAAGTTAAACTATAAGAATAATAAATGTTTTCCTTGGATCTCAGCTGTCAGCATCCTCACTGTGAGTCACAGGCCACCTCGCCTTCCTAGGATGCCCTCTAATACTGAGCTCATCTCTGGACCTGCTGCGGGGGCAGCTCAGCCTCTAATCTTGTCCTGCTCCTGCATGTTCTTGACTCCAGTGTCCACGTTTGCCTGTGCTAGTGCATTTTCTTTTGTGGAAACTCTCATCGTCCTTTTACATATTCCATAGACACAAAGTCTGCCTAGTTGATTGCATGGATTTAATTTGCAGCTTATACAGCTGGTGGGCTTCCCTGGTGGCTCAGAGGTTAAAGAGTCTACCTCCAATGTGGGAAACCCAGGTTCGATCCCTGGGTCAGGAAGATCCCCTGGAGAAGGAAATGGCAACCCACTCTAGTATTCTTGCCTGGAGAATCCCATGGACAGAGGGGCCTGGTAGGCTACAGTCCACGGGGTCACAAAGAGTTGGACATGACTGAGTGACTTCACTTTCACTTTCACATCTGGTGGGAAGGTTTTGTGTTCTTTTCCTTAGCCACACCACCCTAGGGTTTCAATTGTGGTTTTATCTCCACCTCTGTGTGTGAGTTTTCCACAGGGGCTTGCTCCGGAGGCTGCCCTGGCGGACTCAAGTCTGCCCCACGGAGGGCCTGCTCTGGAGGTGGTGCAGCTGCTTAGGCCGCAGGGGCCCTGGAAGCACCAGGTACTCAGGGGAGCCAGTGGCGGGGACAGCAGGAAACATGGTGCCCTTATGGTTTTTTCTAGCCTCTGGCTTCTCTGCCCCAGTGTAGATCACGCATAGAGTTGGCATGGGAGCTTGGATCACGGAGACCCTGTTAATGCTGGATATGCAGGGGTGCTGGCAGCTGTTGTTATAGGAAGTGCGGTGCTGTTAGGGTTTTTGTAGCTTCTGACAACTCTAACCCAGTAAGGACTGAGTGTGGAGGTGGCGCAGCTGCTTGGATTATGTGAACACTGGTGTACCAAATGTGCAGGGACTCTAACTGCCTCAGCCACAGGCGCCATGGACCTGTTTGAGTCCTTCTAGCCTCTGGCAGCTGGCAATCAGAGGGCCTCTTTGGCTGGTCTTTCTCTGTTGCTTGGCCTGTGCAGGCATGTACAGGGCCCCCTAGCTGGGTTCCTTCTCTTTTGTTCAGCACATCAAACACTTAAAGGTCCACCCTGGCTGGAGTTCTTCTCTATTGCTTGGCCCTTCAGGTGCTTCAAGGACCTCCCTCTCTCTGGTCTTTCAGCTGCCAGGTGCTGACGTGTAAGGAGAGAGAGACTAGAGTGCTGGCCCGCCCCACAGTGTGTGACTCAGCAGAATCACTCTGCCTCTATTCTGCCTGGCTTTCCTTCACAAGCATTCCCACTGTTGTCGCCTCCCTCAGGTCCCCTAGGGCCATCTCCCCACAGTCAACAGCAGAGCTTGCCTGGGATTGCTCTCCAATCTCTATGCTCCAGCTCTCAGCCACTGAGCTTTCTAGGGGACTCATGTACCTGTCCGGCTTTGGCTAGGATTATCTGTGTGATTCCATTCAGACTGTCACAGATAAGTTGCTTCACTCTCCATCAGCCTCAAACGCTTCATCTCTGTCCCAGACAGATGCCCCAGTGTGGGGATCTGACCCCTGCTTCATCTCCCCCCCCAGGGGCAGATCCAGTCCTCCTCACTCTCCTCTTTTCTGCCCTCCTTCCTTTCTCCTACTGAATTTTGTGTGGTTCTGTATTTTCTGTTCCAGTGGTCAGGTACTCGTGCCTGCTCGCAAGTGATGTTCTACAAGATCCTCTGTGTCTGGAGGTGTATCCCTGGTGTATCCATGGAGACAGATGTGCTCCATGGCCTCTACTCTGCCACCATCTTCATTGTCTTCCTCCCATTTTTTAATGAAAAAAAATCTAATTGTAGTAAAATACATATAACAAAAGAATTTTCATTTGGTTTTTATATCAAGATTATACTGGCCTCATGAAATGATTTGTGAGATTTCTCCTTTTTTGGCAAAAATAAAATATTTTTTGCAAGGATTTGCACATGTTTAGAAACACATGTTCCTTCAAAGTTTGATTGAGTTTATGTGTAAAACTGTCTTGTCCTATGTAGTCATTGTTTTTCTTTTTCCTGAAGAATTGGAAAGTGGCACTGAGTCAGCTATAGGGTTTGTACATGGCACTTATCAAATTTTCTGTTTCTTCTTAAATCAACTTACTGATTTATATTCTACTGTATTTTTCCATTTCATATAAAATTTCAAACTTATCTAGCATACATTTATTCCTGGTATCTCCTTATTTGTAGCAATGCCCTTTCACTCCAAATGCAGAGTTTTTCCTCTCTTTTTTTGTAGAAATCATTTAGATATTAAATTTATTAAACTTCTCAAATAACCAGCTTTTGGCTTTGTTGCTACTGTTTTCTCTTTCACCCTTTTCTGGTCTGACAGATCCCCCACCCTCCAGGTGCAGATCCAGTCATACTCACACTCCTCTTTTTTGTCCTCCTTTGTCCTTTTGTCCTACTGAATTTTTTTTTTTAATTTACTAAATATTTTTTTTTTATTTTTTATTTTTTTAAATTTTTAAAATCTTTAATTCTTACATGCGTTCCCAAACATGAACCCCCTCCCACCTCCCTCCCCACAACATCTCTCTGGGTCATCCCCATGCACCAGCCCCAAGCATGCTGCACCCTGCGTCAGACATAGACTGGCAATTCAATTCTTACATGATAGTATACATGTTAGAATGCCATTCTCCCAAATCATCCCACCCTCTCCCTCTCCCTCTGAGTCCAAAAAGTCCGTTATACACATCTGTCTTTTTTCCTGTCTTGCATACAGGGTCGTCATTGCCATCTTCCTAAATTCCTACTGAATTTTGCCTGTCCTACTGAATTTTGTGTGGTTCTATATTTTCTTTGCCAGTGGTCAGGTACTCCTGCCCATTCTCATCTGATGTTATAATTTGTTACTTTTATTATCAAATTGTTTGCAGTTTTCCAAACTGTAAAATTACATTTCTCCACTCCTTTCCAACTGTACTGATAGGAAAAAGTCACTATGTTTAGTCCAGATGTAAGTAATAGAGAACTATAGTCCACATCCTTAAGGGCAGAGTAGTACATAAATTATTTGGAATTCTGAATAAGATGATTCTCTTGCTTCCCCCTTTATTTATTCAATCAATTACTTTCTATATCACTGTGTACTCAAGTACATTTATTTTAATATATATAGATTTTATAAATTCAGTACTACTTTATTTATTTGATCAAATTGTTCCACCTTTGCATACTGGGAGCTCTTTCAGTTGGCTTCTGTATCCTGTTAACAACTTCCCATCAGTGTGGTGTGTATTTTTCTTTTGACTACATATTTACTTTCTGGAAATATAAGATGTTCTGGGTTCATCTTGTACAGTTTCTGAACTATTGTTAACATTAGCCATTTCTCCCAGAAGCCCTTGTTCTTTTTACTGGAAAATGGCATTAGAAACCAAGACCTAGGTATTAAATGTAGTCATTGCTATGGGATGTCAAGCTTCTAGGACATCTAAATTGAATAGTCAAGGAAATATATATGTTTATACTAACCTGTGTATATGCAGGTATGTATAGTCCTGTTCTTCCAAGGAACAAGTGTCTTTTGATTTTGTGGCTGCAGTCACCATCGGCAGTGATTTTTGGAGCCCAAGAAAATAAAGTCTATCACTGTTTCCATTGTTTCCCATCTATTTGCCATGAAGTGATGGGACCTGATGCCATTATAGTCTCCCACTGTAATGGATTGAATATTCATATCATATTCATATCAGCCCCCTCCTTTATATGGGGAAGCTCTAATCCTTAATGTGGCTGTATTTGAAATAGTATGTCTAAGGAAGTATTTAAAGTTATATGAAGTCATAAGGATGGGGCTGTGATCTGATAGGATCAATATCCTGAAAAAAGAAAAACTGGAGATCTCACTTGCTCTTACTGTTCATATGTACACACTGAGGAAAGACCTTCTGAGGTCATAGCAAGAAGGCAGCTACCCTCACCAAAAATCAAACCAGGGAGACTCTTCATCTTATACTTCTAGCTTCTGGAATGGTATTAGAACAATTTTGTTTGTTTTTTTTTTTCAAGGCAATCTCATCTATGGTACATTGTTACAATAACTTAAGCTTACTTACTAATAGATCAACGTTAAATAAACCATTGCCACATGGTAGCTTCCTCCAGCTTGCTTATCTGTAAACTTAGACTCTTAACAGTGAGAACATCCTGGAGTGCAAAGTCAAGTGGGCCTTAGAAAGCATCACTATGAACAAAGCTACCAGAAATGATGGAATTCCAGCTGAGCTACTTCAAATCCTAAAAGATGAGGCTGTGAAAGTGCTGCACTCAATATGTAAGAAAATTTAGAAAACTCAGCAGTGGTCACAGGACTGGAAAGGTCAGTTTTCATTCCAGTCCCAAAGAAAGGCAATGCCAAAGAATGTTCAAACTACTACACAATTGCACTCATCTTGCATGTTAGCAAAGTAATGCTGAAAATTCTCCAAGCTAAGCTTCAACAGTATGTGAACCGAGAACTTCCAGATGTTCAAGCTGGATTTAGAAAAGGCAGAGGAAGCAGAGAATAAATTTCCAACATCCACTGGATCATTGAAAAAGCAAGAGAGGTCCAGGAAAACATTGACTTCTGCTTCATTGACTACACTAGAGTCTTTGTGTGGATCAAAACAAACTGTGGAGAATTTGTAAAGGGATGGGAATATCAGGGAGTGCAGGTCAAGAAGCAACAGTTAGAACTGGATATGTTCCAAGTTGGGAAAGGAGTATGTCAAGGCTGTATTGTCAGCCTGCTTATTTAACGTCTATGCAGAATAAATCATGTGAAATGCAGGGCTGGATAAAGCACAAGCTGGAATCAAGATTGCTGGGAGAAATATCAATAACCTTAGATATGCAATGACACCACCCTTATGGCAGAAAGCAAAGAGAAACTAAAGAGCCCCTTGATGAATGTGAAAGAAGAGTGTGAAAAAGCTGGCTTAAAACTAAACATTTAGAAAACTAAGATAATGGCATCAGGTCCCATCACTTCATGGCAAATAGATGGAGAAACAATGGAAACAGTGATAGATTTTGTTTTCTTGGGCTCCAAAAATCACTACAGATAGTGACTTTAGCCACAAAATCAAAAGACACTTTTTCCTTGGAAGAACAGCTGTGACAAATTTGACAGCATATTAAAAAGCAGAGACATTACTTTGCTGACAAGGTCCATCTAGTCAAAGCTATGGTTTTCCAGTAGTCAAGTATGGATGTGAGAGTTGGACCAAAAAGAAGGCTGAGTGCTGAAGAATTGCTGCTTTTGAACTGTGGTGTTGGAGAAGACTCTTGAGAGTTCCTTGGACTATAAGGAGATCCACCCAGTCAATCCTAAAAGAAATCAGTCCTGAATATTCATTGGAAGGACTGATGCTGAAGCTGAAGCTCCAGTACTTTGGTCACCTGATGTGTAGGACTGACTCTTTAGATATCCCCTGATGCTGGGAAATATTGAGGCAGGAGGAGAAACGATGACAGAGAATGAGATTGTTGGATGGCATCACTCACTTGATGGATTTGAGTTTGAGCAAGCTCCAGGAGTTGGTGATGGACAGGGAAGCCTGGCGCGTTGCAGTCCATGTAAGACTGCAGGAGTTGGACATGACTGAATGACTGAACTGAGCTGAACTGAACTGAACCAGACAGTGAGGAACCTGGCTCCCACCATTTTCCATTCACGCGATCAATTGTTCAATTCCAGTATAAATATGTAGCAACATCAAAATTATTAAGCTAGATCCCTGTGGTATAATACATAACCAACTAGATACAGTACTTATGTGCAGCTTCTTTTGCCTTTAGTATTACATATTCTACTTATTTTTCAAGTAGCTTAAGTTAGCATCTTCCCTCCTTTCCATTTGTATGGTTGTTTCATACCATTTCTATTCTTGTTTCAAATCACACTACAGTTAGAATTTTGGTGTCACATTCTGGACTCCATCTTGGGTCCCCTCAGCTTCCTAAATGATTACTAAAATATTTGCATGTATTACAGTTAATTTCTTATACTATAAAGTTCTATGAAAGGTAATACATCCCTTGTGAAAGTGACAGGGTTAGTCACACAGTCATGTTGGTGGTGTGTTTAGTCGGTAAGTCGTATCCGACTCTGCAAATGCATGGACGGTAGCCTGTCATGCTTCTCTTTCCATGGCATTCTCTAGGCAAGAATACTGCAGTGGGTTGCCATGCCCTCCTTCAGGGCATCTTCCTGACCCAGTTATTGAACCCAGATCTCCCACATTGCAGGCAGATTCTTAACATCTGAGCTACCCAGGAAGTCCCTAAAGTTCTATAGGTTTGGACAAATACGTAATGTCACGTATCTACCACTACAGTGTCATACAGAATAAGTTGATTGCCTAAAGAATCTGATTGATAGCCATAGAACTTATTTTGTCTATCCAAACCTCCTCCTCAGTCTGAACAATTAGTAACCATTGATCTTTCTATCATCTCTGTAGTTTGCCTTTTTCAGAATGTCTTATAACTGGAATAACTAAATATGTAGTCTTTTCATACTGGCTTTTAAATTTATCAACATGGGTAAATATTAAATATTTTTTAGGACGTGATGATTTATTTCTTTTCTCCTTCTTTTAGGATTGGAGGAGAGTTCCTATTGTTCCACATTATTGCCAGTAATCTTGATCTTGTCAGTTTTTAGGATTTTAGAAGGTGTATTTGTTTCTCAACTCTTTAAAGATGGATTAAATTGAGCATCTTTTTATATACTCTACTATCTGAATATCTTCTTAGGTGAGATATCTTTTCAGTTCTTTAACCTACTTCTTTAATTGAATTGTTTTCTTATTTTTGAGTTTTTAACGGTTCTTTGCATAACTGCACTACAAATTCCTTTCAAGATAGACATTTTGCAAATATCTTCTTCCAGCCTCTGATTTGTCTTTTAATTTCTTAAAAGTGTCTTTAATCTAATAGACGTCTTTAATATAATAGACATCTTTACTTTTAATCAAATCTAATATCATTTTTTCCTTTCATGGATCTTGCTCTTAGTTTTATATATAAAATCTCACTTCCAAACTCAAAGTCATGGAGGTTTTCTCCTGTTGCCTTCTAGAAACTTTAGGGTCTTAAAATTGACATTTAGTACTATGAATCATTTTATGCAATTTTTTGGAAAAAAAGGTAAAGTGTGTGTCTAGATTTTTTTTCATGTCGCTGTCCAATTGTTCAGCACCATTAGTTGAAAAATCAGACTTTTTCCATTGAGTTGATTTTTCTCTTAAAAAGTCTATTGACTACTTTGTGTGAGTCTGTTTCTGGACCCCTGTATCTGTTACAGTCATCTGTTTCTGTTATCTTGCCATGCCATGCTGTGTTAATTTCTGTGACTTTACAGTAACTATTGAAATTGGACAATGCCAGTCTTCCAATTTTGTTCTTCCATAGTGTTGTGTTGGCCATTTTTGGACCTTTGCCATTTTATATAAATTTTAGAATCAGTTTGTCAATATCTACAAAGTATAGTATCTACAAAATATCTTTGTGGGGGGTTTTAATTGGGATTACATTGACTCTATACATCAAATTGGGAAAAATTGATGTTTTAACAATATTGAGAGCTTCAGTAATCAAGTACGCAATATCATTCTGTTTGTAGACATTTTGATTTCTTCATAATTTTCTGCTTTTAGTGAGTCAATCTGGAAAGCTTTCATAACAAGAAAAAAATCTTCTGTGAGTGTGTGGTGACAGAACTTAACTACACATATTTTGGTGATCATTTCACTGTATATACAACTATCAAATTATTGTGTTGTACATCTGAAACTAATATAGTATTGTATACTAATTATACTTCAAAAAAAGAAAAAATAAAATAAAGGGACGTTTAAAAAATTCATCACTATCTTGATTGTAAATCAGGAGTTTGCACAAAACCTGCTTTGTTTTATGAGCTCCAACTGTTAAATACTGTGAAAAGTTGGTGAAATTTTATGTTTTAGTGATGAAAAGGTAAGTATGATAATATTATAGCTCAACAGAAAGTTTATAGAAGCAGAGTCATGATCACTCTCTAAATACAAATCTGAAGGTCCATACAAAAAAGCTACCCTTTTATAAATTGAAAAGGAGAAGTGTGGCCTAGGGCTACATTTTAGGGCCACAGCAATTGTTTTGGGAAAACAGGCTCAGGCTACAAATTTATCAACATTTCTGGAAGGCAGTAAACTAAAGCTATGATCATATCAGATCAGATCAGTCGCTCAGTTGTGTCCGAATCTTTGCAACCCCATGAATTGCAGCATGCTAGGCCTCCCTGTCCATCACCATTTCCCGGAGGTCACTCAAACTCACGTCCATCGAGTCGGTAATGCCATTCATCCATCCATCCTCTGTCGTCCCTTTTCCTCCTGCCCCCAATCCTTCCCAGCATCAGAGCCTTTTCCAATGAGTCAACTCTTCGCATGAGGTGGCCAAAGGACTGGAGTTTCAGCTTTAGCATCATTCCTTCCAAAGAACACCCAGGGCTGATCTCCTTTAGAATGGACTGGTTGGATCTCCTTGCAGTCCAAGGGACTCTCAAGAGTCTTCTCCAACACCACAGTTCAAAAGCATCAATTCTTCGGTGCTCAGCATTCTTCACAGTCCAACTCTCGCATCCAAACATGACCACTGTAAAAACCATAGCCTTGACTAGACAATGTATTGAAAAGCAGAGACATTGTTTTTCTGACAAAGGTCTGTATAGTCAAAGCTATGGTTTTTCCAGTAATCATATGTGAATGTGAGAGAGCATAAAGGTTAAGCATGAAAGAATGGATGCTTTCAGACTGTGGTGCTGGAGAAGACTTTTGAGAGTCCCTTGGACTGTAAGATCCAACCAGTCAATCCTAAAGGAAATCAATCCTGAACATTCTTTGGGAGGACTGATGCTGAAGCTCAAATACTTTGGCCCCCTGATGTGAAGAGCTAACTCATTAGAAAAGACCCTCATGCTGGAAAGCTTGAAAGCAAAAGGAGAAGGCAGTGACGGGGATGAGATGGTTTGATAGCATCAATGGCTAATGAACATGAGTTTGAGTAAATTCTGGGAGATAGTGGAAGACAGAGGAGCCTGGCGTGCTACAGTATATGAGGTTGCAAAGAGTCAGACACAAGAAAGCAACTGAAAAACAACAACAAAAGTAATTTAGCTTAGATTTTGGTATGTCAGGATACAACTCAGAGACACTAAAGACAAATGTCATATCTACTGCTAAAAGAAATACACATATAAAAACAAGGATATAGAAAATTTGAAATTAAAGAGTATAAAATGCTAAACTCTAAATACGAACCAAAGAAAATCAGTGCAGTTATTTTAACATCAGATAAAATTAAACTTTAAGGCAAAAATTTTGCTAGTGATTAAGATAGGTATCTTATAAATCACTAAGGAGATATAACAATTTTAATTTGTTTAGCATATTAAAAATCAGAATCAAATATACGTAAATCATCCAAACTAAAGATGAAGCAGAAAAATAGTCATCAATCATTGAGAGAAATTTTCACCCAGTTTTTTCAGCAACTGGAAAAAAGCATCAGGAAAGAATCAGTAATTGTATAGAAGATCCAATAACTCAAATTTTAAAACTGGCTAAATTACACAAACACACAAATATTCAACATCTCTTCATAGAAAGCCATAAAACATTATTAAGTGATATTGATAAATACCAGCTTAAACGAAGGACTGCATCATGGCCGTTGATTGAAAGAGTATTAGTTCTCCATCAATAAGATCAAACAATTTTAGCATCCCCACAGTAAATTCGGGAGATTTTCTAAAAGTGAAATTTGATATGGTGGTTCTAAAATGTGTATGTAGATGCAGAAATATACAATTACATATGAATAAATGATACTTGTTAGGGTCAAAATTAGCCAAAATAATTTTTAAGGAGCACTGACTTTGCTGGATACTAAGATTTATGTTAAACCTGTAGTAATTTTACAAAGATCTAATGAAATATTAATTTCCCACAGGTGATTTATGCTATCATTGACAGGTCTTTTCAGATTTGCTATAATATTTGTGATTATTTTATATATATATATTTTAACACTGAAGAATAATTGTAATATTATATTAGTTTCAAGTGTACAACAATAATTTGATATTTGTATATATGATGAAACAATCAATCACAATCAGTTGAATTAATATCTATCACCACATATAGTTACATAATTTTAATTGCTGTTGAGTTATATGAATTCTGCATGTTTTTTGGGTATTAATCATTTTTCAGATGTATGACTTGCACACATTTTTTCCATTCAGTAGCTGGGTTTTCATTTTGTTGATTGTTGTTTTGGTTTGCTTGTTTGTTTGGTATGCAGAAGATTTTTAGTTTAATGTATCCCCACTTTATTTTTGCATTTGATATCAAACACAAAAATCATTACCAAGGTCGATGTGAAGGAATTTATTGCCTAAGTTTTCTTCTAAGAATTTTATGATTTCAAGTCTCACACTCAAGTATTTAATCGATTTTTTAGTTTTTGTGTTTCATTCTTTTTCATGAGATTGTTGAGTTAAAGAGATTGGTTTTCCCTGTTGTATATTGGCTGCATCTTATTTCTAGGCTTTCTGTTCGGTTCCATTACTACGTGTGTCTGTTTCAAATGCCAATATCATACTTTAAAATATTTCAATGCTTTTGTAAATATAGTGTGAAATCAGGGCATGTGATACCTCCACCTTTGTTTCTCAAGACTGTTCTGGTTATTCGAGGTCTTTTGTGATTCCACACAAGTATTATGATTATTTGCTCTAGTTCTCTGGAAAGTGCCATGAGTATTTTGATAGAGATTGTATTGAGTTTGTGGATTACTTTGGACAGTATGGAAATTTTGTCATTAATTCTTTCAGTTCATAGGCATAGAATATCTTTCAATTTAGTTGTGTCTTTGGTTACTTTTATTACCATACTATAGTTTTCAGCATATAAAGCATATAGTTTTCAGCATATAATGTACTATAGCTTTCACCTCTTTGGCTTTGGAGTGCACCATGAAGCAGTGCAAAGGCTAACAGTTCTGCCAAGACAACACATTGGTCATAGCAAACACCCTCTTCCAACAACACAAGAGACAACTCTACGCATGAACGTCACCAGGTGGGCAGTACTGAAATAAGATTTACTGTAGTCTTTCAGCCGAAGAAGGAGAAGCTCATACGGTCAGCAAAAACAATTCCTGAGGCTGACTTAGTATCAGATCATGAGCTCTTTATTGCAAGATTCAGGCTTAAATTGAACAAAGTAGGAAAAACCACTAGACCATTCAGGTATGACCTAAAACAAATCCCTTACGATAATACAGTGGAAGTGACAAATAGATTTAAGGGACTAGATCTGGTAGACAGAGTGCCTGAAGAAAACTATAGACGGAGGTTCATAACATTGTACCGGAAGTGGTAACCAAAACTATTGCCCTCCAAAAAATTCAAGAAGGTAAAATGGTTGTCTAAGGAGGCTTACAAATAGCTGAGAAAAGAAGATAAGTGAAAAGCAAAGGAAAAAGGGACAGATATACCCAGCTGAATGCAGAGTTTCAGAGAATAGCAAGCAGAGAAACGAAAACCTTCTTAAGTGAACAGTGCAAAGAAAAAGAGGAAGACAATAGAATCAGAAAGACTAGAGATGCTTCAAGAAAACTGGAGATACCGAGGGAATATTTCATGCAAAGATGGGCGCAATAAAGCACAGAAATGGCAAGGACTTAATAGAAGCAGCAGAGATTAAGAGGTGTCAATATTACACAGAAAAACTATACAAAAAAGATTTTAATGACCCAGATAACCATGATGGTTGGTCACTCTCCTAGAGCCAGACATTCTGGAGTATGAAGTCAAGTGGGCCTTAGGAAGCATTACTATTAACAAAGCTAGTGGAGGTTATGGAATTCCAGTGAAGCTATTTCAAATCCTAAAAGATGATGCTGTTAAACTGATGCACTCAATATGCCAGCAAATTTGGAAAACTCAGCAGTGGCCACAGGACTGGAAAAGGTCAGTTTTTATTCCCAAAGAAAGGCAATGCCAAAGAATGTTCCAGCTGTTGTACATTGGCACTAATTTCACATGCTGGTAAGGTAATACTCAAAGTAGTTTGAGCTAGTGTTTAGCGGTACATGAACAGAGAACTTCCAGGTGTTCAAGCAGGATTTAGAAAAAGCAGAGGAACCAGAGATCAAATTACCAAGCAAGGAAATCAAACCAGTCAATCCTAAAAGAAATCAACCCTGAATATTCATTGAAAGAATTGCTGCTAAAGCTGAAGTGCCAATACTTTGGCCACTTAATGTGATGAGATAACTCACTGGAAAAGACCCTGATGCTGGGAAAGACTAAGGTAGGAGGAGAAGGGGAATACAGAGGATGAGCTGTTTGAATGCTGTTACTGACTCAATGGACATGAATTTGAGCACACTCTGCGAGGCAGTGAAGCCTGGTGTGCTACATTCGTTGGGGTCACAAAGAGTTGGACGTGACTTAGTAACTGAACAACAAAAACACATGGTTGTAAATAGGATTGTTTTTTACATTTTTCTGATAGTTTGTTATTAGTGTGTAGAAATGGTACAGATAGTTTTATATTGATTTTGTAGCCTGGAACTTTATTGAATTCATCTGTAGTTCAGTACATTTATGGAGTCTTTAAGATTTTTAATATGTAGTATCATGTCATCTGCAAATAGTGACAGCTTTACTTCTTTCCAATTTCAATGTGTTTCATTTCTTTTTCTTGCCTAATTGCTCTATCTAGGTCTACTAATACTACATTGAATAAAAGTGGGAAGAGTGGGCATCCTTGTCTTGCTCCTGATCTTAGGAGGAAAAGCTTTCATCTTTTCACCATTGAATATCACTACCTGTGAGTTTGTCATATATGGCTTTCATTATGTTAAGGTGCATTACTTCTATACCCATTTTGTTGAGAGTTTTTATAATATCTGAATGTTAAAATTTTTCAAATACTTTTCCTGCATCCATTGAGATGATCAATGATTTTATCCTTCTTGTTGTTAATGTGGAGTATCACATTGATTGATTTGGGAATGTTGGCCTACTTTTGAGACTCTTGAATAAATCTCCCTTGATCATTATGTATGAGCCTTTTAATGTACTAATTTGGTTTGCTAATATTTTGTTTAGGATTTCTGCATATGTATTCGCCATCTATCAGTTCACTCGCTCAGTCGTGTCTGACTCTTTGCGACCCCAGGAACTGCAGCATGCCAGGCCTTCCTGTCCATCACCAACTCCTGGAGTTCACTCAAACTCACGTCCATCGAGTTGATGATGCCATCCAGCCATCTCATCCTCTGTCGTCCCCTTCTCCTCCTGCCCCCAATCCCTCCCAGGATCAGAGTCTTTTCCAATGAGTCAACTCTTTGCATGAGGTGGCCAAAGTACTGGAGTTTCAGCTTTAGCATCATTCCTTCCAAAGAAATCCCAGGGCTGATTTCCTTTAGGATGGACTGGTTGGATCTTCTTGCAGTCCAAGGGACTGTCAAGAGTCTTCTTCAACACCACAGCTCAAAAGCATCAATTCTTTGGCACTCAGCTTTCTTCACAGTCCAACTCTCACATCCAAACATGACCACAGGAAAAACCATAGCCTTGACTAGATGGACTTTTGTTGGCAAAGTAATGTCTCTGCTTTTTAATATGCTATCTAGGTTGGTCATAACTTTCCTTCCAAGGAGGAAGCACCTTTTAATTTCATGGCTGCAGTCACCATCTGCAGTGATTTTGGAGCCCCCCAAAAAAGTCTGACACTTTTCCCACTGTTTCCCGATCTATTTCCCATGAATACTGGACTGTAATTTTCCTTTCTTGTGGTTTCTTTGTCTGGTTTTGGCATCAGTGTAAAGCTGTCATCCTGAAATAAATTGCAAGTGTTTCCACCTTTTGTGTGTGTGTGTCACTTGAGAGAGTATAGAGGGATTAGTATCAATTCTTCCTTAAATGATTGGTACAAATCAGTAGTGAAACCATTGGTCCTGGACTTTTTCTTGTGGGAAGTTTTGAAATTACTCATGCAATATCTTTCCTAGTAATTCAGATTTTCTGTCTCTATATGATTAACTCGTGGTAGGCTGCATAATTCTAGGAATTTATGTTTCTTCTAGGTTGTATGATTTGTTGATGTACAATTTTTTATTCTAGTCTCTTGAAAAGTGAAAGTGTTAGCCGCTCATTCTTGTCTGACTCTTTGTAGCCCCATGGACTGTAGCACACCAGGCTCCCCTGCCATGGAATTTTCCAGGCAAGAATACTGGAGTGGATAGCCATTCCCTTCAACAGGGAATCTTATTGACCCAGGGGTCAAATTTAGGTCTCTTGCAGTGCAAGCAGATTCTTTCCTGTCTGAGCCATCAGGGAAACCCACCCTTTATATTTCTATGGAGTCAGTTGTAATATCTTCTCCTTCATGTATGACTTTTATCTGAGTCCTCTTTTTTTTCTTGGTAATTCTAGCAAAACCCTTGTCAACTTTCTTTACCTTTTTAAAGAATCAGCTCTTAGTTTCATCAATCTTTTCTTCAGTCTATTTAGCCTTTATTTCATTTACTTCTGTTCTGATGTTGTTATTTCCTTTTTTCAACTAACATTGGATTGTGTTTGTTCATTTTCTAGTTCCTTGACATGTAAAGCTATGTTGTGCATTTGAGGTTTTTCTAGTGTCTTGTGGTAGGTATTTATTTCATGAAATTTCCCTTTAGAACTGCTTTTGCTACATGTTTTTATATATTGTATCTTCATTTGTCTCAAGATATTTCTTGATTTCTCCTTTGATTTCTTCATAAACTTATTGGTATTTTATTAACGTGTTGCTTAGTTTACACATATTTGTAAAATTTCCAGTTTTCTTGTCTTAATTGTTTTGCAGTTTCACACCACTGTGGTCAGAAAATATACTTGATAAGATTTCAATGTTTTAAAAATTTTAAGTCTTGTTTAGTGTCCTAACAAGTATCTATCCTGTAGAATGTTCCATGTGATCTTGACAAGAATGTTTATTTTCTTGCTTTTGAATGAAATGTTCTGTAAATATTGTTAAGTTCATCTGGTCTAGCATTTTATTTAAGGTGAATCTTTCATTATTGGTTTCCTGTCTGGATGTTGTATCAGTTGTAAGTGGGATATTAAAGTTCCCTACTATTTTTGAATTACTGTCTATTTCTCCTTCTAGATCTGTTAATATTTACTTTATATACTTAGTTGCACCTATTTTGGGTGCACAAATATTTACATATGTTATATCATCATATGGATTGGCCTTTGCATCATTATGCAATGTCCTTCTTTGTCTTAATAAGACTGTAATAAGTTACAGTCTTTGTTTTAAAGACTATTGTCTTATGTAAGTACAATTTTCTTTTGGTTTCCATTTGCATTAAATATCTTATCTTTTCCATCACTATATAAACTATGTATGTCCTTATATCTGAGGTGAGTCTCTTATAGGCAGCATATTGATAGTCATTATAAAAAAATCCATTCAACTACCTTATCCCCTTTGATTGGAGAATTTGGTTCATCTACTTTTAAAGTAATTATTGATAGGTATATACTTATGGCCATTTTGTTAATTGTTTTCTAGCTGTTCTATTGTTCCTTGTACCTTTATTCTCTTGCTCTATTTCTTTGCACTTTTATGACCTTCTGTAGTGGTACACAAATTCTTTTCTTATTATTTATAATGTGTCTATTATAGGTTCTTGCTTGAAGGTTCCCAAGAGGCTTACATATAACAACTTACATTTATACCAATCTATTTAAAGTGGATAATAATATAAATATGAATGTATTCTAAAGCCCTAAATTGTTACTCTCCCTCTCCCAACATTTTATGTGTATTTTTTTTTAAATTTTTAAAACCAAAAATATTTTTCATTGGGATATAGTGATTAACAATGTTGTAATAGTTTCAGGGGAACAGTGAAGGGACTCAGTCATACATGTATCCGCTCTTCGCCAACCCCCGTCCCATCCAGGCTGCCACATAACATTGAGCAGTGTTCCATGAGCTATACAATAGGTTTTTGTTGGTTATCCATTTTAGATATAGCAGTATGTACATGACCTTCTCAAAGTCCTTAACTATCTCTTTCCCCCAGAAACCATGAGTTCATTTTCTAAGTCTATGTGTCTCTTTCTGTTTTGTAAGTATGTTCATTTGTATCACTCCCTTTTTAAATTCCACATGTAAGGGATGTCGTATGATATTTCTCTTTCTCTGTCTTTCTTACTACACTCAGTATGACAGTCTCTAGGTCCATCCACGTTGCTGCAAATGGCCTTATTTGATTCCTTTTAATGGCTGACTGATATATATATCATGTTTTCTTTATCCATTCCCCTATCAATGGATATTTAACTTGTTTCCATGTCTTTGCTATTGTAAATAGTGCTGTAATGAACATTGGGGTGCATGTATCTTTTCATACCACATTTTTCTCTGGATATATGCTCAGGGATGGGATTGTGGTTTCATATGGTAGCTCTATTTTTAGTTTTTTAAGGAACCTCCATATTATTCTCCATACTGGCTGTACTAATTTACCTTCCCACCAACAGTGAAGGAGGGTTCTCTTCTCTCCACAGCTTCTCCAGTATTTGTTGTTGTGGATTTTTTTAAGATAGCCATTCTGAACAGTGTGAGGTGATATCTCACTGTAGTTTTGATTTACATTTCTCTAATAAGTAGTGATTTTGAACATCTTTCATGTGCCTATAGGCCATCTGTATGTCCTCTTTAGAGAGATGTCTGTTTAGGTCTTCTGCACATCTGGTGCTATTGTATCATAAGCTGTTTGTAAATTTTGGAGACTAAGCTCTTATCAGTCATATGATTTGCAAGTATTTTCTCACAATCTGTGGGCTGTCTTTTTATTTCATTTGTTGTGTCCTCTGCTAGACAAAAGCTTTTGAGTTTAAGTGGGTCCCATTGGTTTATTTTTGCTTTTACTTTCATTATTCTGGGAGATAGATTTAAAAAGATGTTGCCTTGATTTATATATCAGAGAGTGTTCTGCCTATGTTTTCCTCTAAGAGTTTTATAGCGTTCGGTCTAGCATGTAGGCCTTTAGCCTATTTTGAACTTATTTTTGTGTATGGAGTTAAGGAATGCTTGAATTTCAGTTTTTACATGTGGCTGTCCAGTTTCCCCAGCACAATTTGTTGAAGAGACTGTCTTTCCAACCTTATGTAGTCTTGCCTCCTTTGTCATAGATTGACTATAGGTGCGTGGGTTTATTTCTGGGTTTTCTACCCTGTTACATTGATGTTTATATTTGTTATACCAGTGTCATACTATTTTGATGACTGTAGCTTTGTAGTATAGTCTTAAATTAGGGCACCTGAGTCCTCCGTTTCTCGTTTTCAAGGTTCTTTGGCTATTTGGGATTTTTGTGTCTCCATACAAATTTTTGAGGTGTTTTTTCTTTCTTTTTCTTTTCTAGCTCTGTGAAAAATGCCATTGGTAGTTTGATAAAGAGAGAGAAGGCAATGGCAACCCACTCCAATACTCATGCCTGGAAAATCCCATGGATGGAGGAGCCTGGTAGGCTGCAGTCCATGGGGTTGCAAAAAGTTGGACATGACTGAGCGACTTCACTTTCACTCTTTACTTTCATGTATTGGAGAAGGAAATGGCAACCCACTCCAGTGTTCTTGCCTAGAGAATCCCAGGGATGGAGGAGCCTGGTGGGCTGCCGTCTATGGGGTCGCACAGAGTTGGACACTGAAGCGACTTAGCAGCAGCAGCAGCAGTTTGATAAAGATTGCATTGATTCTGTAGATTGCTTGGGTAGCATAGTCATTTTGACAATATTGATTCTTCCAGTCCATGAACATGGTATATCTTTCCATCTGTTTGTCTCTTCAGCTGTTTTCATCAGCATCTTACAGTTTTCAGAGTATCGGTCTTTTGTGTCCTCAGGTTTATTCTTAGGCATTTTATTACTTTTGATGCAAAGGTAAACAGAATTACTTCGTGAATTTCTCTTTCTCATCTTTTGTTTTTCAGCTCAGTTCAGTTCAGATACTCAATCGTCTTTGACTCTTTGCGACCGCATGGACCACAGCACGACAAGTCTCCCTGTCCATCACCAACTCCCAGAGTCCACCTAAACCCATGTCCATTGAGTCAGTGATGCCATCCAACCATCTCATCCTCTGTCATCCCCTTTTCCTCCTGCCCTCAACCTTTTCCAACATCAGGGTCTTTTCAAATGAGTCAGCTCTTCGCATCAGGTGGTCAAAGTATTGGAGTTTCAGCTTCAGCATCAGTCCTTCCAATGAACACCTAGGACTGATCTCCTTTAGGATGGACTGGGTGGATCTCTTTGCAGTCCAAGGGACTCTAAAGAGTCTTCACCACACCACAGTTCAAAAGCATAAATTCTTCAGTGCTCAGCTTTCTTTGTAGTCCAACTCTCACATCCATACATGACCACTGGAAAAACCATAGCCTTGACTAGACAGACCTTTGGTGACAAAGTAATGTCTCTGCTTTTTAATATGCTGTCTAGGTTGGTCATAACTTTCCTTCCAAGGAGTAATTTCATGGCTGCAATCACCATTTGCAGTGACTTTGGAGCCCAGAAAAATAAAGTCAGCCACTGTTTCCCCATCTATTTCCCATGAAGTGATGGCACTGGATGCCTTGATCTTAGTTTTCCGAATGTTGACCTTTAAGCCAACTTTTTCAATTTCATCAAGAGGCTCTTTAGTTCTTCACCTTCTGCTGTAAGGGTGGTGTCATCTGCATATCTGAGGTTATTGATATTTCTCCCAGAAATCTTGATTCCAGCTTGTGCTTCCTCCAGCTCAGGGTTTCTCATGATGTACTCTGAATATAAGTTTAAAAAGCGGGGTGACAATATACATCCTTGACATACTCCTTTTCCTATTTGGAACCAGTCTGTTGTTCCATGTCCAGTTCTAAATGTTGCTTCCTGACCTGCATACAGGTTTCTCAAGAGGCAGGTCAGGTGCTCTGGTATTCCCATCTCTTTCAGAATTTTCCACAGTTTATTGTGATCCACACAGTCAACGGCTTTGGCATAGCCAATAAAGCAGAAATAGATGTTTTTTCTGGAACGCTCTTGCTTTTTCAATGATCCAGCAGATGATGGCAATTTGATCTCTGGTTCCTCTGCCTTTTCTAAAACCAACTTGTACCAGTGACATTTATATATTTTCTTGTTGCTAATTAGTGCCCTTTCTTTTCAGTTTAACGTTTCTTGTAAGGCAAGTTCAGTGATTATGATCCTTTTTAGCTTTTACTTGTCTGGAAAACTCTTTATTGTTCAGTGATTAAGCTGTGTCCAATTCTTTGTGACCCCGTGGACTGAAGCACACTAGGCTTCCCTGTCCTTCCCTGACCTTCCTTCACTGGAAAATTCTACCTCTCCTTCAATGCTGAATGATTACTTTGCTGGGTAGAATATTTTTGGTTAAAGTCTTTTTCATTCACCTTGAATATATAATACTACTCCTTTCTCTTGTGCAAAGTTTCAGCTGAAATGTCTATTAATTTTCTTATCGTGGTTTCCTTTTATATAGCAAGTTATTTTTATTTTGCTGCCTTTAAGATTCTCTCCTTATCTTTAACTTGTGATTGTTTAATTATACTGTGTTTTAGTGTGGGTCTTTTGGTACATCTTATTTGGAATACTCTGGGCTTCCTGGATCTGAATTTTTATTTCTTTCTTCAGGCTACAGAAGTTTTTACCATTATAGCTTCAAATAAGTTTTTTGCCAATCTCACTCTCTTCTCTTTCTGGAACTTATTTAATGCACATGTCAGTCTGCTTGTTGCTGTCCCGTAAGTCTCTTAAGTTATCCTTAAGCTTATTTTTATCCCTTTCCTGCTCTGATTGGGTGAGTTCTTGTGCCCTGTTTTTGAGTACATTGGCTCTTTCTTTGCTTCATCTATTCTGCTGTTGCTTTACTTTACTGTATTTTTTAATTCAGTTATTTTATTCTTCAGTTCTGTGGCTTCTATTTGGAACTTTTAAAATATTTGCTACCTGCTTGTTGAAGTTTTCACTATGTTCATTTATCCTTCTCCCAAATTTGGTGAGCATTCTTATTATTGTTAATTTGAAAAAATTTTAAGAACTTATTTTTAATTGGAAAATAGTTGCTTTACAATTTTTTTTGGCTTCTGCTTCATGGCAATGTGAATCAGCAATTAGTGTACCTATATCCCCTCCCTCTTGAATTTTCTTCCCACTCCCCTCTACTTTGAACTCTTTATCAAGCTAATTACGTACCTCCATTTCATTAAGTTTCCCCCCCACCCCACCCCGAGCTTTTATCTTCTTATTATTTTTGGAACATAGTCCTCTGTTTCTTTATTTAACCTGAATTTCGGTGTTGGTATCTATACACTAGATGAAATAACCATTTCTCCCCATCTTTAAAGAGTGGACTTTGTGTCAGAGATGAACTTTACTAATCAACCCTGACTTAGCTCTTGGCTTTGACTCTCAAAACTTTGTGTTTGTTCGAACAGTCTATTTTTATTGTTAATAACAATTTAGCTTTTAACTGTTAATACTTGTCCCAGTAATTGAGAAAATGTCAAGACCAATCAGTGTCCAAAGGAGCAGATATTTCAGTACCTAGATTCAGGCTATTAGAATCTAGACCCTCAGGCAGCAAGTTTTAAAGACTAAAAATATACACAAGTCCTGTGAAATTTCAGGGGGCTTCCCATGTGGCACTAGTGCTAAGGAACCTGCTTACCAATGCAGGAGATGCAAGTTTGATCCCTGGTTTGGGAAGACTCCTTGGAGAATGAAATGGCAACCTACTCCACTATTCTTGCATGGAAAACCCCATGGACAGAGAAGCCTGGCATGTTACAGT
The DNA here is from genome assembly GCF_016772045.2 of Ovis aries. Lineage (NCBI taxonomy): Eukaryota > Metazoa > Chordata > Mammalia > Artiodactyla > Bovidae > Ovis > Ovis aries. The sequence goes on along the minus strand of NC_056071.1, from coordinate 3,573,692 downwards.
CCATAGGGTCGTAGAGTCAGACACAACTGAAGTGACTTAGCATACGTGAACATGAGACTGCAAATGTAAGTCCTACTGGCCACCAGAGCCAGGAAATTTGGATAGTAGTCACAAAATTGGAGCTCCAGATGAGTGCATAGGCTTGTTTCTAGGAGATACTAGTGAGCTGTAGTGGGGCAGAAGGAGAGTGTAAAAATGGTGTCCCTTGGCCTAGATTCTCTAAGAGCACCCCTGAAACTTCTAGATGTATGTCAAATCTGATGTGTACTCTTAAGGCCAAAACTTCAGGACTAGGACTCTTGCACAGAAAGTTATGCATGTTTCTCAGTCTGCTGTGTATGCAGTGCCCTACACACTGGTAACCTAGAAAGAACTGTCTCCAATGGTTACAGTATCATGAGACCCTGAATGCAAGACACCGTGTCCACTACAGCCAGGAGATCAAAGCATATCCCCTAGGCCACTGCCATAAAACCGTAAGAAAGAAAACAGGGTATGAGGTGTGTATAAGAACTCCACTCTAAGAGATATAGGAGAAGGCAATGGCATCCCACTCCAGCACGCTTGCCTGGAAAATCCCATGGATGGAGGAGCTTGGTAGGCTGCAGTCCATGGGGTCGCTCAGAGGCAGACATGACTGAGCAACTTCTCTTTCACTTTTCACTTTCATGCATTGGAGAAGGAAATGGCAACCCACTCCAGTGTTCTTGCCTGGAGAATCCCAGGGACAGGGGAGCCTGGTAAGCTGCTGTCTATGGGGTCACACAGAGTCAGACATAACTGAAGTGACCTAGCAGCAGCTAAGAGATATTGGTGCCCTGGACCAAGAAAGGGAGAGCAAAAAGATAGTGCCCATCCTCCAAGGTCTTAGAAAAGGTTTACATTCAGCCCTTAGATGTATGATTAATTAGAAACCTGCATCTCGGCCTACAGCTATGATGATAAACTTCATTCATGGAAAGACAGATTATCTGATTCTGTTGCCTCTTGCTGTGCCCTGGGGGTAGTAGCTGTTTATGATCTCTCTCTCCATTAGTTGAAGTCCTGTGGGACCCACAAGGGTAAAGCCTGTTAGTCAACAGAGCCAGGTAATGTAGAAGTGTTCCCTGGCAACAACTGTAAAAATCAGGGCACCAGACTAGGATATAAGGCCCTTTCTGGAAGATACCAGTGAGTTAGAATAGGTCAGAATGTCTATGTAGAGACTGTGACCACTAATCTCTATTCCCTGAAAGCATTTCTATACATTCTGTAAGCATGTCAAACCAGAAATCTTCCCCTAAGATGAAAGTTCTGAGACAAGCAGATATTGCTTGAGAAAGAAATACTTCTTTCTGAGGAAGTCTATAGTTAATGTTTTACTCTGTTATTTGTACAATACTCTGAGAGTGGTAATATGCCATGATTTGTCTGTCCAATTTTAACAGTCCCGGGTAACTCAGGAACATAAGCCAGCTTGTCCCATAGAGCCAGGTAGGTAATCAAGGGTAATTCCCTGGGTGACATGTAAAAAGTGGGTCACCAGACATAAAAACTGGGGCACCAGTCATTTGATCCAAGATAGTGGGGTAGTAAGACACCAAATTGACCTCCTCTTATGGGCACAATGAAATAACAGCTATTTACAGAAGAACTATTGATAAGAAAGACCAGAGAATCTTTTACAACTAAAAATATAAAGAAGGAATCAAAATGAGACAAGTGAGGGGGTGCAATCATGGCATAGTCAAGAACTATATGCCTGAGTGGACAACCTACAAATGGAAGGATAATCATAATTGCAGATTCTCTCCAGGGTGTTAGAGGTTTGAGCCCCACATTGAAATCCCCAGCCCAGAGGTCTTACACCAGGAAGATGAAATGAGACCTCAGAACATTTGACTCTAAAGGTCAGTAGGGTTAATTTCAGGAGATCCAGAGAGCTGCAGGAAATAGAGACTCCACTCTAAAGTACACACACAAAATCTCACATACTCTAGGACACAGGGTACAAGCAGTAATTTGAAGAATTACTGAGTCAGAACCACCTGTTAGCTTGGGAGTGAACTGAAACAGATCACAATGGGTGAATTTAATTCAGATGACCCTTATAGTTTATTACTGTGGGAAAGGATCCGTTAGGAGAAATGGAGTAGCCATCATAGTCAACAGAGGAGTCCAAAATGCAGTACTTGGATGCAGTCTCAAAAACAACAGAATGATCTCTATTCACTTCCTAGGCAAACCATTCAATATTACAGTAATCCAAATGTATACCCCAGGCACTAATGCTGAAGAAGCTGAAGTTCAATGGTTCTACGAAGACCTACAAGTTTTTCTAGAACTTAACACCAAAAAAAGATGTCCTTTTCAATATAGAGGACTGGACTGCAAAAGTAGGAAGTCAAGAAATACATGGAGTCAACAAGCAAGTTTGGCCTTGGAGTACAAAATGAAGAAGGGAAAAGTCTAACAGAACTTTGCCAAGAGAGCTCACTGGTCATAGCAAACACTCTCTTCTGAGATGATTCTACACATGGACATCACCAGATGGTTAATACTGAACTCAGATTGATGATATTCTTTGCAGCAGAGATAGAGAAGCTCTATATAGTCAGCAAAAACAAAACCAGGAGTTGACTATAGCTCAGAACATGAACTCCTTATTTCAAAATTCAGACATAAATGGAAGGAAGTAGGGAAAGCCACTAGGCAATTCATGTATGACCTAAACATTTATGATTTTACAGTGGAAGTGACAAATAGATTCAAGGGATTAGATCTGATAGACAGAGTGCCTGAAGAACTATGGACAGAGGTTTATAACATTGTAAGGAGGCAGAGATCAAGACCATCTCCCCCCAAAAAAGAAACGCAAAAAGGTAAAACTGTTGTCTGAAGAAGCCTTACAAATAGCTGAGAAGAGAAGAGAAGCTAAAGGCAAGGGAAAAAGGGAAAAATATACCCATCTGAATGCAGAATTCCAAAGATTGGCAAGGAGAGATAAGAAAGCATTCCTCACTGATCAGTGCAAAGAAATCGAGGAAAAAAAAATAGAATGGGAAAGGCTAGAGATCTCTGCAAGAATATTAGAAATACCAAGGGAGCATTTCCTGCAAAGATGAGCACAGAAAAGATAGAAATGTAATGGACCTAACAGAAGCAGAAAATATTAACAAGAGGTGGCTTCTTCTTCTTCTTCTTCTTCTTCTTCTTTTTTTTTTTTTTTGGAGGTGGCTTCTTTTTGTACAGAAGAACTATACAAAAATGATCTTAATGACCCAGATAGCCACAATGGTGTGATCACTCACCTAGAGCCAGACATCCTGGAGTGCAAAGTCAAGTGGGCCTTAGGAAGTATCACTGAGAACAAAGCTAGCAGAGGTGATGGAATTCCAGCTGAGCTGTTTCAAATCCTAAGATGATGATGTTAAAGTGCTGTACTCAGTATACAAAAAAAATTTAGAAAGCTCAGCAGTAGCCACAAGGCTAGAAAAAGTGAATTTTCTTCCCAATCTCAAAGAAAGACAATGCCAAACAATGTTCAGACTACCACACAATTGTATTCATCTTCCATGCTAGCAAAGTAATGCTTAAAATCCTGCAACCTAGTCTTCAACAGTAAGTGAACCGAGAATTTTCAGATGTTTAAGATGGATTTAGAAAAGGCAGAGAACTAGAGATCAAATTGCCAATATCCATTGGATCACAGAAAAAGCAAGAAAATTGCAGAAAATCATCTATTTCTGCTTCATTGACTATGCTACAGCCTTTCACTGTGTGCATCACAACAAACTGAGCAAAATTCTTCAAGAGATGGGAATATCAGAACACCTTACTTGCTTCCTGAGAAACCTGAATGCAGATTTAAAAGCAACAGTTAGAACAGGATATGGAACAATGGACTGGTTCTAAATTGGGAAAGAAGTACATCAAGGCTGTATATTGTCAACCTGTTTATTTACCTTATATGCAGAGTACATCATGCAAAATGCCAGGCTGGATAAAGCACAAGCTGGAATCAAGATTTCTGGGAGAAATATCAATAACCTCAGATATGCAGATGACACCACCCTTATGGCAGAAAGCAAAGAAGAACTAAAGAACCTCTTGGTAAAGTGAAAGAGGAGAGTGAAAAACCTGGCTTAAAACTCAACATTCAAGACTCTAAGATTGTGGCGTCTGGTCCCAGTCACTTCGTGGCAAATAGATGGAGAAACAATGGAAACAATGACACATTTATTTCCTTGGTCTTGAAAATCACTGCAGATGGTGACTGCAGCCATGAAATTGAAAGACACTTGCTCCTTAGAAGAAAAGCTATCACCAACCTAGACAGCATATTAAAAAACAGAGACTTTTTTTTTTTTTTTTGCCAACAAACGTCCATCTAGTCAGAGCTATGGTTTTTCCAGTAGTCATGTATGGATGTCAGAGTTGGAACATAAAGAAGGCTGAGCACCAAAAGACTGATGTTTTTGAATTTTAATGTTGGAGAATACTCTTGAGAGTCCTTTGAAGGGCATGGAGATCAAATCAGTCAATCATAAACAAAATTCAAAACTGAATATTCTGAAGCTGAAGCTGAAGCTCCAATACTTCCAGCACCTTTGCAAAGAACTGAGTTATTGGAAAAGACCCTAATGCTGGGAAAGATTGAAGGCCGAGGAGAAGGGGATGACAGAGGATGAGATGGTTGGATGGTATCACCAACTCAGTTGACAAGAGATTGAGCAAGCTCTCAGAGATGGTGACGTACAGGGAAGACTGGCATGGTTCAGTCTATGGGGTCACAAAGAGCTGGACATGACTGAGTGACTGAACAGCAGCAAGAGAAGCAGGAATGATTAAAGCTGAAGCTCCAACATTTTGGTCATCTGTTGCAAACAGACCACTCATGGGAAAATCCATGATCTGAGAGAGATCAAGGGCAGAAGTAGAAGAGGGCACCAGAGTATGAGATGGCAATTAGTATGAACTTGAGCAAACTCCAGGAGATAACATTATCTCCAGGGAGACCTGGCATGCTGCAGTCCATAAGGTCACAGAGTTGGGCATGACTGGGCAACTGAACAACAAGAGAGGCAGGAGGAAACTATAGCTCACTCTGGGGACATGTATACAGGTGGCAGCTATTTTGGGGAACTTGTTCTACCATGCTGACACTGGTGTGGGTAAGTGCCACTTTGGAAGACTTGCTCTTGTTTCACCCTTCCCTGGCCTGGCCCATCTGCCTGAAGTCACTACTATTGGTATACTTCAAATCCAGCAACTATCTTGGTGGGGGTACAGTCCTACCCACCAAATACAGATTGCCTTAACATCCCCTAAGCCTCCAGTGGTTCCTGTACATGTCCCTACCCATCAGAAAGAACAGGACAGTGTCCCAGATACCAGTGTGCAGGCCCCAGACCTGGGGCCCCACGTCTATAATGTCAGAGAGCATGGGACTCAGCTTCCCATACCAGTGCACAAGAACTAGCCACAGAAGAACTAAGTGAAGTGAACATATGCGATCTACCCAGTGAATTTTGCAAGGTTATGACTGTAATGATGATCAAAGACCTTAGGGGAAAATGGATGAATAGAGTGAGGAGTTAGAAAATATTATAAAGAGAAAATATAAAGAGTAATGAAACAACTGAAGAATACAATAACTGAAGTGAAAAATGCTCTGGAAAGAATCAACCGTATATTAAATGATACAAAATGGATCAGCAATCTGGAAGAACAAGTAGTGTGAATCACTTACTGCTACTGCTGCTGCTAAGTCGCTTCAGTCGTGTCTGACTCTGTGCGACCCCATAGACGGCAGCTCACTAGGCTCCCCTGTCCCTGGGATTCTCCAGGCAAGAACACTGGAGTGGGTTGCCATTTCCTTCTCCAATGCATGAAAGTGAAAAGTGAAAGAGAAGTTGCTCAGTCATGTCTGCCTCTGAGCGACCCCATGGACTGCAGCCGACCAGGCTCCTCCATCCATGGGGTTTTCCAGGCAAGAATACTGGAGTGGATTGCCATTGCCCTCTCCGGCAAATCACTTAAACTGAACAGAATAAAGAAGAAAAAAAAAAGAAATGGGGACAATTTAAGAGGCTTGTTAGAAAACATCAAGTGTACTAATATTCACAGTATGGGGATTCCCGAAGGAGAAGAGAGAGCAAAAACAAGAGAACATATAGGTAGACATAGCAGTTGAAAGCTTCCCTAACACTGGAAAAGAAATTGACACCCAAGTACAGGAAATATAGAGTCCCAGACAGTATCAACCCAAAGAGGTACACACAAGGACAAATTGTAATTCAAATGGCAAAAGTTAAAGAGAGATTATTAAAAGTAGCAAGAGAAAAGAAACAAGTTATCTACAAGGGAATTCCCATATGGCCATCAGCTCTGGCCTTTCAGTAGAAACTCTGTAGACCAGGAGAAGTAGCATGACTTGTTTAAAATGATTAAAGGGGAAAACCTACACCCAAGAATACACCACCTGGGAAATCTTTCATTCAGATTGATGGAAAGATCAACAGTTATATAAACAAGTAAAAGCTGAAAGAATTAAACACCATCAATCCATCTTTACAGGAAATGTTAAAGGGACTTCTCTAAGCAAAAAAAAAAAAAAAAAGTCACAACTAGAAACATAAAAGTTACAAAAGTGAACAGTTCATTGGTAAAGGGAAACATACAGTAAAGTTAATAAATCAGGCAATAAGAAGGTTAAAGACAGAAGTAGTAAAATCAATTATATCTGCCTAAATACAAAAAATCAAATGTGCAAGATATGATGTCAAAACAGTAGTTGTTTGTGACTAGGAAGTTAAAAAGCAGGGTTGTTAAAATACATTTGAAATTCAGTGATTGGCAACTTTAAATTGTCATATATATATATGTGTGTGTATATATATATATACACACATACCCATAACCCCAAACACATAATAGTTAAACAAGAAAAAACAGAAAGGATTCCAAACACAACACTAAAGATAACCACCAAATTACAGGAGAAGAGAATAATACAAATAAGAAAACAATTAAAAAAAAAACTAAAAAAAAAACCCCAACTCCCAAACAATTAGCAAAATGGTAATAAGTACATACTTATCAAAAATTACTTTAAATGTAAATGGATTAAATACTCCAATCAAAGGGCATAAGGTGACTGAATGGATTAAAAAAAAAGAACTTTGTATCAGCTGCCTATAAGAAATTCACTTCAGATCTAAAGACACAGATTGAAAGTGAGGGGATGGAAAAGGATATTTCATACAAATGGGAAATCAAAAGAAAGGTAGAGTAAAAATACTTCTGTCAGACAAAATAAATCTTAAAACAAAGACTATAAAAGAAGAGAAGTAGGATGTTACATAATGATCAAAGGATCAAATCAAGAAGAAGATATAACAATTGTTATTATTGTTGTTGCTGTTCAGTTGCTAAGACATGTCTGACTCTTTGTGACCCCATGAACTGCATCCACATAGGAGCACCTAAATACAGACAGCAAATATTAACAGTATTAAGGGAAAAATGGACAGTAACACAATAATACTAGGGGACATTTACACACCACTAGTGCTAGTGCTAAAGAACCTGCCTGTCATTGCAGTAGACATAAGAGATGCAGGTTCAGTCCCTGAGTCAGGAAGATACCTTGGAGGAGAGCATGGCAATCCCTCCAGTATTCTTGTCTGGAGAATCCCGTGATCAGAGGAAACTGATGGGCTACAGTCCATAGGGTTGCAAAGAGCCAGAAATTACTGAATCAATTTAGTATGCATGCACACACATCAATGAATACATCATCCAGACATAAAGTTGGTAAAAAAAGCATTGGCTTTGAAAGACACATCAGAGCCAGTGGACTTAATAGATGCAGGAACATTCTATCCCCAAAGAGCAGATTACACATTCCTTCAAGTGCATATGGAACATTCTCCAGGATAGATCACATACTAGGCCATGTAACAACCCTTGGTAAATTTTTAAAAATTAAAATCATGTCAAGCATCTTTTCTAATCACAATAATATGAAACTAGAAACCACAAGAAAATACTGCAAAAAATCACAAATACATGGGGGCTGAAAAATATGCTACTAAACAACCAATAGATCAAAGAAGAAATTTAAATATACCTGGAGAAAAAAGATGACAATCCAACAATTATGGACACAGCAAAAGTAGTTCTAAGAGGGAAAGTTATAGTGATACAAGCCTACCTCAGGAACAAGAAAAACCTCAAACAACCTAGCCTAACACCTAAAGGAATTAGAAAAAACCAACAAAACCCACATTTGGTAGAAGGAAATAAGTCATAAAGATCACAGCAGAAATATATGACATAAAGACTTAAAAAAATAAAAAGACCCAATGAAGCTAAGACCTGGTTCTTTTAATAAATAAATAAAATTGATAAATCCTTAGACATACTGATCAACTAAAAAAAAGAGAGATTACTCAAATCAGTTCATTCAGAAATAAGAAAAGACAATACCAAAGAAATAAAAGAATCATAAGAGATTACCACAAACAACTCTACACCATAAAATTGACAACTGAAAGGAAATTGGCAAATACTTGACTAAAGACTGAATCAGGAAGAAATAGAAAGTATGAACAGACCAATCACTGGCCGTGAAATTGAATCAGTAACTATAACTTCTAGCAAATATAAGTGTAGGACCAGATGGCTTAACAGCTGAATTCTGCCAAACATTTAGATAAAAATTAACACCTATCCTTCTCAAATTATTCCAAAAAATTGCAGATGGAGGACCATTTCCTAACACATTCTATGAAGCCAGTATCACCCTGATATCAAAACCAGAAAACAAGATCACAAAAAAGAGAATTACATGCCTCTATCACTGATGAACATAGATGCAAAATCCTCAACAAAATATTAGCAATTCAAATCCAGCAATATATTAAAAGGATTATACACCTTGATGAAGTGGGGTTTGTCTTTGACATGTAAGGTATTTTCAGTATTTGAAAATCAATATTATAACTCACCACACTAACAATTTAAAGAATAAAAATAATATGACCACCTCAATGCTACTGCTGCTGCTGCTAAGTCACGTCAGTCGTGTCCAACTCTGTGCGACCCCACAGACAGCAGCCCACCTGGCTTCTTTGTCCCTGGGATTCCCCAGGCAACAATACTAGAGTGGGTTGCCATTTCCTTCTCCAATGCATGCATGCATGCTAAGTTGCTTCAGTTGTGTCCAACTCTGTGTAACCCTATGGACAGCAGCCCACCAGGCTCCTCTGTCCACATGATTCTCTAGGCAAGAATACTGGAGTGGGTTGCCATTTCCTTCTCTGCCCAACTCAATAGATGCAGAAAAAGCTTTGATAAGATTCAACATCCATTTATGTATTTATCATTTTTGATTAATTTATTTTAATTGGAGAATTATTACTTTACAATTTTGTGGTGATTTTTGCCATACATCAACATGAATCAGCCACGGGTGCATGTGTCCCCCATATCTTGAACCCCTCCCCCCCACACCTCCCTTCCCACCCCATCTCTCTGGGTTGTCCCAGAGCACTGGTTTTGAGTGTCCTGCTTTATGCATCAAACATGCAGTGCTCATCTAGTTTTATATGTTTCAATGCTATTGGTAATATACATGATTCAACACTATTCTCTAAAGTCATCCCACCCTCACCTTCTCCCACATAATTTAAAAGTCTGGTTCTTTGCATCTGAGTCTCTTAGCTGCTTTGCATATAGGCTTGTTGTTACCATCTTTCTAAATTCCATATATATGCATTAATATATTGCATTGGTGTTTATCTTTCTAACTTACTTCACTCTGTATAATAGGCTCGAGTTTCATCCACCTCATTAGAACTGACTCAAATGTTCCTTTTCTTAAATATACCTGAGTAGTATTTAATTGTGTATATGTACCACAACTTCCTTATCCATTCATCTGCCTATGGACATCTAGATTGCTTCCACGTCCTAGCTAGTGTAAGCAGGGCCACAATGAACATTGCGGTACATGTGTCTCTTTCAATTCTGGTTTTCTCGGTGTGTATGCCCAGGAGAGGAATTGCTGGGTTGTATGGTAGTTCTATTTTGAGTTTTTAATGAAGTCTCCACAAAGTTCTCCATAGTGGCTGTGCCAGTTTGCATTGCCACCCACAGTGTAAGAGAGATTCTCCATACTCTCTCCAGCATTTTGTTTGCAGAATTTTTGATGGTGGCCATTCTGACCATCAGGAAATGGTATCTCATTGTAGTTTTGACTTCCATTTTTCTAAGAATAATTTATATCAAGCATCTTTTCATGTTTATTAGCCATCTGTATGTCTTCTTTGGAGAAATGTCTGTTTAGTTCTTTGGCCCACTTTTTGATTGGGTTGTCATTTTTCTGGTATTGAGCTGGATGACCTGCTTGTATATTTGGAGGTTAATTCTTTGTCATTTGTTTCATTTGCTATTATCTTCTCCCAATCTGAAGGCTGCCTTTTCACCTTGCTTACACATTCCTTCGTTGTGAAAAAGCTTTTAAGTTAAATTAGGTCCCATTTGTTTATTTTTGTTTTTATTTCCATTATTCTGGGAGGTGTGTCATAGAGGATCTTGCTGCAGTTTATGCTAGAGAGTGTTCTGTATATGTTTTCCTCATGGAGTTTTATAGTTTCTGGTCTTACATTTAGATCCTTAATCCATTTTGAGTTTATTTTTGTGTATGGTGTTAGAAAGTGTTCTAGTTTCATTCTTTTACAGGTGGTTGACCAGTTTTCTCAGCACAGCTTGTTAAAGAGATTGTCTTTTCTCCACTGTATATTTTTGCCTCTTTTGTCAAAGATAAGGTGTCCATAGGTGCTTTATGCCCAGGACTGTAGCTTTGTAGTATAGTCCGAAGTCAGGCAGATTGATTCCTCCAGTTTCATTCTTCTTTCTCAAGATTACTTTGGCTATTCGAGGTTTTTTGTTTCTATACTAATTGTGAATTTTTTGTTCCAGTTCTGTGAAAAATACCATTGGCAGCTTGATAGGGAGTGCCTTGAATCTATAGATTGCTTTGGGTATTATACTCATTTTCACTATATTTATTCTTCCAATCCATGCAGATGGTATATTTTTCCATCTATTTGGGTCATCTTTGATTTCTTTCATCAGTGTTTTATAGTTTTCTTTATACGGGTCTTTTCTTTATATAGATCTTTTGTTTCTTTAGGTAAATTTATTCCTAAGTATTTTCTTCTTTTCTTTGCAATGGTGAATGGGATTAATTTCTCTTTCGGTGTTTTTCATGGTTAGTTTATAGAAATGCAAGAGATTTATGTGTATTAATTTTATATCCTGCAACTTTGCTATATTCAATGATTAGCTCTAATAATTTTATGATGGTATCTTTAGAATTTTCTATGTGGAGGATCAAGTCATCTGTGAATAGTGAGAGTTTTACTTCTTCTTTTCCAATCTGGATTCCTTTTATTTCATTTTCCTTATCTGATTACTGTGGCTAGGACTTCCAAAACTGTGTTGAATAGTAGTGGTAAGAGTGGGCACCCTTGTCTTGTTCCTGATTTTAGAGGAAATGCTTTCAATTTTTTTCCATTGAAGATAATGTTTGCTGTGAGTTTGTCATATATGGCTTTTATTATGTTGAGTATGTTCCGTCTATGCCTGCTTTCTAGAGAGTTTTTAATCATAAATGGGTGTTGAATTTTGTCAAAAACTTTCTCTGCATCTGTTGAGATAATCATATGTTTTTTATCTTTCAATTTGTTAATATGGTGTATCACATCGATTAATTTGTGAATAATGAAGAATCCTTGCATCCAGGGAATAAAGTCCACTTGGTCATAATTTATATTTTTAATATGTTGTTGGATTCTTTTTGCTAAAATTTTGTTCAGGATTTTTCATTTATGTTCATCAGTGTTATTGGACTGTAGTTTTCTTTTCTTGTGACATCTTTGTCTGATTTTCTATTAGGGTGATGGTGGCCTCATAGAATGAGTTTGGGAATTTACCTTCCTCTGCAATTTTCTGAAAGAAGTTGAGTAGGATTGATCTTAGCTCTTCTCTAAATTTTTGGTAGAATTCACTTGTGAAGCCACCTGGTCCTGGGCTTTTGTTTTTTGGAAGATTTTTTAATTACAGTTTCAATTTCTGTGCTTGTGATTGGTCTGTTCAGTTTTTCTATTTCTTTCTGGTTCAGTTTTGGTATGTTATACTTTGCTAAAAATTTGTCCATTTCTTCCAAGTTTTCCATTTTATTGGCATATAGTTGCTGACAGTAGTCTCTTATGATCCTTTGTGTTTCTGTGTTGTCTGTTATGATTTCTCCATTTTCATTTCTAATTTTATTGATTTGATTCTTCTTCCTTTTCTTTCTGATGAGTATGGCTAAAGGTTTGTCTATTCTATTTATCTTCTCAAAGAACAAACTTTTAGTTTGTTGGCATTTGCTATAGTCCCCTCTGTTTCTTTTTCAATTGTTTTTGCTCTGATTTTTACGATTACCTTCCTTCTACTAACTTTGTTTGTTTGTTTGTTTTTCTAGTTGATTTAGGTGTAAGTTTAGATTGTTTTTTGATGTTTCTCTTGCTTCTTAAATTAGGTTTGTATTGCTTATAACTTCCCTCTTAGCACTATTTTTGCTGAATCCATAGGTTTTGGGTTGTCATGTCTCCATTTTCATTTGTTTCTATGCATATTTTGAATTCCATTTTGATTTCTTCTTGGATCTGTTTGTTATTCAGAAGAGTGTGGTTTAACCTCCATATTTTTGTGTTTTTTTATAGTTTTTTTTTTTTTTTCCTGTTCAGTTCAATTGTTCAGTTGCGTCTGACTCTTTGTGATCCCATGGACTGCAGCGTGCCTGGCTTCCCTGTCCATCAACAACACCCAGAGCTTACTCATGTCCACTGAGTCAGTGATGCCAGCTCCATCTCATCCTCTGTCATCCCCTTTTCCTCCCACCTTCAATCATTCCCAGCATCAGGATCTTTTCCAGTGAGTCACTTATTTGCATCAGTGGCCTGATAATAGGAGTTTCAGTTTCAGCATCAGTCCTTCCAATGAATATTCAGGACTGATTTCTTTTAGGATTGACTGGTTGGCTCTTCTTGCAGTCCAAGGGACTCTCAAGAATCTTCTCCAAGAACACAGTTCAAAAGCATCAATTCTTAAGTGCTTGGCTTTCCTTACAGTCCTTTGACTGTAAGGAGATCCAACCAGTCCATTCTAAAGGAGATCCGTCCTGGTTGTTCTTTGGAAGGACTGATGTTGAAGCTGAAACTCCAATACTTTGACCACCTCATGTGAAGAGTTGACTCACTGGAAAAGACCCTGATGCTAGGAGGGATTAGGGCAGGAGGAGAAGGGGACAACAGAAGATGAGATGGCTGGATGGAATCACTGACTCAATGGACATGAGTTTGTGTAAGATGAGATGGCTGGATGGCATCACCGACTCAATGAACATGAGTTTGTGTAAACTCCGGAAGTTGGTGATAGACAGGGAGGCCTGGCGTGCTGCGATTCATGGGGTTGCAAAGAGTCGGACATGACTGAGCAACTGAACTGAACTATACTGATGATCCTGTTACCATTTACTTTGCTGTTTTGAGTTCACTTTTATAAATTTGTTCTCTGTTTCCTGTCTAGAGAAGATCATTTAGCATTTGTTGAAAGCTGGTTTGGTAGTGCTGAATTCTCTCAGCTTTTGCTTGTCTGAGCTTTTGATTTCTCGTACATATCTGAATGAGATCCTTGCTGGGTAGAGTAATATTTGTTATAGGTATTTCTATTTCATCACTTTACAAATGTTCTGCCATTCCCTTCTGGCCTGAAGAGTTTCTATTGAAAGATTAGCTTTTATCCTTATGGGGATCTGCTTGTGTGTTATTTGTTGCTTTTCCCTTGCTGCTTTTAATATTTTCTCCTTGTGCTTAGTTTTTGTTAGTTTGATTAATATGAGTCTTGGATTGTTTTGTTTTGGGTTTATTATGTTTGGTACTCTCTGGGTTTCTTGGAATTGGGTAGCTATTTTCTTCCCCATTTTTGGGAAGTGAAGTAAAACTCACTGTCATCTCCAACGCTTTTCAACCCCATGGACTATACAGTCGATGGAATTCTTCAGGCATGATTACTGGAGTGGGTAGCCTTTCCCTTCTCCAGGGCATCTTCCCAACCCATGGATTGAAACCAGGTCTCTTGCATTGCAGGCGGATTTGCTACCAGCTGAGCTACAAGGTAAGGCCCCACTTTAGGGAAGTTTTTTACTATTATCTCCTCAAGCATTTTCTCATACCCTTTCTTTTTGTCTTCTAGAACACTTACGGTTCAAATGTGGGTTATTTAGCATTGTCCCAGAGGTCTCTGAGGTTGCCCTCATTTCTTTTTTCTTTTATTGTCTCTGCTTCATTTATTTCCACCATTCTATCTTCCACCTCACCCATCCTCTTTTCTGCCTCAGTTATTCTACTGTTGGTTCCCTCCACAGAGGGTTTTTAATCTCAGTGACTGCATTGTTTATTATTGATTGGGTTTTCTTTATTTTTTCTCGGTCCTTGTTGAACATTTCTTGCACCTTCTCAATCCTTGTCTCTATTCTGTTTATCTGTAACTCCATTTTGTTTTCAAGATTTGGATCACCTTTACTATCATTATTCTGAATTCTTTTCCAGGTAGACTGCCTATCTCCTCCTCTTCTGTTTCGTTTAGTGGGTTTTTATCATGTTCCTTCACCTGGTGAATATTTTTCTGCCTTTTCATTTTGTTTAGATTGCTGTGTGTTTGGAGTGCCCTTTCTGCAAACTGGAAGGTCGTGGTTCTTCTTATAGTGGAGACTGATCCCCATGGGTGAAGTTTTACCAGTGGCTTGTCAAGGTTTCCTGGTTGGGGGAACTTCTGTCTGTGTTCTGGTGGGTGGAGCTGGATCTCTTCTCTCTAGAGGGCAAGGAAGTGTCCAGTAGTGACTTTCAGGGTGTCTATGGGTTTGTTGTAGCTTTGGGAAGCATGCTTTTTAATATTCAGGATTGTATTCTTATTTTGCTGGAGAATTAACATGGTTTGTGTTGCACTGGAACTTACAGGCTCATTAGTAGATATTGGTTTCACTGTAGGTATATATGGAGAATTTTGAGTGGTCTACTAATATTCCCTAGAGTCAGGAGTTCTCTGATGTTCTAAAGTTCTGAATTTGAGCCTCCTTCTCTGGGTTTCAATCCTCCTTTTACAGTAGACACAGGAGTCCTTCATCCATACAGCACAGAATATAAAAGTCCTACAGTAATGATGAAACAGCTCTCCACTTCCAGGGACACCCAGGAGATTCACAGAATTATATAGAGAAGAGAAGAGGAGAGAAGGGACATAAAACTGACTAAGAGGAGAAAGTTCAGTTCAGTTAAGTTCAGGCACCCAGTCGTGTCCAAATCTTTGCAGCCCCGTGGACTGTAATGTGCCAGGGTTCCCTGTACATTACCAAAACCTGGAACTTTCTCAAACTTATGTCCAACGACTTGCTTATATGATCCAACCATCTCATCCTCTGTTGTTCTGTTCTCTTACTGCCTTAAATCTTTCCAGCATCAAGTTTTTCCCCCAATGAGTCAGTTCTTTGCATCAAGTGGCCAATGTACTAGAGTTTCACCTTCTGCATTAGTGCTTCCAATGAATATTCAGTACTGGTGTCCCTTAGGATTGACTCTTTTGATCTCCTTGCAGTCCAAGGAGATCTCATTGAGTCCATAGACTCAAGAGTCTTATTCAACACCAAAGGTAAAAAGCGTCAGTTCTTCAGCGCTCAGCTTTCACATCCATACATGACTACTGGAAAAACCATAGCTTTGACTAGACAGATATTTGTTAGCAATGTAGTGTCTCTACATTTAAAAATGTTGTCTAGGTCAGTCATAACTTTTCTTCCAAACAGCAAGTGCCTTTTAATTTCATGGCTGCAGTCACCTGCTGCAGTGATTCTGGAGCCCTCCAAAAAATAAAGACTGTCACTGTTTCCATTGTTTCCCCACCTATTTCCCATGAAGTGATGGGACCAGATGCCATGATCTAGTTTGTGGAATGTTGAGTTTTAAGCCAACTTTTCCACTCTCAACTTTCACTTTCATTAACAGGCTCTTTAGTTATTCCTCTCTTTCTGCCATAAGGGTGGTGTCATCTGTGTATTTGAGGTTATGATACTTCTCCTAGCAATCTTGATTCCAGCTTGTGGTTCATTTAGCCTGGCATTTTGCAAGATGTGCTTTGCATATAAGTTAAATAAGCAGGGTGACAATATACAGCCTTGACGAGCTCCTTTCCCAATTTGGAGCCAGTCCATGTTTCCATGTCTGGTTCTAACTATTGCTTCTTGACCTACACACAGATTTCTCAGGAGGAAGGTAAGGTGGTCTGGTATTACCATATCTTTAAGAATTTTAAACAATTTGTTGTGATCCACACAGTCAAAGTGCTTGGCATAGTCAATAAAGCAGAAGTAGATGTTTTTCTGGTACACTCTTGCTTTTTCTATGATCTAACAGATGTTGGCAATTTGATCTCTGGTTCCTCCACCTTTTCTAAATCCAGGTTGAACATCTGGAAGTTCATGGCTCACATACTGTTGAAGCCTGGGATTGGAATGAAAACTGTTGAGTATTCCAAATTTGCTGGCTTATTGAGAGCAGCACATTAATAGCATCACATTTTAGGATTTGAAATAGCTCGTCTGGAAATCCATCACCTCCACTAGCTTTGTTTGTAGTGATGCTTCCTAAAGCCCACTTGAATTCACATTCCAGGATATCTGGCTCTAGGTGATTGATCACACCGTCATAGTTATCCGAGTCATGAAGATCTTTTTTGTTTAGTTCTTCTGTGTATTCTTGCCACCCCTTCTTAATATCTTCTGCTTCTGTTAGGTTCATGCCATTTCTGTCCGTTATTATGCCCACTATTGTGTGAAATGTTCCCTTGGTATCTCTAATTTTCTTGGGGAGATCTCTAGCCTTTCCCATTATTATGTTTTCCCCTATTTCTCTGCATTGATCATGGAGGAAGGCTTTCTTTTATATCCTTCCTAGTCTTTGGATCTCTGCATTCAGATGGATATGTCTTCTTTTTCTTCCTTTTCCTTTAGCTTCTCTTCTTTTCTTAGCTATCTGTAAGGCCTTGTTAGACAACCATTTTGCCTTTTTGCATTTGGGGATGTTCTTGATTATTGCCTCCTGTACAATGTCATGAACCTCCATCCATAGTTCTTCAGGCACTTTGTTGATCAGTATAATGTCTTAAATCTGTTTGTCATTCCCACTATGTAATCATGAGGGATTTGATTTAATTCATACATGAATGATCTAGTGGTTTCCCTACTTTCTTCAATTTAAGTATGAATTTTGCAATAAGAAGTTCATGATCTGAGCCACAGTCAGCTCCCAGTCTTGTTTTTTCTGACTGTATAGAGCTTCTCCATATTTGGCTGCAAAGAATATCATCAGTCTGATGTCGGTTTTGACCATTTGCTTATGTCCATGCATAGAGCCTTTTCTTGTGTTGTTGGAAAGGGCATTTGCTATGACCAGTGTGTTCTCTTGGCAAAACTCTGTTAGCCTTTGCCCTGCTTCATTTTGTACTCCAAGGCCAAATTTGCCTGTTACTCTAGGTATGTCTTGAGTTTATACTTTTGCATTCCAGTCATCTATGATGACAAGGACATCTTTTTTGGGTGTTAGTTCTACAAGGTCTTGTAGGTCTTCATTTAACTGTTCAACTTCAGCTTCTTCAGCATTACTGGTTGGGGCATAGCCTTAGATTACTGTGATATTGAATTGTTTGCTTTGGAAATGAACAGAGATCATTCTGTCATTTTTGAGGTTGTACACAAGTACTGTATTTTGGACTCTTTTGTTAACTACAAGGGCTACTCCATTTCTTCTAAGGGATTCTTTCCCACAGTAGTAGATGCTATGGTCATTTGAATTAAGTTCGCCCATTCCACTCCGTTTTAGTTGACAGATTCCTAAAATGTTGATGTTCACTCTTGCCATCTCCTATTTGACCACTTCCAGTTTACCTTGATTCATGGACCTAACATTCCAGGTTCCTATGAAATATTGTTCTTTCCATCACCAGTCACATCCACAGCTGGACATTGTTTTCACTTTGGCTCTGTCTCTTCATTCTTTTTGGAGTTATTTCTTCACTCTTCTTCAGTAGCATATTGGGCACATTCTTACCTGGGGAGTTCATATTTAGTGTCATATCTTTTTGTCTATTCATACTGTTCATGGGGTTCTCAAGGCAAAGTACTGAAGTGGTTTGCCATTCCCTTCTCCTGTGGACCACGTTTTCTCAGAACTCTCCACCATGACCTGTCTGTCTTGGGTGGCCCTGTATGTCATGGCTTATAGTTTCATTGAGTTAGAGAAAGCTGTGATCCATGTGATCAGTTTGATTAGTTTTCTGTGATTGTGGTTTTCAATATGTCTGCCCTCTGATGGATAAGGATAAGAGATTTATGGAAGTTTCCTGATGGAAGAGACTGACTGTGGGGAAGACTGGGTTTTGTTCTGATGGGTAAGGCCATGCTCAGTAAATCTTTAATCCAATTTTCTGTTGATGGGCGGGGCTAGGTTTCCACCCTGTTGTTTGACCTGAGACAAAACTCTGTGGTGGAGGTAATGAAGACAAGGGCGACCTCCTTCAAATGGTCCCATACACACAAGGCCACAGTCAGTGCCCCTGATCCTGCAGCAGGCCACCACTAACCCACAGCTTCACCAGAGACTCCTGGACACTCACAGTTAATTCTGGGTCATTCTCTTGTGGAGTCACTGCTCTTTTCTCCTGGGTCCTGGTATGCACAGGGTTTTCTTTCTGTCCTCTAAGAGTCTGTTCTCCCAGTCCTGTGTAAGTTCTATAATCAAATCCCACTTGCCTCCAAACTCAAATTCCCTGGTGGTTCTCAGTCCTTTTGCCAGATCCTTTGCTGGGAAATCTGTTCTGGGTCCTAGAACTTTCTTAACAGTGCAAGACTTTATTGGATATAATTGTTTTGCAGTTTGTGGGTCGTCTGCTCAATGGCTCTATGGTGAGGTTAGTGGCGACCTCCTCCATGAGGGTTTATGCCACACACTGTGTGACCCAGGTCTGTTGCAGCCAGAGTCCCTGCTCCTGTGGCAGGCCACTGCTGACCCGTACTTCTGCAAGAGACACTCAAACACTCAAAGGCAAGTCTCCCTCAATCTCTGTGGTGTCTAAGTGTCCTGGTGCACACAAGGTTTTGCTTGAGTCCTCTGAACGTCTCTGGCAGGTATGGAGTTTGATTCTGAATGTGATTTTGCCCTTCCTATCATCTTACGGTTTTTCCAGTGGTCATGTATGGATGTGAGAGTTGGACTGTGAAGAAAGCCGAGTGCCGAAGAATTGATGCTTTTGAACTGTGGTGTTGGAGAAGACTCTTGAGAGTCCCTTGGACTGCAAGGAGATCCAACCAGTCCATCCTAAAGGAGGTCAGCCCTGGGTGTTCTTTTGGAAGGAATGATACTAAAGCCAAAACTCCAGTACTTTGGCCACCTCATGCAAAGAGTTGACTCATTGGAAAAGACTCTTATGCTGGGAGGGATTGGGGGCAGGAGGAAAAGGGGACAACAGAGGATGAGATGGCTGGATGGCATCACCGACTCGATGGATGTGAGTTTGAGTGAACTCCAGGAGTTGGTGATGGACAGGGAGGCCTGGCGTGCTACAATTCATGGGGTCGCAAAGAGTCGGACACGACTGAGCAACTGAACTGAAATGAACTGAACTGAACTGAACCATCTTGATGGGGCTTCTCCTTTGCCCTTGGACAAGGGGTATCCTTTTTTGGTGAGATCCAACATTCTCCTGTTGGTGGTTATTCAGCAGTTAGTTGTAATTTTGGAGTTCTCTCAGGAGAAGATGAGCACACATTCTTCTACTCCACCTTCTTGTGTGTAAGAAGGAGAAAAAGAGAGTCAACAGGGGACAGAGCAATCAAGCCAGTAATCAAATCCCTAAGTGCTCACCAGAGCTAGGCACACCCAGAGAGATTCACAGAGTTATACAGAGAAAAGAGGGAGGAAGAACATAGAGGTGACCTGGAGGAGAAGAGGGAGAGTCAAGAAGAGAGAGAGTGATGAAGCAAGAAATCAAACCCATAAGTGAAAATAGAGAGTGAAGATTAGATTCTTACAGGTACAATATTGATAACCAATATCAAAAAGCAAAGATTAAAAACCTAGAATAGAGATTAGACTCTCAAAAACACAATTTAAAAAATAAAAAACAAAATCAATCACAATTTAAAAAATATATATGGAATATATATAAAATAGTTTTATAAAATAGTTGTTTCTTAGAAAGGTAATAATAGTCTATAAAAATGGAAATTAATGGAATAATAAATAACTTATGAAAGTAAGAAATATATTTAGGGGACTAGATCTGATAGACAGAGTACCTGATGAACTATGGACAGAGGTTCATGATATTGTACAGGAGACAGGGATCAAGACCATTCCCATGGAAAAGAAATGCAAAAAAGGAAAATGGCTGTCTGAGGAGGCCTTACAAATAGCTGTGAAAAGAAGAAAAGTGAAAAGCAAAGGAGAAAAGGAAAGATATAAGCATCTGAATGCAGAGTTCCAAAGAATAGCAAGGAGAGATAAGAAAGCCTTCCTCAGTGATCAGTGCAAAGAAAGAGAGGAAAAGAACAGAATGGGAAAGACTAGAGATCTCTTCAAGAAAATTAGAGATACCAAGGGAACATTTCATGCAAAGATGGGCTCAACAAAGGACAGATATGGTAGGGACCTAACAGAAGCAGATGATATTAAGAAGAGGTGGCAAGAATACACAGAAGAACTGTACAAAAAAGATCTTCACGACCCAGATAATCATGATGGTGTGATCACTCACCTAGAGCCAGATATCCTGGAATGTGAAGTCAAGTGGGCCTTAGAAAGCATCACTATGAACAAAGCTAGTGGAGGTGATGGAATTCCACTTGAGCTATTTCAAATCCTGAAAGATAATGCTGTGAAAGTGCTGCATTCAATATGCCAGCAAATTTAGAAAACTCAGCAGTGGCCTCAGGACTGGAAAAGGTCAGTTTTCATTCCAATCCCAAAGAAAGGCAATGCCAAAGAAAGCTCAAACTACTGCACAATTGCACTCATCTCACACACTAATAAAGTAATGCTCAAAATTCTCCAAGCCAGGCTTCAGCAATACGTGAACTGTGAAATTCCAGATGTTGAAGCTGGTTTTAGAAAAGGCAGAGGAACCAGAGATCAAGTTGCCAACATCCACTGGATCATCGCAAAAGCAAGAGAATTCCAGAAAAACATCTATTTCTGCTTTATTGACTATTCCAAAGCCTTTGACTGTGTGGATCACAATAAACTGTGGAACATTCTGAAAGAGATCTGACCTGCCTCTTGAGAAACCTATATGCAGGTGTGGAAGCAACAGTTAGAACTGGACATGGAACAACAGACTGGTTCCAAATAGGAAAAGGAGTCCGTCAAGGCTGTATATTGTCACCCTGCTTATTTAACTTATATGCAGAGTACATCATGAGAAATGCTGGACTGGAAGAAGCACAAGCTGGAATCAAGATTGCTGGGAGAAATATCAATAACCTCAGATATGCAGATGACACTACCCTTATGGCAGAAAGTAAAGAGGAACTAAAGAGCCTCTTGATGAAAGTGAAAGTGGAGAGTGAAAAAGTTGGCTTAAAGCTCAACATTCATAGAACTAAGATCATGGCATCTGGTTCCATCGCTTCATGGCAAATAGATGGTGAAACAGTGGAAACAGTGTCAGACTTTATATTTTGGGGGCTCCAAAATCACTGCAGATGGTGATTGCAGCCATGAAATTAAAAGACACTTACTCCTTGGAAGGAAAGTTATGACCAAACTAGATAGCGTATTATAAAGCAGAGATGTTATGTTGTCAACAAAGATCTGTCTAGTCAAGGCTATGGTTTTTCCAGTGGTCATGTCTGGATGTGAGAGTGGAACTGCGAAGAAAGCTGAGTGCTGACAAATTGATGCTTTTGAACTGTGGTGTTGGAGAAGACTCTTGCGAGTCCCTTGGACTGCAAGGATCTCCAACCAGTCCATCCTGAAGGAGATCATTCCTGGGTGTTAACTGGAACTGATGCTGAGGCTGAAACTCCAATACTTTGGCCACTTCATGTGAAGAGTTGACTCATTGGAAGAGACCCTGATGCTAGGATGGATTGGGGGCAGGAAGAGAAGGGGATGACAGAGGATGAGATGGCTGGATGACATCACTGACTCAATGCACATGAGTTTGAGTGAACTCCAGGAGTTGGCAGTGGACAGGGAGGCCTGGCATGCTGCGATTCATGGGATTGCAAAGAGTCGGACATGACTGAGTGACTGAACTTAACTGAACTGGACTGAAAGAACTTAAATATTTAAATTCTTAAATATTTAAAAGAACTCAAAATTAAAAAGTGATAATAGTAAAAATATACCTAGGAATTTCTCTGGAGCTATTGTGGGCAGTGTGGCTTCAGTGCAGTGTCAGTCCCTTGTTTTGGCTTTTATTTTTCTTAAGGTGTATAGTTGCTCCTCAAATGTACAGTCTCAGCATTAACTGTAGGTGTTTAATCTGTTGCACTTCTCACTTCTGATGTGGTTCCCCCTTCTTTTTTTATTTTGGATTCCTCTGTTTGCAGTCTCTTATTTCTGCCCTGCCACGAGTGGGCAATGGTGGCCGCTTGTTTAGGTTGACTTGTTCAGTTGTCCTGTGTAGAGGGAGGGACACTACAAACAAATACCACTGGCATGTGTGGGGAGCTCACAGTGGATGGATGACATGGGGTTTACCACAGCTCAATGTGGCATGTACTTCCTGGGTCCACACTGCTCAAGCTCCAGGGTGCCCTGCAGGGGCACTGTTCCAAGTGCACCCTGCATTTCGTGCACTTCCCAGGTCTAAGCTTCCAAAGTTCCTGGTTGCGCTGCAAGAGCACAGACCCAGATGATATGGGCTGTGTGTTTTGTGCCCTTCCCAGGTCCAAGCCATTCAGGTGACCGGGTGCTTGGCAAGTGCACTGTCCCAGGTGGGCCTTACATCTTATGCACATCCCTGCTCCCAGCCTCTTGTTTTCCTGGGTGTGCCCCAAGGGCACAATCCCAGGTCTGCTGTGTTTCTCCTCTGGGGAACCGATCTCAGGCTGTGGCACTCCTGGCAGTTGTGAACCATCAGGATACCAGGAAGATGTGGTTAGCAACCAGCAGCCTGCTCACAGTTTGGTGGAAGATGCAGTCTCTGGGTCGAGACTGCAGCAGCCCCTTGCTTTCTGGGTCCGGCTGTTGCACACCTGCCTCTCTGCCTCTGGGGAGGGCTGACCCTAAACAGCAGCTGGCTTGCTGTCCTTTGGTGTTTGCTAGGGCACAATACTTTGTTCTGAGAGCATGTCAGGGGTCACCATGAGGCTTTAGAGCTTTTCCCAGGACAGGTCCCTTTTTTTTCTTTTTGGTCTCACAAGTGATCCCATGGTTTGGGTTGCTGTGTCACCTTAGCCCCTTCAGATTGTCCTAAGGGCATTCAAGCCTGGTCCTTATCCTAAGAATCAATGATGCAGCCCGTACCTCCCTGTCCAGTTCTCACTCGCTGCTGGCGGACTTGAGTGTCTGTGCTGTTTCTCCACCGGTAGTTGTGGTTAGGCACATATCCTGTGTTTTGTTTTGTTTTTCCCAGTTATGTTGCCCTCTGAGATTCCAAAGCTCCCCACTGACACACCTATGTAGAGTTTCCTATTGTGTGGAAATTTCTCCTTCTTCACAACTCCCTCCCCAGAATGGATCTCCATCCCTAAATACTTTTTCTCTATTTTCATCTTTTATATTTTGTCCTACCTCCTTTCAAAGAGATTGGGCTGTCTTTCTGGGTGCCTGATGTCCTCCGCCAGCATTCAGAAGTTGTTTTGTGGAAGCTGCTCAACATTCACATGATCTTTTGATGAATCTGTGGGGTAGATAATGGTCTCCCCATCCTATTCCTCTTATATCTTGAGACAGCTTTATTTATTTTTTAAAAATTATTTATTTTTTATTAAAGTATAGTTGACTTGCAATATTGTATTAATTTCTGATGTACAGCAAAGTGATTCAGTTATACATATATATATATTCTTTGTATATTATTTTCTTTTTTTTAAGATATTGTTTTCTTTTTAATTGATATATAATGATGGTTACTATTTTATTTTTTTTAAGTTTAAATCTATAATATTTTTTTTTCTTTTTTAAAATTTTTTTAATTTTAAAATCTTTAATTCTTACATGTGTTCCCAAACATGAACCCCCCTCCCACCTCCCTCCCCATAACATCTCTGTGGGTCATCCCCATGCACCAGCCCCAAGCATGCTGTATCCTGCGTCAGACATAGACTGGTGATTCAACTCTTACATGATAGTATACATGTTAGAATGTATATTATTTTCTACTATGGTTTATCACAGGATATTGAATATCATGTGCTATAAGTAGGACACTATTTATCCATTCTATATATAATAGTTTGCATCAGCTAACTCAAGTTCCCAATCAATCCCTTCCCCACTTCCTATCTCCCTGGCAACCACAAGTCTGTTCTCTATGTCTATAAGCCTATTTCTGTTTCATAGTTAGGTTCATTTGTATCATAATTTAGATTCCAGGTATGTGATATCATATGGTTTTTGTCTTCCTCTTAATCCATCCATGTTGCTGCAAATGGCATTATTTCATATACGTATACATATAGCATCTCCTTTATCTGTCAACGGATAGGCCAGGTCATTGGATCGGCCAAGTCATTGATATGTCTTGGCTATTGCGATGAAAATAGGGTTGCTTGTATCTTTTTGAACTATAGTTTTTTCTGGATATACACTCAGGAATGGGATGGCTGAATCATATGGCAACTCTATTTTTAGTTTTCTGAGGAAACTCCATATCGTTTTCCACAGTAAGTGCACCAACTTGCATTCCTAACATAGTGTAGGAAGATGCCCTTCTTACCACACCTTCTCCAGTATTTGTTATTTGTAGACTTTTAAATGATGGTCATTTTGACCAGTGTGAGGTGATACCTCATTGAAGTTTTGATTTGCATTTCTCTAATAATTAACAATGTTGAACATCTTTTCATGTGCCTGTTGGGCATCTGTATTGAAATCTATTTATGATAGAAACTCTCAAAAAAATGGGTATAGAAGGAACATACCTGAGCAAAATAAGGCCATACAATGTAAGCCCACAGCTAGCATGACACTCAACAGTGAAAAGTTGAAAGCATTTCCTCTAGGATCAGGAACAGGACAGGGAAGTCTTGCTCACTCTCACCACTTTTATTCAACAGAGTATTGGAAATCCTAGGCACAGCAATCATATAAGAAAAATGAATAAAAGGAATCCAAATTGGAAAGGAAGAAAGAAAACTCACTATTTGCACATGGCATGATACTATACATAGAACAATGAAATGGGTAAAGTTGCAGGATATGAAATTAATGCAGACTATATTACAAAGCTACTGTCAAGACAATATGGTACTGGCATAGAAATGGAAATATAGATCAATGGAACAAGATGGAACTCCCAGAGATAAAGCTGCATCTAAAGTCACCTAATCTATGACAAGGGAAGCAAGAATATACAATGGAGAAAAGACAGTCTCTTCAGCAAGTGGTGCTGAGAAAACTGGACAACCATAAGAAAAGAAGGAAATTAGAGCTCTCCCTAACAGCATATGCAAAAATAAACTCAAAATGGATTAAAGACCTGAATGTAGAATCAGACACTATAAAACTCTTTGAGAAAACATAGGCACAACAGCTTTTGACATAAATGCAGCAAGATCTTTTTTGACCCATCACCGAGATTTTTGGAAATAAAAACAAAAATAAACAAATGGGGACTAAATAAACTTAAAATCTTTTGCACAGCAAAGGAAACCATACACAAGATGAAAAGACAACCTCCAGAATGGGAGATAATAATTCCAAATGAAGCAACTGACAAAGGATTAATTTTAATCTCCAAAATATGCAAGCAGCTCATTGAGTGCAATAACAAACAAAACAAAACAAAAAAACCACCCAATCAAAAAATGAAGACTTAGAATGACATTTCACCAAAGAAGGCATACAGATGGCCAAAGGAAAAAAAAAAGAAAAGAAAGAAAGAAAACAAGAAGGAAAAGATGCTCAACACTGCTCATTACTAGAGAAATGCAAATTAAAACTACAATGAGGTATTACTTCATACTGGTCAGAATGGTCATCATCAAAATATCTACAAACAATAAATGCTGAAGGGGTGTGGGAAAAGGGGACCCCCTCATGTGCTACTGGTTGGAGTACAAATTGATAAAGCCACTACAGAAAACAGTATGGAGGTTTCTTAAGAAACTAAAGTAGACCTACCATATGACTCAGTAATCCCATTACTGGGCATATATCAGAGAAAAGCATAAATTCAGAAAGATACATGCACTCCAGTATTCATAGCAGTACTATTAATAATAGCCAGGACACGGCAGCAACCTAAATGCCAATCGATGGAAGAATGGGTAAAACTGTGGTACATATATACAATGGAGTATTGCTCAGCCATAAAAAAGAACAAATTTGAGTCAGTTTCTAGTGAGATGGATGAGTTTAGAGCCTGTTATCACAGAATGAAGTAAGTCAGAAAGAGAAGAATATCGTATGTTAAAGCATATATATAGAATCTACAAAAATGGTACTCATGGACCTATTTCTAGGGAAGGAATAGAGATGAAGATATAAAGAATGGACTTTTGGACCCAGTGAGGGAAGGAGAGAGTGGGAAGAATGGAGAAAGTGGCATCAATATATTCACACTATTGTGTTAAAATAGATGGCTTGTGAGAAGTTGCTGAATAACATAGGGTTAGGGCCCAGCCTGGCACTCTGTGATGACCTAGACAGGTGGGTTGGGGGAGGGGAGGGAGGTTTGAGAGGAAGGGGATATATGTATAATTATGGCTGATTTGTGTTGTTATAAGGCAGAAACCAACATTGCAAAGCAATTTTTCTCCAATTAAAAAATAAATTGGTCTTCCCACATGTCACTAGTAGTAAAGAACCCACCTATCAATGCAGATAGATATAAGAGACGTGGGTTCTGTCTCTGGATTGGGAAACTCCCTTAGAGGAGGACACAGCAGTCGAATCCAGTATTCTTGCCTGAAGAATCCCATGGACAGAGGAGCCGGGTGGGCTATGGTCCATAGGGTTGCAAAGAGTTAGACATGACTAAAGCAACTTAGCAAGCTCACATGTACAAAAAGTAAATTTAAAAAATATATATGGCCCACAAAAGAAGGACAAAATAATGCCATTTGCAGAGACATGGGGGGAACTAGAGACTGTTCTACTGAGTGAAGTAAGTCAGAAAGAGAAAAACAAATATAGTATATTAATGCATATATGTGGAATCCAGTAAAATGGTATCAGTTCAGTTCAGTTGGTTCAGTCACTCAGTCGTGTCCGACTGTTTACGACCCCATGAATCACAGTATGCCAGACCTCCCTGTCCATCACCAACTCCCGGAGTTCACTCAGACTCCTGTCAATCGAGTCGGTGATGCCATCCCACCATCTCATCCTCTGTTGTCCCCTTTTCCTCCTGCCCCCAATCCCTCCCAGCATCAGAGTCTTTTCCAATGAGTCAACTCTTTGCATGAGGTGGCCAAAGTACTGGAGTTTCAGCTTTAGCATCATTCCTTCCAAAGAACATCTAGGGCTGATCTCCTTTAGAATGGACTGGTTGGATCTCTTTGCAGTCCAAGGGACTCTCAAGAGTCTTCTCCAACACCACAGTTAAGCATCAATTCTTCGGTGCTCAGCTTTCTTCACAGTCCAATTCTCGCATCCATACATGACCACTAGAAAAACTATAGCCTTGACTAGATGGACTTTTGTTGGCAAAGTAATGTCTCTGCTTTTGAATATGCTATCTAGGTTGGTCATAACTTTTCTTCCAAGGAGTTAGCATCTTTTAATTTCATGGCTGCAGTCACCATCTGCAGTGATTTTGGAGCCCCCCAAAATAAAGTCTGACACTGTTTCCACTGTTTCCCCATCTGTTTCCCATCAAGTGATGGGACCTCATGCCATGATCTTCGTTTTCTGAATGTTGAGCTTTAAGCCAACTTTTTCACTCTCCTCTTTCACTTTCATCAAGAGGCTTTTTAGTTCCTCTTCATTTTCTGCCATAAGGGTGGTGTCATCTGCATATCTGAGGTGATTGATATTTCTCCCAGCAATCTTGATTCCAGCTTGTGCTTCTTCCAGTCCAGCGTTTCTCATGATGTACACTGCATATAACTTACATAAGCAGGGTGACAATATACAGCCTTGACGTACTCCTTTTCCTATTTGGAATCAGTCTGTTGTTCCGTGTCCAGTTCTAACTGTTGCTTCCTGACCTGCATACAGATTTCTCAAGAGGCAGGTCAGGTGCTCTGGTATTCCCATCTCTTTCAGAATTTTCCACAGTTTATTGTGATCCACACAGTCAAAAGCTTTGGCATAGTCAATAAAGCAGAAATAGATGTTTTTCGGGAACTCTCTTGCTTTTTCGACAATCCAGCGGATGTTGGAAATTTGATCTCCAGTTCCTCTGCCTTTTCCAAAACCAGCTTGAACATCTGGAATTTCACAGTTCACATATTGCTGAAGCCTGGCTTGGAGAATTTTGAGCATTACTTTGCTAGCATATGAGATGAGTGCAATTGTGTGGTAGTTTGAGCTTTCTTTGGCATTTCCTTTCTTTGGGATTGGAATGAAAGCTGACCTTTTCCAGTCCTGTGGCCACTGCTGAGTTTTCCAAATTTGCTGGCATACTGAGTGCCGCATTTTCACACTGTCATCTTTCAGGAGTTGAAATAGCTCAACTAGAATTCCATCACCTCCACTAGCTTTGTTCATAGTGATGCTTTCTAAGGCCCACTTGACTTCACATTCCAAGATGTCTGGCTCTAGGTGAATGATCATACCATCATGATTAGAGATGATTTTATTTGCAAAGCAGAAATAGACATAAAGGTAGAAAACAATTATGTGGATACCAAGGAGGAAAGATGGGGGATGGAAGGAATTGGAAAATTGGGGCTGACATATATACTATTGATACTACATATAAGATAGACAGCTAAGGAGAACATACTGCATAGCACAGGAAACACTACTTAATGCACTGTGGTCACCCGAGTGGGTAGAAAGTTCAAAAGGAAGAGGATGTATGTGTGTGTATGGCTGTGTAGTATAGTGATATATGTCTATTCATTTTGCTGTAGAGTAGAAACTCACACAACATTGTAAAGCAACTAGACTCCAATAAAAATGTATTTAAAAATATTCACAGTGTTCATAGCAGCGTTATTTACAATAGCCAAGATATAGAAGCAAGCTAAATACCCATCAGTAGATGAATGGATGTGAATTATATGTGAAAAAGATGTGAATTATATGTACAAGTGTATACCATGTTCATGAGTGCTAAGTTGCTTCAGTTGTGTCTGACTCTGTGCGACCCTGTGGACTACAACCCACCAGGCTCCTCTGTCCATAGGATTCTCCAGGCAAGAATACTGAAGTGGATTGCTGTGCCCTCCTCACAATAGAATATTACTCAGACATGAAAAAGAGTGGGATTTTGCCATTTACAACAACATAGATGGACTTAGAGGGTATTATGCTTAGTGACAATAATCAGACAGAGAAAGTCAAATACTGCATGTTCTCTCTTATATGTAGAACCTGAAAAGTAAAACAAAAGAATGAATGTAACAAAACAGAAACAGATCTAGAGAATGAACTAATGATTACCAGTTTGGGGGGAAGTGGGGGCCTGGTAAGGGGATTAAGAGGTACAAACCACTATGTATAAAATAGATAAGCTACAAGAATTTATCTTGTAGAGCAGAGGGAATATAGAGAATATTTTATGATAACTTTTAATGGAGTAATACTTTAGAAAAATTTTGATCCACTATGCTGTATACGGAGAAGGCAATGGCACCCCACTCCGGTACTCTTGCCTGGAAAATCCCATGGACGGAGGAGCCTGGTGGGCTGCAGTCCATGGGGTCGCTAAGAGTCGGACAAGACTAAGCGACTTCACTTTCACTTTTTGCTTTCATGCATTGGAGAAGGAAATGGCAACCCACTCCAGTGTTCTTGCCTGGAGAATCCCAGGAATGGGGGAGCCTGGTGGGCTGCCGTCTATCGGGTCGCACAGTGCCGGACACGACTGAAGCGACTTAGCAGCAGCATGCTGTATACCTGAAAGTAAAATAATATTGTAAATAAACTATACCTCAATTATCACACAGCACTGGATGTGTAGAGAAGCTCTCTTCGGAGACATACAGGTGCTCTGGAGCACTGCAGAGGAAGAGAGTAAAGATAGCTCTCATTCCCTAAAGTAAGGCAGAGGAGGAGTGCAAAGATGGTAGTACCTACTGAATAAAGGTAAAAATAGAAATTTAAAAAAGGAAAAAGGGGAATAAAATGAAAAACAAAATGGTTCCAGCTGACTAGCTGAGAGAGAGCAGGAAAATGGCACATGCTAGCTTTTGACTCTGGGGACTGTCCTAGCAGGTCCCTGCAATTTAGACCAATGCTTCAAAGTTAGGAAATGAGTCTCTTTCACATAAAGTCTCAGAGCTTTTCAAGGGCTCAATTTACCACAGCCTGCAGATTTCCTGGGCTTGAGCCCTGTTAGTCTTCACATACAGGTGTTTTAGGGGCTTGTATCTCAGGTGTCTGACTCAAGAGTTGGGGTGTCTGTTGGGGTACAAGCCCTTCTCTCCCCAGGAAGAAGTGTCAGGTTTGGGGTTCGCTCCTGATTATGGTTCTATTGCTGTAGATGGGGGTTATGGTTAGACTGTGTCTCAGCCTTTTCCACGTACTTAATGCGAGTTCCCTCTCATTTGTCTGATGTGAAGAGGTAGCTCTGACAGTTAGATTTTTTGTTTTTGTTTTTTTTTTCAGAAGAAGTTGTTCCATAGATAGCTGTAGGATCTGTGTGTCCATGGGAGAAGATGAGCTCAGGATATTCTCATATCACCATCTTGAACCAGACCCTCAATGGTAGTATAAATAGTAGAGTATCAGCACAAGGACAGAAACAAATGAGAACAGAGATATACAATCACTTGTATGACAAAGGGGTGCTGCAGTATAGTGAAGAAAGGATGGTCTTTCAAGAAGCTTTGCAAAGGAGATGAAAGACCATCAGCAGTTGACAATGCCCTATTGAGAGCCATCACTGAAGCTGATCCTCTTAAACAACTACACAGGAAGTTGCCAAAGAACTCAACATTGACCATTCAAATTTGGCATTTGAAGCAAATTGAAAAGATGAAGAAGCTTGATAAGTGGGTGCCTCATGAGCTGGCCACAAAATAAAAAATATCATTGTTCTGAAGCATCATTTTCTCTTATTCTATGCAAAAACAATGAACCATTTCTCTATCAGACTGTGAGGTGCAATAAATAGTGGATTTTATACTGCAATCAGTGATAACCAGATCAGTGATTGGCCTGAGAAAAAGTTCCAAAACACTTCCTAAAACCAAACTTGCACCCCTCCGGAAAGAATGGTCATGTCACTGGTGGTCTCCTGCTGGTCTGATCCACTACAGCTTTCTGAATTCTGGCAAGACCATTACATCTGAGAAGCATGCTCACCAAACCAATGAGAGGCACGAAGACTGCACCGCCTGCAGCCAGCACTGGTAACAGAGTAGGCCCAGTTCTTCTCCACAACGACTCCCAGCCACATGTTGAACAACCTCTTCAAAAGCTGAACAAATTAGGTTATGAAGTTTTGCCTCATCCACCATATTCACCTGACCTCTTGCCAACAAACCATCACTTCTTCAGGCATCTCGACAACTTGTTGCAGGGAAAATGCTTCCACAACCTGCAGGATGTAGAAAATGCTTTCTCAGTGTTCCTCAATAAATAAACTTATATTTTTATTGGAAAAATTGCATTGATTGTAATGGTTCCTATTTTGATTAATAAAGATGCATTTGAGCCTAGTTATAATGATTTAAAATTCAGGATCCAAAACCACAATTACTTTTGCACCAACCTAATATAATGTGCAAATAAAGATAAAACACTGGGAGAAAGCAGACTGTGACCAGTATTCCCATAGTCTACTCCTGCCCTGGGTCAAAGCAATGGCCTGAGATCAGTAAACAAGTCTTTCCTGCTCTGCCTGTTCATAAGCACCAGTGCCCATACCTGGGGACACTTTCATTGGTCCTCACCAATGAAAGCTTCTTAGCATTTTACACTTCTTCCTGGCTTCCCCAGTGCCCTCCAATGATACCATCTTGTGTCACTACCAGTGCTGATTGCTGTACAGAACAACCTGCCTTATTTTCAGTTCAAATTCTATTAAAACATGGCTCTGCATGTTTATGCTTTCTTTGACATGCTTTGCATGTTTACATTCAATGTACTTAGCCTTGTGACTATAGAGGTCAAGTCCAAGGGTACTCCTTGAGACCATGATGACTCTGTGATTGGCATCTTCTCTCTTCTCGAAATTTTGTTTCTGAGACCTCACCTCTCTTTGCATTGCAATGACATACTTCATTGAATCCCTATTCTCCAGATTAAATAAGTTTTCAGCAGACCCTCCCTGGCCAGGGCTTTAACTATGCCCAGATTTGTAGCCTAGAGAAATCAAGAATCAGATTTCATTTAATACTTCTTTGTATAAATATTCCTGTGATATTACAAGCAATAAGGCAATTACTAGTTACAGATTTTACAGAAAAATAAAACTCCAAGTAAATATTTTTGAGTCAAAAATTGAAAAAGTGAACATAAATAAACAGAATTCTGTGGTCCAGTTAGTCTTCAGACAAAGGAAAAAATTGTCATTCTTTTATGCATAACTAGAAGTGAATTGAAAACAAAACCCAAGAATTCCCTTGGGTTGGGCCCATGGTGAGGACTCCATGCTTTCACTGCTGAGGGCCTGGGTTCAATCCCTGGTAGGGGAACTAAGATCCTGAAACAGCAACAACAACAACAACAACAAGAAAGAAAATGAACAAAATATGCAGTAAGAAAATTCATTCTGTATAAAACTTACAGGGTAAAAATGGTCTTTTTTTGCTCTTCTAAGCAGTATACTTTTTTGAAATTTTAATTGTTATTGAATTATTATTGAATAATGGCCAAATTGAAATAGTACACACTTTGAAGTGTCCTGGTATGGCCTCAGCTGGCATGATCAGTATGATTCATTTTTCAGCCAAGAATTTTTACATTTCTAAGACCATCTACCTCCTCAGATCCTTTGTTTTGGAGGGTGAAGGAGGAGAAGCAGCAACAAAGTCATGCTGGAAGAGGCAGTGGAGGCCTGACGGACTTTCTTCACCTTATTTCATTAGAAAATGCTTGCTGTGACAAAGCCCTGTCTTGATATTGCTCACCCAAGATTCACATTGCCCCATCTACAGCAGAGTTCAGATCTTTGCTTCCTGAGAATAGTTCTGCACCTTATTTTTAATTTAATTCCATTTTGGAAGTAAATCATTTTAGTTTTATTTATAGCCTTATTTTTCTGTTGAAAATAGTGTTCAAAACTTTTTCAGACTAGTCCTACCCCATCAAAATGAAAAAATTCCTCAAAGATTTCCATAAGCAAACAATTTTACAATTCCAAGATATTTTTCTCAGTTAAGGAGACAAATACTTAGTTTTCTAAATCGTTTTATCAATAAGCAATAGGGGAGTAACAAATTATTATCTCAGTTACCAAGAAGATAATGTATTTGGAAGGTTCTGAGAAGTAAGTTTCTAAGAAGGAATTGAACAACTGGCACCTATCATTAACAATGCCATGTTCATTACTAAAAAACAATGGGCCTTATGCACACACATGCATGCCTAAGTAAGAGGCTTTGTGCACCACGTAATTACCTAATTGCTGATCAGAAAATCACAATCACAATCACAGGATAAAATAGTATGAAACAA
The DNA here is from genome assembly GCF_016772045.2 of Ovis aries. NCBI lineage: Eukaryota > Metazoa > Chordata > Mammalia > Artiodactyla > Bovidae > Ovis > Ovis aries. The sequence continues at coordinate 3,539,643 of NC_056071.1, read as the reverse complement.
GGTACCAATAAGGCAGTAGTAACAGCAAAGCTAAAGGAGATAAACAAAAGAAGGACTGAGGTTGATACAGTGGCCAGCTAGACTGCATGAGAGCGTTTTAGATTGCTTTAGTTAACAATGCTATAGAAACTATGGAGAATCTAAGAAAGGCATAGCTGTTCGCCCCAGTGACTAAAACTTCAGGGCTGTAACAAGAAAGAAGAGTGTTTTTGCCTGAGGGTAACATGCTGTTAATAATCACACAGACCACACAAGCATTATGTTTGTCCATTGAACTAAATATTTAATTAAAGAAATTACATTTAATACTTGATTACATCACAGTTTTTAAAGACGCCATCATGACTGAAAATTCAGGAAAAGGAATATAATAAAATCATCAAGTATTTTATTTAAAGTATTGAAGGATTTTGAATATTTTGAAGCAAATATTGGTAATGGAATCCTTTTCATAGCCTAAAGTAAATGTCATTTAAATATTTAGATATTAAATATTGTCCCTCAGAACTTTAGTAAAGGTCAAGATTTTGTTTTTCACTCTGATTTTTCAGTTGAAAAATTACCTCACTCAAGAATCCTCTATGATGTCTTAATATATTTGAATAAACAGGTTTAAGGACTTGAAAGCCTCAGTGGAGTAAGAAAGACTGAAAAGTGACTTGGCAAGCAGATGGGCATATGTTCTTCAAGCAGTTTGCAGACAGTTTGCCTGGATGGACAAATAGGACTTTTTCCTCCAAATATTAAATATATGACCTCTGATCATTGATAGCTGAAATGGCAACCCACTCCAGTATTCTTGCCTGGAGAATCCCATGGACAGAGGAGCCTGGCAGGCTGAAGTCCATGGAGTCTCAAAGAATCTGACACAACGGAGCAACTAACACTTTCACTTTGTTGATCACAGAGCTGCAGAAAAAGAGGTAGAGACCAGTGTTTTGGCACTGTCCCACATCCCCCACTGTTGCAAGCCCCTTCTCCCTTGGATGAAGTGATTCCCATGGGATGGAAGAGATCAGCGACCTTTTTGCTCCTTGGATTTTGTCTTTATTATTATTATTTTTTTCCTTCTGGGAACCAGGCACTGACAGTAGGACATTCAAAATAACCACATATACTGAAAAAATTATACAGCAACTGCACTCGACTAAGGAGAGGCACAGATGAAGAAAAACCTGAGAAGGTGTCATATTTACACTTCAGGCTGAAATATGGCACAGGGACATCCCAAAACAATACAAAATGAAAACAAAAAATCAAACCTTGAGAGAGCGAGAGGGTCTTATCTTGCAGAAGTTGTTATTCAGTCACTCAGTCGGGTCCGACTCTTTGTAATCCCATGGACTGGAGCACACCAGGCTTCCCTGCTCTTCACCATCTCCCAAAGCTTGCTCAAACTCATGTCCATCTCATTGGTGATGCCATCCAACCATCTCATTCTCTGTCGTCCCCTTCTCCTCCCATCTTCAATCTTTCCCAGCATCAGGGTCTTTTCCAATGAGTTGGCTTTTCCCATCAGGTGGCCAAAGTATTGGAACTTCAGTATCAGTCCTACCAGTGGATATTCAGGACTGATTTCCTTTAGGATTGACTGGCTTGATCTCCTGGTAGTCCAAGGGACTCTCAAGAGTCTTCTGCAACACCACAGTCCAAAAGCATCAGTTCTTCGGTGCTCAGCCTTTTTTATGGTCCAACTGTCACATACATAACTACCGGAAAAACCATAGCTTTGACTAGATGGACATTTGTGGGCAAAGTAATGTCTCTGCTTTTTAACATGCTATCTAGTTTGGCCATAGATTTTCTTCCAAGGAGCAAGCATCTTTTGACTTCATGGCTGCAGTGACCATCTGCAGTGATTTTGGAGCCCCCAAAACAAAGTCAGCCACTGTTTCCACTGTTTCCCCATGAAGTGATGGGACCAGATGCCATGATCTTCATTTTTGAATGTTGAGCTTTAAGACACCTTTTTCACTCTCCTCTTTAACATTCATCAAGAGGCTCTTTAGTTCCTCTTTGCATTCTGCCCTGATGGCTCAGAAGTTAAAGCGTCTGCCTCCAATGTGGGAGACCCGGGTTCTATCCCTGGGTCGGGAAGATTCCCTGGAGAAGGAAATGGTAACCCACTCCAGTACTATTGCCTGGAGAATACCATGGACAGAGGAGCCTGGTAGGCTGCAGTCTGTGGGGTCGCAAAGAGTCGGACACAACTGAGCTACTTCAGTTCAGTTCAGTTCACGTTCTGCCATAAGGGTGGCATATATAAGGTCATTGATACTTCTCCTGGCAATCTTGATTCCAGCTTGTGATTCATCTGGTCCACCATTTCTCATGAAGTATTCTGCATGTAAGTTAAATAAGCAGGCTGACAATATACAGCCTTGACTTACTCCTTTCCCAATTTGGAGCCAGTCTCGTTCCATTTCAGGTTCTAACTGTTACTTCTTGACCTGCATACAGATTTCTCAGGAGGGAGATAAGGCGGTCTGTTATTCCTATCTCTTTAAGAATTTTCCACAGTTTGTTGTGATCCACTTAGTCAAAGGCTTTAGGGTGGTCAATGAAGCAGAAGTAGATATTTTTCTGGAACTCTCTTTCTTTTTCAGTGTTTGAATGGATATTGTCAATTTGAACTCTGGTTCCTCTCCCTTTTCTAAATCCATCTTGAACATCTGGTTCTTGGTTCATGTACTATTGAAGCCTGATTTGGAGAATTTTGAGCATTATTTTCTAGTACGTGAGATGATTGTAATTATGTGGTAATTAGAACATTCTTTGGCATTGCTTTCTTTAGGATTGGAATGAAAACTGACCTTTTCCAGTCCTGTGATGCATACTAAATTTTCTGGCATATTGAGTGCAGCACATTAACAGCATCATCTTTGAGGATTTGATATAGCTCAACTGGAATTTCATCACCTCCACTAGCTTTCTTTGTAGTGACACTTCCTAAGACCCACTGGACTTCACATTCCAGGATATCTGGCTATAGGTGAGTAATCACACCATCATAGTTATCTGGGTCATTAAGAGCTACACAATGGAATGTTGAAACTGAATTCCACCTCTGAACCCTAGTTCAGTTCAGTTCAGTTCAGTTCAGTTCAGTTCAGTTGCTCAGTTGTGTCCAACTCTTTGCAACCCCACAGACTGCAGCACACCAGGCCTCCCTGTCCATCACCAACTCCTGGAGTTTTCTCAAACTCATCTCCAATGAGTCGGTGATGCCATCCAACCATCTTGTCCTCTGTCGTCCCCTTCTACGCCTGCCTTCAATCTTCCCCAGCATCAGGGTCTTTTCCAATGAGTCAGTTCTTCGCATCAGGTGGCCAAAGTATTGGAGTTTCAGCTTCACCATCAGTCCTTCCAGTGAATATTCAGGACTGATTTCCTTTAGGATTGACTGGTTGGATCTCCTTGCGGTCCAAGGGACTCTCAAGAGTCTTCTCCAACACCATAGTTCAAAAGCACCAATTATTCAATGCTAAACTTTTTTATCATCTGACTCTTACATCCATATATGACTACTGGAAAAACCATACCTTTGATTAGAAGGACCTTTGCTGGCAAAGTAATGTCTTTGCTTTTTAATAAGCTGTCTAGGTTGGTCATAACTTTTCTTCCAAGGAGCAAGCATCTTTTAATTACATGGCTGCAGTCACCATCTGCCATAATTTTGGAGCCCCAAAATATAAACTCTGTCACTGTTTCCACTGTTTCCCCATCTATTTGACATGAAGTGATGGAACCAGATGCTATGATCTTAGTATTCTGAATGTTGACTTTTAGGACAACTTTTTCTCTCTCCTCTTTCACTTTCTTCAAGAGGCTCTTTAGTTTTCCTTTGCTTTCTGCCATGAGGGTCATGCCATCTGCATATCTGAGTTTATTGATATTTCTCCCAGCAATCTTGCTTCCAGCTTGTGTTTCACCCAGTCTAGTTTTTCTCATGATGTACTCTGCATATAAGTTAAATAAGCAGGGTAACAATATACAGCCTTCACATACTCCTTTCTGGATTTGGAACCACTCTGTTGTTCCATGTCCATTTCTAACTGTTGCTTCTTTACCTGCATGCAGATTTCTCAAGAGGCAGGTCAGGTGGCCTAGTATTCCCATCTCTTGAAGAATTTTTCACAGTTTGTTGTGATCCACACAGTCAAAGGCTTTGTCACAGTCATAAAGCAGAACTAGATGTTTTTCTGAAACTCTCTTGCTTTTTTGATTATATAATGAATGTTTGCAATTTGATCTCTGGTTCCTCTGCCTTTTCTAAAACCAGTTTGAACATCTGGAAGTTCACGGTTCACCTACTGCTGAAGCCTGGCTTGGAGAATTTTGAGCATTACTTTGCTAGCATGTGAGATGAGTGCAATTTTGTGGTAGTTTGAGCTTTCTTTGGCATTGCCTTTCTTTGGGTCTGGAATGAAAATTGACCTTTGCCAGTCCTGTGGCTGTGGCTGAATTTTCCAAATTTGCTGGCATATTGAGAGCAGCATTTTCACAGCATCATCTTCTAGGATTTGAAATAGCTCATCTGGAATTCCATCACCTCCACTAGCTTTGTTTGTAGTGATGCTTCCTAAGGCCCACTTGACTTCACATTCTAGGATATCTGGCTCTAGGTGAGTTATTACACCATCTTGATTATCTGGGTCATGAATATCATTTTTCTCTATTTCTGTGTATTTTTGCCACCTCTTCTTAATGTCTTCTGCTTCTGTTAGGTCCATACCATTTCTATACTTTATCGTGCCCATTGTTGCATTAAAAGTTCCCTTGGTATCTCTAATTTCCTTGAAGAGATCTCTAGTCTTTCCCATTCTGTTGTTTTCTGCTATTACTTTGTGTTTTTTTTTTAATTTTAATTTTTACTTTATTTTACTTTACAATACTATTACTTTGCATTGATCACTGAGGAAGGGTTTCTTATCTCTTTGCTGTTCTTTGGAACTTCACATTCAAATGGATATATCTTTCCTTTTCTCCTTTGCCTTTCACTTCTCTTCTTATCATAACTGTTTGTAAGGCCTCCTCAGACAACCATTTTGCCTTTTTGCATTTGTTTCTCTTGGAAATGGTTTAGATCACTGCCTCCTATACAATGTCATGAACCTCTGTCCATAGTTCTTCAGGCACTTTGTCTATCAGATTTAATCCCTTGAATCTATTTGTCACTTCCACTGTATAGTCATAAAAGGTTTGATTTATACTTGGATGGTCTAGTGGTTTTCTCTACCTTCTTCAATTTAAGCCTGAATTTGGCCATAAGGGGTTCATGATCTGAACCATAGTCAGCACCTGGTCTTGTTTTTGCTGATGTATAGAGCTTCTCCATCTTTGGCTGCAAATAATATAATCAATCTGATTTCAGTGTCAACCATCTGGTGATGTCCATGTGTAGAGTCTTCTCTTGTGTTGGAAGAGGGTGTTTTTTATGACCAGTGCATTCTCTTGGCAAAACTCTATTAGCCTTTGCCCTGCTTCATTCTGTACTCCACGGCCAAATTTGACCATTACTCCAGGTATTTCTTGACTTCCTACTTTTGCATTCTAGTCCTCTATAATGAAAAGGACATCCTTTTTGGGTGTTAGTTCTAAAGGGTCTTCAAGGTCATCATAGAACCATTCAGCTTCAGCTTTTTCAGCATTACTGGTCCAGCCATAGGCTTGGATTACTGTGATACTGAATGGTTTGCCTTAGAAATGAACAGAGCTCATTCTGTCGTTTTGAGATTGCATCCAAGTACTGCATTTTGGACTCTTTTGTTGACTATTATGGCTTCTCCATTTCTTCTAAGGGATTCTTGCCCACAGTAGTAGATGTAATGGTCATCTGAGTTAAATTCACCCATTCCAATCCATTTTAGTTTGCTGATTCCTAAAATGTCAGTGTTCACTCTTGCCATCTCCTGTTTGACCACTTTCAGCTTTCCTTGATTCACAGACCTAACATTTCAGGTTCCTATGCAACATTGCCCTTTACAGCATCGGAGTTTACTTCCGTCATCAGTCACATCCACAGCTGGGTGTTGCTTTTGCTTTGGCTCCGTCTTTTCATCTGGAGTTAGTTCTCTGCTGATCTCCAGTAGCACATTGGGCACCTACTGAACTGGGGAATTCATCTATCAGTGTCCTATCTTTTTGCCTTTCACACTGTTCATGGGGTTCTCAAGGCAAGAATACTGAAGTGGTTTGCCATTCCCTTCTCCAATGGACTATGTTTTGTCTGTACCCCAACATTGAACTAAATCTTGAAGTGTTTTGGGTTAAGTAGAAAATAACAGCTTTATTGCTTTGCTCACAGAGAGTGCCACAGCTGGCTAATACTGTTAAAACTGAGTGTCCCAACCTGAGAGAGGGAAAGAGTTGTGAAAAGTCTCATTGTCTAGGGCAGGATTGCTGATAATGCTCACGGTTCTTGCTTGGCCCACATTCATTCAAACCAGAGATCATCTGGTGTCAGGTGGTAATCTGAAAACTGTGACCCTCTCAGGAATGAGCAGAGCTTCATCAAGTAGGTAACATCTTCCACTTATTGGGGGGTTTAGTTTAACAAGAGTCAAAGACATTGTAAGGTATATCCCTTGAGGGGGAACCAAGACTGTGCCCTCAAAGCTGTATAATTGTTTCTTGAATTCTCCTCTTTTGTTTCTGCATCCCCTTCCTTTCCTGATTAGCAACTGTTTGAATCTGCTCTTCGGAACTCAAAGAAGTGGAAACAGAAAGGCTTTTGTGCCCAGGACCCCCACTGGGTCATACTTGTTTTCAATATTTCTTCTCATCCTTAAAAATAGTGAAATCATCCCATTTGCAACACTGTGGATGAATCTAGGGAGTATTTTGCTAAGTGAAATATGTCAGACAAAGACCAATACTGAACAATCCCCTTTATATGTGGAATATGAATAACAAAACAAATCAAACCAACCAAAACCAGACTTATAGATATAGAGAACAAAAGGGTATTTGCTAGAAGGAAGTGGGGTGGGGGATGGGTGAAATACATTAAAAATCAAAATAAAAAAAAAAAAGTTTTGTGCATCAAAATATACTCCCAAGTCAATGAAAATGCAACTCATTGAATGGGAGAAAATATCTGTATATCAAATAACTGGTTAGGATCTAGCATCCAATATATATAAAGAACAATTAAGATTCAACAATAAAAAGATGAATAACTTAGTTTTTTAAATGGGCTAAGGATTTGAATAGGCATTTCTTCAAAGCATTTATACAAATGCCAACAAACACAGAAAGCCTCTCAACATTATTAGTCTTTAGGGAAATACGGCCCAGCAACAGATATATATTTTGTAAATCTTAGAGTATCACTTCCATATATTTATGCTAGTAGAAAGAAAACTTATATTCACACAAAACCCTGCACAGGAATGTTTATAGCAGTTTTATTCTTGCTTGCCTAGGATGAAAATGACCCAGATATCCTTCAGCAGATGAATGGATAAACAGTCTGTAGTACGTCCACAAAATGTAATATCACTGTGTTACAAACAGCAATTTTTTTTTAACATATACTGCGTCTTTTTTTTTGTTTTGTTTTGTTTTGTTTTGTTTTGTTTTAATTTTATTTTTTTTTTAAATTTTAAAATCTTTAATTCTTACATGCATTCCCAAACATGAACCCCCCTCCCACCTCCCCTCCCCATAACATCTTTCTGGGTCATCCCCATGCACCAGCCCCCAGCATGCTGCATCCTGTGTCAAACATAGACTGGTGATTCAATTCACATGATAGTATACATGTTAGAATGGCATTCTCCCAAATCATCCCACCCTCTCCCTCTCCCTCTGAGTCCAAAAGTTCGTTATACACATCTGTGTCTCTTTCCCTGTCTTGCATACAGGGTCGTCATTGCCATCTTCCTAAATTCCATATATATGTGTTAGTATACTGTATTGGTGTTTTTCTTTCTGGCTTACTTCACTCTGTATAATTGGCTCCAGTTTCATCCATCTCAACAGAACTGATTCAAATGAATTCTTTTTAACGGCTGAGTAATACTCCATTGTGTATATGTACCACAGCTTTCTTATCCATTCATCTGCTGATGGACATCTAGGTTGTTTCCATGTCCTGGCTATTATAAACAGTGCTGTGATGAACATTGGGGTACATGTGTCTCTTTCAATTCTGGTTTCCTCGGTGTGTATGCCCAGAAGTGGGATTGCTGGGTCATAAGGTAGTTCTATTTTCAACATCCATTTATGATAAAAACTCTCCAGAAAGCAGGAATAGAAGGAACATACCTCAACATAATAAAAGCTATCTATGACAAACCCACAGCAAACATTATCCTCAATGGTGAAAAATTGAAAGCATTTCCCCTAAAGTCAGGAACAAGACAAGGGTGTCCACTTTCACCGCTACTATTCAACATAGTTCTGGAAGTTTTGGCCACAGCAATCAGAGCAGAAAAAGAAATAAAAGGAATCCAAATTGGAAAAGAAGAAGTAAAACTCTCACTGTTTGCAGATGACATGATCCTCTACATGGAAAACCCTAAAGACTCCACCAGAAAATTACTAGAGCTCATCAATGAATATAGTAAAGTTGCAGGATATAAAATCAACACACAGAAATCCCTTGCATTCCTATACACGAATAATGAGAAAGTAGAAAAAGAAATTAAGGAAACAATTCCATTCACCATTGCAACGAAAAGAATAAAATACTTAGGGATATATCTTCCTAAAGAAACTAAAGACCTATACATAGAAAACTATAAAACACTGATGAAAGAAATCAAAGAGGACACTAATAGATGGAGAAATATACCATGTTCATGGATTGGAAGAATCAATATAGTGAAAATGAGTATACTACCCAAAGCAATTTACAAATTCAATGCAATCCCTATCAAGCTACCAGCCACATTTTTCACAGAACTAGAACAAATAATTTCAAGATTTGTATGGAAATACAAAAACCTCGAATAGCCAAAGCAATCTTGAGAAAGAAGAATGGAACTGGAGGAATCAACTTGCCTGACTTCAGGCTCTACTACAAAGCCACAGTCATCAAGACAGTATGGTACTGGCACAAAGACAGACATATAGATCAATGGAACAAAATAGAAAGCCCAGAGATAAATCCACACACATATGGACACCTTATCTTTGACAAAGGAGGCAAGAATATACAATGGAGTAAAGACAATCTCTTTAACAAGTGGTGCTGGGAAAACTGGTCAACCACTTGTAAAAGAATGAAACTAGATCACTTTCTAACACCGCACACAAAAATAAACTCAAAATGGATTAAAGATCTAAATGTAAGATCAGAAACTATAAAACTCCTAGAGGAGAACATAGGCAAAACACTCTCAGACATAAATCACAGCAGGATCCTCTATGATCCACCTCCCAGAATTCTGGAAATAAAAGCAAAAATAAACAAATGGGATCTAATTAAAATTAAAAGCTTCTGCACAACAAAGGAAACTATAAGCAAGGTGAAAAGACAGCCTTCTGAATGGGAGAAAATAATAGCAAATGAAGCAACTGACAAACAACTAATCTCAAAAATATACAAGCAACTTATGCAGCTCAACTCCAGAAAAATAAATGACCCAATCAAAAAATGGGCCAAAGAACTAAATAGACATTTCTCCAAAGAAGACATACGGATGGCTAACAAACACATGAAAAGATGCTCAACATCACTCATTATTAGAGAAATGCAAATCAAAACCACAATGAGGTACCACTTCACACCAGTCAGAATGGCTGCGATCCAAAAATCTGCAAGCAATAAATGCTGGAGAGGGTGTGGACAAAAGGGAACCCTCCTACACTGTTGGTGGGAATGCAAACTAGTACAGCCACTATGGAGAACAGTGTGGAGATTCCTTAAAAAATTGCAAATACTGCGTCTTTTAAAAAATAATTTCTTTTCTTTTTGGCAGTGATGGATACTCATTGCTGCGTGGACTTTGGTTGTGTCGAGCTGGGGCTGTCCTCTGGTTATGGGGTGCTGGCTTCTCCCTGCAGCAGTTTCTCTTGTTGTGGAACACGGGCTACCGGGCATGTAGACTTCAGTAGCTGTGGCTCCTAGGCTCTAGAGCACAGTCTTAGTAGTTGTGGAACACAGGCTTAGTTCTTCTGTGGCATTTGGAACCAAACTTGTGTCTCCTGCATTGGCAGGTGGATTCTTTATCACTGAGCCACTAGAAAATCCCCTGAGCAGGGATGTTATGTTTCATACAATGTGGATGAATTCTTAATGAATTTTGCTAAGTGAAAGAAACCAAATCTAAAAGAATATATTTTGCTTCTTTCAGTTTAAATGACAGTTTGGAAGAGGCAGTGCTATGGCATCAGAAAACAGATCTGTGGTTGCCTGGGGTTGGAGGTGTGGAAGGGGTTGAGAATAACAAATTTTAGGGGCAATTTAATTGTTCTATATGATACTTTGTTGGTGGATATTATGCATTTATTAAAAACCATACAACTGTACACCATAAAGAATTAATTTTATTCCAAAATTTAAAAATCAACCAAGATTTTGATGAAAGCATGGGTTGAATGTAGACCATAGCAAATGAATCTGCTGCTGCTGCTAAGTCAGCTGTCAGTGATGTCTGACCCTGGACTGCCTACATGGATGGATTTTCCAGGGAATACATGAGCCATTGCTGTGGACCATCCATTATAAATAAATGACATGTTTACACTTAAAGAGGTGGGAAAGAAAGGAGTATATTCCTTTACTGGCTGCACTGATTGACTCAGGTGTGAGGACTCTCTGACTGGATGAGACTTTCTTAAGTCTCCTTCAGGATGGAAAGATGTACGTATGTGAAGTCTGGAGTACCTCATTCACTTTTCCCAGGAGGATAGTTAGCCTGAGAAGAGATACATTTGAATGGGGATGGACTTGAGGGTCCCACACTCCCTGTTCCACGGTTCTGATCAAATGTGTCTTCCACCTACGCTACTTACACTCTCTTTAGGTAAATGCTTGTTTAATTCTCCTTTTTTCTTCAAACATATTTTACTAATAGTAATCCAAAATCATCTTATCAGAAATACTTTCCTATGCCATTTTGAGGAAGTTAGTTAAGCATGTGCTTCTGTAAAACTGGTGAGTAAAACAAGAAAGAAAAAAAAAAAAGCTTGAGGGCTTCCCTGGTGGCTCAGACAGTAAAGTGTCTGCCTGCGATGCAGGAGACCCATGTTTGATCCCTGGGTTTGGAAGATCCCTTGGAGAAGGAAATGGCAACCCACTCCAGTATCTTGCCTGGAAAACCCCATGGACAGAGGAGCCTGGTAGGCTACAGTCCATGGGGTTGCAAAGAGTTGAAGTCACGACTGAGTGACTTCACTTTCACTTTGAGGTTCAGAGAAGTGTGTAGCCCAAGAATGCGTGACAGCAAGTCCTGTGGTCACAGCTTTGTAGCAGGCATGGGAATCAGCCAGTCTAGGAGCAAGAGGGAGCCATCCAGGCAAAGCAGAATGTCATGGATTAGATATACCTTAGGGTTTCAGAATGGTTAAAACATATAAAGACATGATTATATTTATTAGGAGACAAACATTTTGCAGAATATACCTAAAAACTTCATGGGTTTGCATTGACAAAGACCTGCACCTAATCCAGTCCCAAGCAAGGGGATATACTTTCTAAACAGAAGTCTACCTCCTTTGAATTTATTGGCACTTGAAGACCCTGAAACACCTAGCTTTACCCTTCAAGTGGAAGAAGCACTATTTTGTCATCAGTCAACATCTGGCTGCAGCCCATGAGAAAACACTGTCATCCTGGGCCCAAGGTCTCATCCTTCCCCAATGATAGGAACTTACACCCCCAGATCTCAGGCTGCTCCAGGACCCAGGAGAAAGAGAAAGGAGCTTACTCACAACCAAGCGTGTTCACATCCTGAACTGGAAGTTATGAGATGACTGAGGGTGTTACAGGGATGCTATGGATTGTCTGCGTTGGGCAGTTTGGGTCTTGGGATAGAAAATTAATTTGAATTAAATAGATAAAACTACAGGTTTGTACACCAGGATTTTCTGTGACTGTAAGATTCATATGGACTACATCTGTAATAGAGGCAAACTAAGTTTCTAAAAAGGAAAGCAAAAAGGATCATTAAAAGAAGGTGGCTTGGAGGGTGCAGATGAGCTAGAGCTGGAAACCAGGGGTGACCGCCTTTCACAGATGAAGATGGAGAGCAACACATGCTTTTGAAAAATGTGTGGTGAAAAGCACTACATGCACTCGATCAGTCACAGAAATGTCCTTGGCCGTAAGCTGTAACTTTGATTTTACAACTCATATTTCCATAGCAAAGTTAATTTTGTAGCTTCCTCTGTGGTGTGAGGATTACTTGCTGTGCTAGACTTTTGTCAAATGGCAGTCTCCACTCATATTGGAATTGATGGCATTAGGAGCTTTGTTTTGCAGAGAAATTCAATTTGCAAGCCATTTACTCCAAAGATATTTTTCTTAGCTAAAGAAAGAAAAGTTTCTTACTCCTGAGAATATTAAGAAAGTTTCAAGGTCAGGAAAAAATGTCAAATGAGGCAGGACAGAACTGTACTATTGAAGAGAATTCTGGACCATCCTCTGAGGCTATTGTTTGACATTGCTAAGGGCCTTCCCAGGTGACACAGTGGTAAAGAACCTGCCTGCCAATGGAGGAGACGCAAGAGACTCGGGTCCCATCCCTGAGTCAGAAGATCCCCTGGAGGAGGAAAGGGCAACCCACTCCAGTGTTCTCGCTTGGAGAACCCCATGGAGAACCCCAAGGAGAACCTTTTAGACTACATTTATTTTTTATATAATTGTTATATAACTGATATCCTCCTAATTGTTTGAATTTTGTTTAAGGGGTTCATGTTTGGGAATGCATGTAAGAATTAAAGATTTTAAAATTTAAAAAAAAATAAAAAATAAAAATAAATTTAAAAAAATAAAGTTAATGAGCAAGAAAAAAAAATAAAAGAGGAGAGTTTTCAAAATTTCTGAAAGACATTTTCTAGTAATAGATTTGTTTTTTTCAGTTTATCTATAATTTATAGTTGTGTGTGTGTGTTAGTCACGCAGTTGTGTCCGACTCTTTGCGACTGCATGGACTGTAGCTCTCCAGGCTCCTCCATCCATGGGATTTTTCAGGCAAGAGTACTGGAGTGGTTGCCATTTCCTTCTCCAGGGAGTCTTCCCAACTCAGGGATTAAACCCAGGTCTCACACATTGTAGGCAAACTCTTTGCTGCCTGAGCCACTTCCTTATTATTAAATAGTATATGCTTTTGGAAGTGACAGAGAACTGAAAAATTAGTTCACTATTGCAGCACTCAGAATTATTTATTATTTAAGTTTTGGTCTATTTACAAAAGCCAACACATGTAAGATTTTGTATTACGGTGTCCCTTACTGTCATGTGAGAATTTTCTTTTGTCATTAAAGGTTATTCAAGTAGGTGTTATGCCTGTTTACTATTCTTTTCTTTGTAGGGCTGTTACCGTATTTTATTTAACAATTTCTGTACTGTTAGATACTTAGACTATTTGTGGTATTTTGCTCGTTAAAGTATTTAGATCAATACACTTAGTAAGCTAGTCTTTATTGTAACCAGAAGTCAGCTGAGGCTCTTTCCTAAGGACAGATTCCCATATCTGTAATTACTGATTCAGAGTGCATGAAATTTCTTGAGAGTCAAGTACACATATGAAAATTACTAACATTTAACACTGAAATGCATTAGAAGACTTGTTTTACACAATGCTTGACAATATTAATTAATTTTGTTTTTCAAATTGGTTCCAAAATATCTCATTATTTTAATTCATATTTGCATCAAAATGTACTTATAAAATTCTTTGTCATGTTCAGTTTTTAAAACTTTTGGATACACTTATTACTCATTTAGTCTGTAATTTCTATTGTTTTTTTTCTCAAAAGATCTTTTTCCACTTCAAAACTCAAGTAATATTTCACAATTTTTCTTCTAAAATGTTTATAGCTTAACTTTTTAAAATAAACTTTTGGTTTGAGATAAATTTGCATTCACATGTGGCTGTAAGAATGCAGAGAAATCTCATGTACCATTTACCCACTTGCCATCATAGGTAATACGCTGAAAAAGTATATTAAAGAATCACAAACAGGATGGTGATACCTGACATGGTCAAGACACAACATTTATTGAAGGGCACGTGTACCACTCCATAGAGGCTCCCATGAACAAAGCTGCTACATACTATTGTGCACAGACCCTTGTGTGAACATAAATTTTGATTTCTGTGAAATAAATTCCAGGAATACAAGTGGCATGTTGGAGCTTCCCAGGTGGCTCAGTGGTAAAGAATCTGCCTGCCAATGCAGGAGACACAGGAGATTCAGGTTCAGTCCTTGGATTGGTGCGTTCACCTGGAGTAAGAAATAGCAACTTGCTCCAGTACTCTTGCTTGGAAGATTCCATGGATAGAGGAGCCTGGTGAGCTATAGTCCATGGGGTCACAAAGAGTTAGACATGACTGAGCACAGCACATAGTACTTGCATGCTTAGATTTTCTCATAACTGTTTCCTAGAGTGACCACATTTTGATCAGAAATTGGTAAGTGATCGAGTTTCTCTGCATCCATGCCAGTGTTTGATATTATTAGATTTTTAAACTTCTACTTCATAAGAGCCTCCACGGCCCTTACTGTGGAAGCGTTGATTGAGTCTATACCACTGGACTGCCAGGGAAGTTCCACCTGTTTTGTTTTTTTTTTATTTTAATTTCAGAGTTTCTAACTGTTGTTCACCATCATCATTATATGGTTTTGATTTGCATTTCTCTAATGGTTCCCTTTGTTGCACACCTCTTCCTATAGCTCTGTATCCTATCTGTCTGTATACCCTATTCACTGAAGTGACCATTTTTGCTCAGTTTTAATTGAGTTGTTTGGTTCCTTAATTTTGAGAGCTAAGAATTTTGTGAAGAGTTAAGAATTTTGAGAGTTCTCTATATATTCTGGATTTAAGTCCTTTCTGTCTGTGTCACTGACAAATATTTTTTGCAAGTATGTAATTGTCACTTCATTTTTTAAAGCATTCTATTTCTTAAAATAATGCTTACATTTTTATTAAGTACAATTTGTCATTTTATAATCTACTGTGCTTTTGGTCCCATGTCTAGAAAGTCTCTGCCTAGCCTCAGGTAATGAAGATTATTTCCTGTATTTTTTCTTTTTTTTCCCTATATTTTTTCCTAAGCTTCTAAAATGGACAGTTATATATATATGAGAATCTAGGTATATGAAACATTTTGAGATAGTGTTTGGTTTTTTTGGTTAGGTATGAAGTTAAGATCGAAGTTTAATTAGTTTATAATAATCCTAGAAATGCATTGACACATCTCTTATTTAATCTAAAATATTTCTCATTTAATTCTTGGAAATTTCTTCTCATTTTATCAAATAATTTATTTCTTGATCTTATTTTTTTCTCTACTTCTGATACCTCCTCTTATCCAGAGGTTGGCACCTGTATCTATGTATTCCGTTTATCCTTGCTATACTCCTTATCTTTAAGCTCTGCCTTTGAGAGTCCTCCAGTACTATCTTCTAGCTCATTAACTTTTTTCTTCAGCCATAAACATTTTATTCATTCCTTTAAACATGTTCTTTCTTAAAACAGTTATATGTTTCAAAATTAACATTTTACCAAATACTTTTTTTATCTTGTTCCCTTTCCATGACTCTTGCCTCTTTGAGATTTTCATTTTTCTAATGTTATTTTCTCACTCCTTTTTTTTTTTTTTTTTTGGCTGTGAAATTTTCCATCTTTTTCAATAATCTCACTTCATGTGGAAATGCTGTCTGATTTTTCCTCCTTAATCCTGTACTGCTGAGCTAAGTAAGAGACACTGGGAAAGGCTTGTCCTTCCACGTCACTGACATGTACTTTTTACTATCAGGTATTGTATTGTTGTACTGCCTTACATTATAGTTTTATCTCCATTGTTTACTTAATTTATTTTTATTTTCAGTGACCCTTTCAGCATGTGGATTACAGTGCTTCTTTCATAGCAATCAATATATAATTATTATTTTATATTGCTTTCTGTTGCTGCTGCTGCTGCTAAGTCGCTTCAGTCGTGTCTGACTCTGTGCAACCCCATAGATGGCAGCCCACCAGGCTCTTCTATCCCTGGGATTCTCCAGGCAAGAATACTGGAGTGGGTTGCCATTGCCCTCTCCAATGCATGAAAGTGAAAAGTGAAAGTGAAATCACTCGGTCGTGTCTGACTCATTGCGACCCCATGGACTGCAGCCTACCAGGCTCCTCCGTCCATGGGGTTTTCCAGGCAAGAGCACTGGAGTGGGTTGCCATTGCCTTCTCCTATATTGTTTTCATTTTCCTAAAAATTTCATGGTAAAATTCCACCATGACTCAGATTTCAATGAACAGTCATTTCCTCAAAGAAGCTTTTCTTGCCATCCTTTGTAGTATGGCTTCTCTCAAGTCATTTTCTGTTGTATTTTTATCACTGCACATACCACTATTAGAATTTGTTATTTTTTATTGTTTGTTTTCTGTCTCTAATAAAATTTAAGCAGTGGTTTGATAACTGTTTATCTAATGTAATGTGTATTGTTTTTAAAATGTGTTCATATTTCTTTAAGTGTTATTTCTTGAAATTTACCAAAAAGGTAGTGGAGGTATTTCATCATCAAATAGATAAATTTAAGAACAGACTTAATGAAGGAATTTCAGATCTTAGTAATAAGTTCGAAGCTTATATTTTATCCTTCTGTTTTTAGGAATGCCGTCAAAGAACACAGAAAACTTTACACCATTTATGAAACCAGGTGAGTCCATGATGTCTTCAGTTTATCTATTAAATGCTTCTACATTTCACCAATGATATAAGGATTAATAATAACTTCAATTTATGCTATGATTTATCTTGCTCTATGTATTTTGTGTTTGAAACCCAAAATTATTATAAAGCATGCACTAAAACTAAATAACAACAACAATAATGAAATAATGTCACTGTAATTCACCTTATGTAATTGTTCTATAATTTTAAATAAAATTTTCTTTGAATTCTAATAAGGTTTCCAGCCTTCTAGGGATTTTAGCACTAAGCAGCATCCAAGTTTAAAATAGAGTAAACACTGGAAGGAACTTCAAACATCATCATTTTGCATATTTTGAAAGGTGGCCCCAGTAGATTAGAGTTGCCTAAGATCACACAGTGATTCAGAAGCACAGTTAGGAAAATAAAACATATTGCTTACTTTCATCATCATGCTTTTAGATTGCTCCACATTGCCTGGGGAAAATAATCCCTAACATTTTTATGAATATAAAAGCGTGCTCGTCAGGCTGATACTCTCTTGGAAAGAAACGAGCTCTAACAACAGAATTTTCCAGCAGATCTTTTGAAAACAGATATTTAATGGTACCTAATAAGAAAGCCTTCCTCAGTGATCAATGCAAAAAAAATAGAGGAAAACAATAGAATGAGAAAGACTAGAGATCTTATCAAGAAAATTAGACATACCAAGGGAACATTTCATGCAAAGATGGGCACAATAAAGGACAGAAACAGTATGGACCTACCAAGCAGAAGATATTAAGAAGAGGTAGCAAGAATATACAGAAGAACTAAACAAAAAGATCTTAATGACCTAGATAACCACAATGCTATGATCACTCACCTAGAGCCAGACATCCTATAGTCCAAAGTCAAGTGGGCCTTAGGAAGCATCACTACAAACAAAGCTAGTGGAGGTTATGAAATTACAGCTGAGCTATTTCAAATCCTAAAAGATGGTGCTGTTAAAGTGCTGCACTCAATATGCCAGCAAATTTGGAAAACTCAGCAGTGGCCACAGGGCTGGAAAAAGTCAGTTTAATTCCAATCCCAAAGAAAGGCAATGTCAAAGAACGTTCAAAGTACCACACAAATGTACTCATCTCACATACTACCAAAGTAAGCTCAAAATTCTTCAAGCCAGGCTTCAAAAGTACATGAACCAAGAACTTCCATATGTTCAAGCTAGACTTAGAAAAGGCAGAGGAACCAGAGATCAAATGGCAAACATCTGTTGGATCATCAAAAAAACAAGAGAGTTCCAGAAAAAACATCTACTTCTGCTTTATTGACTACACCAAAGTCTTTGACTGTGTCGATCATAACAAACTGTGGAAAATTCTTCAAGAGATGGTAATACCAGACCACCTGACCTGCCTCCTGAGAAATCTATATTCAGATCAAGAAGCTCAGAACTGGACATGGAAGAACAGACCAGTGCCAAACTGGGAAAGAGTTCATCAAGGCTGTATACTGTCACCCTGCCTACTTAACTTAAATTCAGGGTACATCATGGAAAATGCCTAGCTGGATGAAGCACAAGTTGGAATCAAGACTGCTGGGAGAAATATCAATAAGTTCAGATATGGAGATCACAACACCCTTATGGCAGAAAGCAAAGAGGAACAAAAGAGCCTCTTAATGAAGGTGAAAGGGGACAGTGAAAAAGCTGACTTAAAGCTCAACATTCAAAAAACAAAGATCATGGCATCTGGTCCTATCACTTCGTGGCAAATAGATGAAGAAACAATGGAAACAGGGAGAGAATTTATTTTCCTGGGCTCCAAAATCACTGCAGATGGTAACTGCAGCCACAAAATCAAAAGACATTTGTTCCATGGAAGAACAGCTATGACAAATTAGACAACATATAATAAAGCAGAGACATTACTTTGCAAACAAAGGTTCACCTAGTCAAAGCTATGTTTTTTCCAGTAGTCATGTGTGGATGTGAGAGCTGGACCATAGACAGCTGAGCACCGATGAATTGATGCTTTTGGACTGTGGTGTTGGAGAAGACTCTTGAGAGTCCTTTGGACTGACAGGAGATCCACGAAGTCCATCCTAAAGGAAATCAGTCCTGAATATTCACTGGAAGGACTGATTCTGAAGCTGAAACTCTAATATTTTGGCTACCTGATGTGAAGAACTGGCTCATTAGAAAAAACCCTGATGCTAGGAAAGATTGAAGGCAGGATGAGAAGGGGAGGGAACAACAGAAGATGAGATGGTTGGGTTGCATCACTGTCTCAGTGGATATGAGTTTGAGCAAACTCTGGGAATTGATGATGGACAGGGAAGCCTGGGGTGCTGGAGTCCATGGAGTCACAAAGAGTCAGACATGACAGCCATTGAACTGAACTGAACTGAATCATCTGATGAATTCTTGTTTATCTTAAAAAATTCAGCTATAACATAACTTCACAGTTAAAACTTCTTTTTTTATCAACCACTTCCAACTTCTAAACTCAGTCAGCAATCCAGACAATGTTCTTCCTCTGGGCCTACTGTTTATAGGCGGGTAAAGCTTTTCTGGGCTTCCCAGGTGGCACTAGTGGTAAAGAACCTGCCTGGCAATGAAGGACACATAAGACATGTGGATTTGATCACTGAGTTGGGAAGATCCCCTGGAGGAGGGCATGGCCACCCACTTCAGTATTCTTGCCAGGAGAATCCCATGGACAGAGGAGTCTGGCAGGCTACAGTCCACAGGGTCGCAAAAAATAGGACAAGACTGAAGCGACTTAGCACACACACAAAACTTTTCTGAGTAAGAGACTAATTAATCCACCCTTCCTTCCTTCCTTCCTTTCTTCCTTCTTTCCTTCCTGCAGGTGTCCTTGGCCTACAGCAGCTTAAAGCAGAGTTTCTGGTCCCAGCCAGAGACTGAGCTTGGGCTGCAGAAGTTGAGAGTCCTGAATACTGGCTACTAAACTAGTGGCCAGTGACAAGGCCCTGGTCTTTTGGCTTTGCAGAAAAGAATTCCCACAAAGATGGGAAAGTACTGAAACAAATAAAGTGTTCATTAAAAGGGAAGAGTATGTGTGGATAGACACACAGGCAGACTCTGAGATTTGTGCCCAAGTAGTGGTTTAAATTGCTTACATGGGGAATTTCTTCCGGGTTTCCTTTGGCCAATCATTTTGATTGGCCTGGTTCTGAGTCTGTTCGTCTAAGGAGTGGTGGCTGCGTGGGCACAGGAGGGCCTAGAGGAGCTATCCCACACTGAAGGTCAGGAAGGGTGGCAGTGAGGAGATACCCCTCATCCAAGGTAAGAAGCAGCGGCTGCGCTTTGCTGGAGCAGCCGTGGAGAGATACCCTATGCCCAAGGTAAGAGAAACCCAAGTAAGATGGTAGGTGTTGCAAGAGGGCATCAGAGGGCAGACACATTGAAACCATACTCACAGAAAATTAGTCAATCTAATCACACTAGGACCACAGCCTTGTCTAACTCATTGAAACTAAGCCATGCCCACAGGGCAGCCCAAGACAGGCGGGTCATGGTGGACAGGTCTGACAGAATGTGGTCCACTGGAGAAGGGAATGGCAAACCACTTCAATATTCTTGCCTTGAGAACCCCATGAACAGTATGAAAAGGCAAAATGATAGGATACTGAACAAGGAACTCCCCAGGTCAGTAGGTGCCCAATATGCTACTGGAGATCAGTGGAGAAAAACTCCAGAAAGAATGAAGGGATGGAGCCAAAGCAAAAACAATACCCAGTTGTGGATGTGACTGGTGATAGAAGCAAGGTCCGATGCTGTAAAGAGCAATATTGCATAGGAACCTGGAATGTCAGGTCCATGAATCAAGGCAAATTGGAAGTGGTCAAACAAGAGATGGCAAGAGTGAACGTTGACATTCTAGGAATCAGCAAACTAAAAGGGACTGGAATGGGTGAATTTAACTCAGATGACCATTATATCTACTACTGCAGGCAGGATTCCCTCAGAAGAAATGGAGTAGCCATCATGGTCAACAAAGAGTCCGAATTACAGTACTTGGATGCAGTCTCATAAATGACAGAATGATCTCTGTTCGTTTCCAAGGCAAACCATTCAGTATCACAGTAATCCAAGTCTATGCCCCAACCAGTAGCACTGAAGAAGTTGAAGTTGAATGGTTCTATGAAGACCTACAAGACCTTTTAGAACTAACACCCAAAAAGGATGTCCTTTTCATTATAGGGGACTGAAATGCAAAAGTAGGAAGTCAAGAAACACCTGGAGTAACAGGCAATTTGGCCCTGGAATGCAGAATGAAGCAGGGCAAAGACTAATAGAGTTTTGCCAAGAAAATGCACTGGTCATAGCAAGCACCCTCTTCCAACAACACAAGAGAAGACTCTACACATGGACATCACCAGATGGTCAACACCGAAATCAGATTGATTCTATTCTTTGCAGCCAAAGATGGAGAAGCTCTATACAGTCAACAAAAGCAAGACCAGGAGCTGACTGTGGCTCAGATCATGAACTCCTTATTACCAAATTCAGACTCAAATTGAAGAAAGTTGGAAAAACCGTTAGACCATTCAGGTATGACCTAAATCAAATCCCTGATGATTATACAGTGGAAGTGAGAAATAGATTTAAGGGCCTAGATGGTGGCTCAGATGGTTAAGCGTCTGTCTACAATGTGGGAGACCCGGGTTCGATCCCTGGGTCGGGAAGATCCCCTGGAGAAGGAAAATGCAATCCACTCCAGTACTATTGCCTGGAAAATCCCATGGACAGAGGAGCCTGACAGGCTACAGTCCATGGGGTTGCAAAGAGTCGGACACGACTGAGCAACTTTACCTATCTGATAGATAGAGTGCCTGATGATCTACTGAATGAGGTTCCCGACATTGTACAGGAGACAGGGATCAACACCATCCCCATGGAAAAGAAATGCAAAAAAGCAAAATGGCTGTCTGGGGAGGCCTTACAAATAGCTGTGAAAAGAAGAGAAGCGAAAAGCAAAGGAGAAAATGAAAGATATAAGCATCTGAATGCAGAGTTCCAAAGAATAGCAAGAAGAGATAAGAAAGCCTTCTTCAGCAATCAGTGCAAAGAAATAGAGGAAACCACAGAATGGGAAAGACTGGAGATCTCTTCAAGAAAATTAGAGATACCAAGGGAACATTTCATGCAAAGATGGGCTCAACAAAGGACAGAAATGATATGGACCTAGCAGAAGCAGAAGATATTAAGAAGAGGTGGCAAGAATACACAGAAGAACTGTACAAAAAAGATCTTCACGACGCGGATAATCACAATGGTATGATCACTCGTCTAGAGCCAGACATCCTGGAATGTGAAGTCAAGTGGGCCTTAGAAAGCATCACTACGAACAAAGCTAGTGGAGGAGTTGGAATTCCAGTTGAGCTATTTCAAATCCTGAAAGATGATGCTGTGAAAGTGCTGCACTCAATATGCCAGCCAATTTGTAAAACTCAGCAGTGGCCACAGGACTGGAAAAGGTCAGTTTTCATTCCAATCCCAAAGAAAGAAAATGCCAAAGAAAGCTCAAACTACTGCACAATTGCACTCATCTCACACAATTGCACTCATCTCACACACTAGTAACGCTCAAAATTCTCCAAGCCAGGCTTCAGCGATACGTAAACTGTGAAATTCCAGATGTTCAAGCTGGCTTTAGGAAAGGCAGAGGAACCAGAGATCAAATTGCCAACATCCGCTGAATCATCGCAAAAGCAAGAGAATTCCAGAAAAACATCTATTTCTGCTTTATTGATTATGCCAAAGCCTTTGACTGTGTGGATCACAATAAACTGTGGAACATTCTGAAAGAGATCTGACCTGCCTCTTGAGAAATCTGTATGCAGGTCAGGAACAACAGTTGCAACTGGACATGGAACAACAGACTGGTTCCAAATAGGAAAAGAAGTATGTCAAGGCTGTATATTGTCACCCTGCTTATTTAACTTCTATGCAGAGTACATCATTAGAAATGCTGGACTGGAAGAAACACAAGCTGGAATCAAGATTGCTGGGAGAAATATCAATAATCTCAGATATGCAGATGACACCACCCTCATGGCAGAAAGTGAAGAGGAACTAAAGAGCCTCTTGATGAAAGTGAAAAGGAGAGTGAAAAAGTTGCTTAAATCTCAACATTCATAAAATGAAGATCATGGCATCCGGTCCCATCACTTCATGGGAAATAGATGGGGAAACAGTGTCAGATTTTATTTTTTGGGGCTCCAAAATCACTGCAGATGGTGACTGCAGCCATGAAATTAAAAGATGCTTACTCCTTGGAAGGAAAGTTATGACCAACCTAGATAGCATATTCAAAAGCAGAGACATTACTTTGCCAACTAAGGTCCATCTAGTCAAGGCTATGGTTTTTCCTGTGGTCATGTATGGATGTGAGAGTTGGACTGTTTAGAAGGCTGAGCGCCGAAGAATTGGTACTTTTGAACTGTGGTTTTGGAGAAGACTCTTGAGACTCCCTTGGACTGCAAGGAGATCCAACCAGTCCATTCTGAAGGAGATCAACCCTGGGATTTCTTTGGAAGGAATGACGCTAAAGCTGAAACTCCAGTACTTTGGCCACCTCATGCGAAGAGCTGACTCATTGGAAAAGACTCTGATGCTGGGAGGGATTGGGGGCAGGAGAAG
The DNA here is from genome assembly GCF_016772045.2 of Ovis aries. Lineage (NCBI taxonomy): Eukaryota > Metazoa > Chordata > Mammalia > Artiodactyla > Bovidae > Ovis > Ovis aries. The sequence continues at coordinate 3,516,168 of NC_056071.1, read as the reverse complement.
GGGACGACAGAGGATGAGATGGCTGGATGGCATCACTGACTCGATGTACGTGAGTCTGAGTGAACTCCGGGTGTTGGTATTGGACAGAGAGGCCTGGCGTGCTGCGATTCATGGGGTTACAAAGAGTCGGACACGACTGAGCGACTGAACTGAACTGAGTCTGTATTTGGTTTATATCAGGGTCCTCCTGTGGGTGCATGTGTATCTCTTAGCCAAGATGGAGTCCAGTGAAGAATCCTATGGTTTGCTAGACATCACTCCCCTTTTGACCTCCAAGGAACTTTTTAGCTGAGAAGGTCTCTTTGACTTTGAAACTGATAAATATATGATCTCTTATCTTTTTATCTGGGCAGAGCTCAGCCTGTCCTATCTTGGAGTATCAGGCCACAGGGAATGAACTTGCTTCTTGGTCTTGGATCCAGCTATCTCCTGCCTCACCTTCATATACCCGTATTCTAAGTACTGTAATTTTAACTACAATAGTTGTTCAAGAATTTTGGTGTGTGTGTGTTAGCCGCTCAGTCGTGTCTGACTCTTTGCAACCCCTCGTACTGTAGCCTGCCAGGCTCCTCTGTCCACGAAATTCTCCAGGCAAGAATACTGGAGTGGGTAGCCATTCCCTTTTCCAGAGGATCTTCCTGACCCAGAGATCAAACCCTGGCCTCCTGCATTGTTCAGTTCAGTTCAGTTCAGTCGCTCAGTCATGTCCGACTCTGCAACCCCATGAATCGCAGCAAGCCAGGCCTCCCTGTCCATCACCAACTCCCGGAGTTCACTCGGACTCACGTACATCGAGTCAGTGATGCCATCCAGCCATGTCATCCTCTGCCGTCCCCTTCTCCTCCTGCCCCCAATCCCTCCCAGCATCGGAGTCTTTTCCAATGAGTCAACTCTTCCCATGAGGTGGCCAAAGTACTGGAGCTTCAGCTTTAGCATCATTCCTTCCAAAGAAATCCCAGGGCTGATCTCCTTCAGAATGGACTGGTTGGATCTCCTTGCAGTCCAAGAGACTCTCATGAGTCTTCTCCAACACCACAGTTCAAAAGCATCAATTCTTCGGCGCTCCTGCATTGTAGGCAGATTCTTTACCATTTGAGCTACGATTGGTAGAAGTAGTAATTTAGTATTATACATCATTTCAGTTTATTATTTATCGTGTATATATAATTTTTTTAATTCATTCAAATGTTTTCTTAGGACAAATTTTAAAAAGCAGAATTGCATGATGAAAGAGTAGGTACGTTTAAAACTTTAATTTTTTGTATAAGTCTGTACAGAAGTTTGATAAATTTTAAGTATAGAGCATAAGTAAACACATTCACAAGTAAAGTGATCAGATTGGGAAACAGAAGATCAGAGTCATTAAGCTGTACACTTGAAGCTAACATATCTGTATTCTTCCTCTTTATAGTATGGGTTAATTGCTGTGCCAATATGACGGCTTCATTTTTAGGCAGTTAATTTGCTGGCAGGGCGGTACCAAAGTGACTAGACAACAACCACAGCTTTATGTTTAGTGAAGTTTTTACTATGTCCGCTTGTCGAAGTGTCTCTGGAAATCAGGACATGCAGTCGCACAGTGCTGGTCCATCTTTATAATAAACTATTAACAAATGTCTGTAGCTTATAGTTTACTGTTAGTGCTCTAAAGTCTATGGGTTTTGAAAAATCTATAATGACATGTATCCATCATTACAGTTTCATACGGAGGTTTCAATGCCCTAAAAATCCCTTTTCCACTTGTTTATTTCTCCCTACCATCTGTATCCTTTGGTAAGAGTATGTTTAGATTTATAAGAAACTATCAAACTGTCTTCCAAAGTAGCTGCACTGTTTTTCGTTTCAACCTGCGAAGACTGAGAATTTCTGTTGCTCCACATTCTTTCTAGCATTCATTGTGTTCAGAGCTTTAGATTAAGAGATTCTAATAGCTACACAGTAGTGCTGCCTTGTTCTAGTTAATTCCACACGTCCCCTGATGACATATGATTTTGAATATCTTTCCATATACTTATTTGTCATCTGTACAACCTCTATTAATTAAACATCTTTTTGGATCTCTTGCTTAATTTTTAATTGAGTTGTTTGTTTCCTTATTGTTGAGTTTTAAGTGTTCTTTGTATAGCTGGATACCAGTACTCTGTCAAATATGTGTTTTGCCAGTTTGTGGATAATCTTTTCATTTTCTTAACAGTGTTTTTTTTTTTTTTTTTGCAAGGGAAAACGTTTTTAATTAATCAAGTCTAACATGAATTTTTTCTTTCATGAGTTATGATTTTTGTATTTAATATCTAAATATGTCAAGACTAAACTCAAAGTTACCTAGTTTCCCTCCTATGCTGTCTGCTAGAAGTTCTAAGACTTTATATTTCACATTTAACTCTATGATCCATTGAAAGTTTATTTTTGTGAAAGGTATAAAATCTTTGTATTTTTTGGCATACAGATGCTGAATTGTTTCAGTGTTGTTTGTTGAAAAGGCCATCCTTTTTTCACTGTATTGCCTGTGCTCTTTTCTCCCAGAGGATTGATTATATGTGTGTATTTCTGCATTATATATTCTGTTCCATAGGTCTGCATGTCTAGTCTTCTGCCATATCCATGTGGTCTTCATTACTGTAGACTTATAGTTACACTTGAAGTCAGGTCACATTTGTCCTCTCATTTTGTTCTTCAATATTGTGTTGGCTATCCTGGGATTTTTGCCCTATGTACAAGCTTTGAAATCAGTTATTCAATATCTACAAGATGATTTTCTGAGATTATGATTGTGGGTGAATTGAATCCATAGATCAAGCTGGGAAGAACTGACATCTTGACAATACTGAGTTTTCCTATTCATGCACATAGACTTTTTTTTAATTTAAACTTTTGATTTCCTGCATCAAAATTGTAGTTTTATAGTTTTCCTCATACAGATCTTGTATATATTTTGTTAAGTTTATCTTTAAGTATCTCAATTTTTATGCTAATAACCTAACCGTCTTTTACCTATGCTAAATTTTGGTTATCATATAAATTAGAATAGGCATTCTTTCATTAGTATATAACAAAAATTATTTTTAATATCCAATACAATTATTGTTATCATCAATTTAAATCTTGCATACACTTAATCCCACAAAATATAATAGTGTAAGAATAAGTATAATAGTATAAGTACTAGTAATATTACTTTACTAATAGTATAATCAGTGATCAAGACCATCCTCAAAAATGAAATGGAAAAAGGCAGTATGGTTGTCTGAGGAGTCCTTACAAATAGCTGAGAAAAGAAGTGAAGCTAAAGGCAAAGGAAAAAAGGAAAGATATACCCATCTGAAAGGAGAATTCCAAAGAATAGCAAGGAGAGATAGGGAAGCCTTCCTCAGCGATCAATGCAAAGAAAGAGGAAAACAATAGAATGAGAAATTTGGAAAACTTCCCAAATTTTGAGTAGTCTCTGGGAGTTGGTGATGGGCAGGGAAGTCTGGCATGCTGCAGTCCATGGGGTCACAGAGAGTCGGACACGACTGAGCGACTGAACTGAACTGATGTCTTTTGCTCTCTTCTTTGCCTTTCCTATACTGGTGCTTTGTTCTGTTTATTTCCAAGTTAACATCTTCCAGGTAATGATTCCTCTCTTCCATTGTATCTCCTCTGTTGTTATATTTTCCATTTCTGGAAATTCCGTCTAATTCTCCTATATTGATTTCAATTATCTGAAGTGTTAATATTTCACTATCTTGTCATCTGTTTCTTAAGCATCTCGTAACTCCAATGTCTGGATCACTATGTTTACGTTTTTATTGTTTGTTTTCTGTTAATTCTAGATCTTGATATGCCTTTTAAATTTGATTAAATGCCAGGTGTATTTTAAAATATAAAAGCTATGCATCAGCACTGTCCAATAGAAGTTTCTGTGAATAAAAAAATGTTCTATATGTGTGCTGTGCAGGATGGTCGCTGCTAGCCAGGTGCAGTTTTTGAGCACTTGAAATTGATGTGGCTAATGAAGTAATATTTCATTTACTTTTAATAAATGTAAATAGCCACATGTGGCTTGTGACCAACGTAATGAACAGCAAAGTTCTGGATAAAGATTTTTGCCTGGCATTGTGTATTCAAAGTTGCAAAGTTCTCTATTTTGATATTTCTTCCACTAGAAAGGATATTCTTCGGCTCCTTGTGAGCAGCTAGAGTAGAAGCAGGTCACTCTAATGGAATCAGGCATAAGGTGTGTCTCACTAAGTTGTTGCTCTATTTCTGGTTCACCCTTCGTTTTAGTTTGCAGTTCTCAGGGGCCCAAAATGAAAGTCTATGTGTATTTTTTTTTAATGTGTTTTACCTCAACCTCTCCATTCTGGCTGGCTCTGAGCTCCAATTTTTATCTTTTCAGACCAAGGAAAGTGCTGGTAGCTCTACTTAGCGTTTTAACCTGCTATTATCTACTTATACTCAGCTCCTCTGCCTCTTGCTTCTCCTGTGCAGTTGAGGAATTGGTGAATGCCTTAGGACAATAACTGGTCAAACTACTGGAATCACTTTTCTGTGTTTCTCTTTTTTTCTGGGGACCTCTCATGTCTTGATACTTTGGTAACTCTGAACCTTAATTTTTAACCTCATTAGTCTTGTGAGATGTCTGAAATCTCTTTTCAGCTTCTCTGCCTCATAGCAGCTGCCTTCTGTTCAACTTTACAGCCTCAGCCCCCACGTGGCTTATGAATCATTAATTGGGCTGCCTTAGAAGCAGACCCTGGATAAGTGTTAAAGTAAAAGTGATTTATTTGGGAAGTCCAGGACACTGGTGGTGCCGTGGGGAAGTGATATAGAGAAGGGAAAGCATAAAAGTCATTAAGCCAGTTACCATAGTGGACACCTGAGGCTGAATGCTTCAGGGAAAGCCTCAAAAATGGTGCAAAACACTTATCTCAGATATACAGTACCCAACAGTTGAGAGAGCTGAAATGTTTTTCTACCAACTCCCAAGGGCTGCTTATGGGAGGAAGGTGGAGTTTGTAGCATGTTCTCCCCACAGTATATAGCTTAATACCATTTGGGGCAATATTCTGAGCTTCCAGAAAAAACAGGTCATCAGACTTGGAAACACAAACCCTGGCAATTGGACGTCTGCTGTAGGAAACTGAATGGCTGATGAATGGAGCAATAAACATGGTGTAGAAAGTCATGCTCACTTCAGTGAATTTGTTTTCTTTCCAGGATGTTGGTCCCTCAGAATTCTGGCTTCCTTAGTAGCTCTTAAATACCCTCTCATATATATTTTTTATCTATTTTTCCTGATTGTTCTAAGTAGGGGGATTGGTGTCCCAAAAGCTAGTCAGTCATAGCTGACAGTGAAAGTCTAAGCTATTATGTTCTGGACACACTAAAAAGTATTTTACTGAATGATTTATGAGTCTGGTCACTAAAATATCTTTTTTATTGATTTGGAAGGTGGATAACTGTTATTCAGTTTGTACCCTTGCAATGGCACTCTTTTAGTCCCTGTATCTTCAGTTTTCCTGATACCTGGCTTTCTTCTTGTCCATATTAATGGTGTTATGGAAAGTCAACAAGATGCTCCAGTACAAGGAGGGAATTAGAGGGCATCTTTGACATTAAAAAAAAAAAAAAAACTCACCTGCTTTAATGCATTTTATAAAGAACAATGTATATGCGGGCTATAGTGAATTATTTTTACTTTTGTATGTTTGATCAGAAATGGGTAGTGACAGCTCCATCCTTAATCCACAGTCCTTGAATTTGCTGCTTATCTGACTTCATGCTAGCCCTTAACAATCCACAGAAACTCTGCTTTGAGTCTCTGATTGGCATCCTATTGCTGGGCATGCACTGTGCTGGCAGCATTGTGTCAGATGGTGAGCAGCCTTCTTGGGGAACAGGGTACTGCTGGGTGGCAAGGGTTAGTGACAAGTGAAGACGTACATCGACACTTGTCACTCACTGGCAAAACTCAGCTATGATGAGGAAATGCTTCATGGAGCGTAAGAACTGACACCAAAAGCAGTACCAGAAAGAGAAAGTGAATTCTCAGCAAGTTAGAGACCAGGATCCTTCAACAGCAGGGCACTACTGTGGTCTGAAATCAAGCCTGGGAATATTGGATTCTGCAAACATAAACAATACAGATGAGGGAGAAACCTTCCTCTTACTTAGCATTTTCCGTTTTGTTTTCAAAGTAATTCTGTCAATGAATTGTGTGGAAAGATGCTATTAAAGAAGCTTACTCTCTTTAATCTTTCATGTGTAATCACTTATGTAAAATAGCAAGCAAATATAGAGCAAAACAATTTTAACTGGAAATAACATACATTCAATGTATCACTCAAATAAGAAAATGAGTTACCACTGGATCCATGTTTGTTGAAAATTGTTTGACTTTTTTTCAAAAAGAAACCTCAAATAAACTGGTACAAACTGAATGGCAGTTATCCACCTTCCAGATCAATAAAAAGATATTTTAGTGACGAGACTCATAAATCATTCAGTAAAATACTTTTTAGTGTGTCCAGAACATAATAGCCTAGACTTTCACTGTCAGCTATGTCAGCTATGACTGACTAGCTTTTGGGATACCAATCCCCCTACTTAGAACGATTAGGAAAAATAGATTAAAATAGAAAAAAAAAAAGTATGAGAGGGTATTTAAAAGCTATTAAAGTAGCCAGAATTCGAGGGGCCAATATCCTGGAAAGAAAACAAATTCACTGAGGTGAGTGTGACTTTCTACAAATCCAAATAAATCTGAACGTGTTTGTTGCTCCATTCATCAGCCATTTGGTTTCCTACAGCAGACGTCCAATTGCCAGGGTTTGTGTTTGGCACCCACTGGTCCCTCTGCCTGTTGTCACTTTCACCCAGGACAGAGAGACCACTGGGTTCCAAATTCCATAGGATGTGATCTTTAAACTAGCTTCTCCCTGGACAGAAGCCAATTTCAGAGGAACTGAACTAAGACCTGTAAGCAGAATACTTAATGAGCAGCTTTAAACTGAAATGGAATATTTAGAGAATTAGTATAGTTTTCAGTGAGCAAATCCAAATAAATTCTGAACTTGTACTGAGTTTCCTTACATGCAATGCAATCTATCTTTGCCTCTGCAGAAGTATCTGCATGCGTTGTAGAACTCCTATCAACATAAAGGTGAATTTTCTATGTGCTATGACACAATTCAATCTAATTTTACTTAGAGCAGAAATGAGGTATAATCTGACTTCCGAACACATTGTTCAGATTGAATGAGTCAAAATCTAACATAGACTTTTGTAGTTAATGTTACTTTGGAAAAAAAATAAAGCGATGGATGTTGTTGTTCAGTCGCTAAGCCATATCCGATTCTTTGCAACCCCACGGACTGCAGCATGCTGGACTTCCCTATCCTGCACTATCTCCCAGAGTTTGCTCAAACTCAAGTCCTCATTATTTCCAGAATCAGGGTCTTTTCCGATGGGTCTGCTGTTTTCATCAGGTGGCCCAGTATATTTGAGGTTCAGCTTCAGCGTCAGTTCTTCCAGTGAATATTCAGGGTTAATTTCCTTTAGGACTGACTGGTTTGATCTTGCTGTCCAAGGGACTATCAGGAGTCTTATCTAGCATCACAATTCAGAGACATCAGTTCTTCAGTGCTCAGCCTTCTTTATGGTCCACCTCTCACATCTATACATGATTACTGGAAAAACCATAGTTTTAAGTATATGGACCTTTGTAGACAGAGTGATGTCTCCACTTTTTAATATGCTTTCTAGGTTTGTCATAGTTTTCCATCCATGAAGCAAGCATCTTTTAATTCCATGGCTGCAGTGATTTTTGGAGGCCAAGAAAATAAAATCTGTCACTGTTTCTACTTTGTCCCCTTCAATTTGCTATGAATTGATGGGATTGAATGCCATGATTTAAATTTCTTTTATGTTGACTTTAGTCTAGTCAAGGGTTTGTTCCAGTGATCGTGTATGGATGTGAAAGTTGGACTGTGAAGAAAGCTGAGCACCGAGGAATTGATGCTTTTGAACTGTGGTGTTGGAGAAGACTCTTGAGAGTCCCTTGGACTGCAAGGAGATCCAACCAGTCCATTCTGAAGGAGATCAGCCCTGGGATTTCTTTGGAGGGAATAATGCTAAAGCTGAAACTCCAGTACTTTTGCCACCTTATGTGAAGAGTTGACTCCTTGGAAAAGACTCTGATGCTGGGAGGGATTGGGGGCAGGAGGAGAAGGGGACGACCGAGGATGAGATGGCTGGATGGCATCACTGACTCGATGGACATGAGTCTGAGTGAACTCCGGGAGTTGGTGATGGACAGGGAGGCCTGGCGTGCTGCGATTCATGGGGTCGCAGAGTCAGACACGACTGAGCGACTGAGCTGAACTGATGTTGAGTTTTAAGCCAACTTTTTCACTCTCCTCTTTCACCTGCATCAAGAAGCTCTTTAGTTCTTAACTTTTTACCATTAGAGTGGTATCACCTGCATATCTAAGGTTGTTGATATTTCCCCTGGTAGTCGTCATTCCAGCTTGTGATTCGTACAACCTGACATTTTGCATGATGTACTCTGAATATAAGCTAAACAAGCAAGGTGACAATATACAGCCTTATCATACTCCTTTCCCAGTTTTGAACCAGTCCATTGTTCCATGTCTGGTACTAACTGTTGTTTTTTGACCTGCATACAGATTTCTCAGGAGACAGGTAAGATGGTCTGGTACTCCCATCTCTTTAAGAATTTTCCAGTTTTTGTAATCCATACAGAGGTATTAGTAGAGTTAGTGAAGCAGAAGTAGACGTTTTTCTCAACTCCCTTGCTTTCTCTATGATCCAACAAACGTTGTCAACTTGATCTCTGGTTCCTCTGCCTTTTCTAAACCCAGCTTGCACAACTAGAAGCTTTCAGTTCGTGTACTGCTGAAGTCTAGGTTGAAGGATTTTAAGCATAACCTTACTATCATGAGAAATGAGTGCAAATATATGGCAGTTTGAACATTCTTTGGCATTGCCTTTATTTGGAATTGGAATGAAAACTGACCATCTCCAGTCCTGTGGCCACTGCTGTTTTCCAAATTTGTTTACACGTTGAGTGCAGTACTTTAGCAGTATCATCTTTTAGAATTTTAAACAGCTGAGCTGGTGGTAGTTATAAATACTAGCTTAGACTTCCAAAGGAAGTTTGTTTTTAAGCTCCTACTATATAGTTCTCATAAAGGAGTACGTCAAAGCTATATATTATCACCCTGCTTATTTAACTTATATGCAGAGTACATAATGCGAAATGTTAGGCTAGATGAAGCACAAATTGGAATCAATATTGCCGGGAGAAATATCAATAACCTCAGATATGCAGATGACACCATGCTTATGGCAGAAAGTGAAGAAGGACTAAAGAGCCTCTTGATGAAAATGAGAGAGGAGAGTGAAAAAGCTGGCTTAAAGCTCAACATTCAGAAAAAAAGAAGATCACGGCATCCGGTCCCATCACTTCATGGCAAATAGATGGGGAAACAATGAAAACAGTGACGGACTTTATTTTGGGGGGCTCCAAAAATCACTGCACATGGTGACTACAGCCATGAAATTGAAAGGCACTTGCTCTGTGGAAGAAAAGCTCTGATAAACCTAGACAGCATATTAAAAAGCAGAGACATTACTTTGCTGACAAAGGTCCATCTAGTCAAAGCTATGGTTTTTCTAGTAGTCATGTATGGATATGAGGGCTCGACTATAAAGACAGCTGAGCACCGAAAAATTGATGCCTTTGAACTGTGGTGTTGGAGAAGACTCTTGAGAGTCTCTTGGACTGCCAAGAGATCAATCCATCAATCCTAAAGGAAATCAGTCCTGAATATTCATTGAATGGACTGATGTTGAAGCTTAAGCTCCAATACTTTGGCCTCCTGATGTGAAGAACTGACTCACTGGAAATCTTTTCCTTGATCCTGGGAAAAATTGAAGATAAGAGGAGAAGAGGATGACAGAGGATGAAATGGTTGGATGGCATCACCGACTCGATGGATGTGAGTTTGAGCAAGCTCTGGGAGTTGGTGATGGACAGGGAAGCCCGATGTGCTGCAGTCATGGGGTTGCAAAGAGTTGGACATAACTGAGTCACTGAACTGAACTGATATAGTTCTCATATGATTCATGTCGACAATAATGGTAGCAATAGGACTAATACTGTGAAGGAGCCACCAATATTTGTGGTCTTTTTGACCTCAGGCAGAATCCAATGAAGATCCCCTATATTTATCAAGGCTCCTTGTAAATACCTCTGAAGATGGGCAGCACAGTGGTACACTCTTTTCTCATTACGTGAATGAAAGCACCGGGTAACTTCTGACTCATTTATTTTCGGTGCTTATCTATGAATGCCATACTTTTGATGATTTGATATTACCAAGATCCTAGAATGAAAACACTTGGAGTTATTCTCAAACAAGTATGCCGGGCCACTGAGAAAGCAGCCTCAGCTCCATTCATGTCTTCTGTGAGTTTAAAAAACCATGACAAGATCCAGATGAATGTTTGGTCTCGATCTTAAAGGTGTGCATTTTATGCAAAATGTTTGCCTAATTAAAAGTTTGTAAGAAAACGTTCAGATTAAGCAAAAATTTAGAAATTACCTTCATTTTTTAACTTGGCTTTTCCCTATTATCTGTCCAGCTATAAATTTTGCACTAAAAAGTTTGAAAAGTTCTTTCTATGTCATATATTGAAAGCACTAGTCACAAAGATGTACATTGTTTCGTAGTCTCACTGGCAGTCTCCCCACATCGCTTGGTCTGTATCATCTCAGGAATGTAGGGGAACATTGGAGGGAGAGGGTCCCACACAATGACATCTGTACATTCCACCCAAGACTTTAATAGGCTCAGAGGTGAAATCCCTGAGAGGTGAAACAAACAGGGAGGCACCTATCCTCATCCAGGTTTCTGCTTGCAGGTGATTTCCAGATTTCCAGACCTTGGTACAGGAAAGAGAGCTTGATAGCCTTGCTGAGTTGAGCAACAGGGATGAGAGTTCTGAGAGGCTAAGGTGACTATAACTTGGAGACAAGAGTCTCAAAGCAGAGGCAGATAGATATATATGTGTGTGTGTGTGTGTGTGTGTATATATATATAAATATATATTAAATATATATATATATATATATATATAAAGAGCTTTAGAGATGTGGATAGGGATCCATATGAGTCTTTGGTTAAACATCATTCTGCATATCCATAGCATAAAACTCCTTATGGTGGACAGAGAAAAATTTGCAGAAATTACTACTACCTCAAAGCAATCCTCAACAATTACACAGAGCTAAGAATCATTTGACTACCCAATATCCAGAGTGGAGAAAACTCCTTGAACACACAAGATGTTCTGTAGACTCCAGAAAGATAATGTCTTAGTAACTGAGCTAAATTGAATCTAGGAGAAAATCTACCCTAGTGCTGCTAAGTCACTTCAGTCGTGTCCGACTCTATGCTACCGCATAGATGGCAGCCCACCAGGCTTGCCCATCCCTGGGATTCTCCAGGCAAGAACACTGGAGTGGGTTGCCGTTTCCTTCTCCAATGCATGAAAGTGAAACATGAAAGTGAAATCACTCAGTCGTGTCCCACCCTCAGCGACCCCATGGACTGCAGCCCACCAGGCGCCTCCATCCATGGGATTTTCCAGGCAAGAGTACTGGAGTGGGGTGCCATTGCCTTCTCTGAAGTATTTCTTTGAGCCCCTGTTTTTTGAGGGGGGGAGGCAAGAATACTGGAGTGGGTTGCCATTCCCTTCTCCAGGATATCTTTCTGACCCAGGGATTAAACCCGAATCTCCCGCATTGTAAGCAGTACCCTCTGAGCCACCCTAGATCCATCATTTAATCATAACAAAGCTAGAACTCAAAAATGAAAAATTCGCAATGTAGTATTTGCTATGTGTGAATTATACCTCAATAGAAATTGACTTTATAGAAAGAAGTAAAGCATTTCTTTATATTTTTTCTCAACAGATAAGAAGTTGTTATAATTTAATACTAGCTGAGTTTAAATACTAGCAATCTGGTAATAGGAGATAGATATGTTCCCTAAACTTGATAGTTGATCATATATTTCTATGAACATCACAGTTAATAATGAAGCATTAGACACATTCCCATTAAGTAATTAATACCTCCTATCAGCATTCATATTTAATAGAATACTAGAATTCCTAACCAGCACAGTAACATAATAGAATGAAAGAAAGCTCACAAGACATAAAACAAAAAATTAAAGATCTCATTTTTCACACATTATCATTGTGTATATACAAAGTCACATATTAATAATAGCAAAGCAGGGATTCAAACTGAAGAGCCTAACTCCAGAGTCTTTAAATTCCTCAGCAACAATTTATTAGGAAATATTTAGCAACAATTCATTAGCAAAAATTTATTAGGAAATATAATCTTTTTGAAGCTAGAAAACCCTACCAAGTTTGTGTTGAGGAACTACTAAGGAATACATTTTATTAAGCAAGCATGAAAATCTTGAGTAAAAGATTATAATTTTATTAAAAGGCTTAAAGTAAGACCTAAAAAAATCATAATATATATTCATAGGTGGCAATACGAAAGCTGTTTTTCTCCTCAAAATGAACTATAAAGTCAACACAATTCTAGAGAGTTAATAGGGACCTTTGTGAAATCTGACCTAGCAACAGTAAAGTTGATATGCAGAGCCTCAGAACCAGGAAAAGATAACGGGAGAAGAGGAGTTCCATCCTGCCCCAAGTCAGGAGTGGTGTATAGAAATGTGGCCCAGGGAAGGCGGACCAGCCGCTGGACCAGGCTGGAAATACTGAAAGTGAAGGAGCAAGAATGTATGAGCCAGAAAGCAGTGGCATTACAAGCCAGAGTTCGGACTTAGTAACACATGCTGCTAGTGACATGCATATGGAAAACAATAAAACTAGATCTGTATCTCACAACATATTCAAAACTAATAGCGGATGAGCTGAAGACAGAAAAATGAGGGAAAAAATTCACTTAAATCTTAAATAGAACAAAATACAGGAGAATATCTTGATAGTGGTCAAAGATATGAATTTGTTAAACTAGACGCGCATGAAAAGCACAAATTATGAAACAAAAGATGGATTAATTTGAATTTAATATTTATTTAAATTAAATCAAAATTAATTTATGATAAATTTAAAGTAGATAAAACATCTAAACATTTTATACGAAAACGTTATAAAAAACACAAAAAGCAAGCCCTACAATGAAAGAAAAAATGTGCCACTTTTACTAACAAATAAATAATAGTGTCCAGTATACATTAAAAAAATTAGTTTATCCATTGCCCTAAAGGGCAATAGATATGCATGATGAGTTCAGAATTTAAGAAAACATCTAAGATAATTAAAATTTGAGAATAATATAGTAAGTGCAAATTGAGCAGTAATGTATTATATGTTCATAAACATATTTTAGAAATTAATAATTCTTATATACCTAGAGTGATATTGATATGGGGAAGCAAAAAATCTTATATAGAGCTGGTGAGAATATAAATACGTAAATGTGAAGATACCCAAAGTGATTCCATTTCTAAACAAATTTATATGTAGGATGTTAATTTCAGTTCAATGCTCAGTTGTGTACAACTCCTTGCAACCCCATGAACTGCAGGACACCAGGCTTCCCTGTCCGTCACCAACTCCTGGGGCTCGCTCAGATTCATGTCCATCAAGTCAGCAATGCCATCCAACCATCTTATCCCCCTTGTCCTCTTCTCCTCTTTCCAGGCATCAGGGTATTTTTCAACGAGTCAGTTCTTTGCATCAAGTGGTCAAAGTATTGGAGCTTCAGCTTCAGCATCAGTACTTCCAATGAACATTGAGGTCTGATTTCCTTTAAGATGGACTGGTTGGATCTCCTTGCAGTCCAAGAGACTCTCAAGAGTCTTCTCCAACACCACAGTTCAAAAGCATCAATTCTTCGGTGCTCAGCTTTCTTTATAGTCCAACTCTCACACCCATACATGACTACTGGAAAAAACATAGCTTTGACTAGATGGACTTTTGTCAGCAAAGTAATGTCTCTGCTTTTTAATATTCTGTCTATGTTGGTCATAGCTTTTCTTCCAAGGGGCAAGTGTTTTTTAATTTCATGGCAGCAGTCACCATCTGCAGTAATTTTGGAGCCCCCCGAAATAAAGTCCATCACTGTTTCCATTGTTTCCCCATCTACTGCCATCAAGTGATGGGGCTGGATGCCATGATTTTAGTTTTCTAAATGTTGAGTTTTAAGCCAGCTTTTACACTCTCCTCTTTCACTTTCATCCAGTGGCTCTTCAGTTCCTCTTTGCTTTCTGCCATAAGGGTGGTGTCATCTGCATATCTGAGGTTATTGATATGAGAAATATTTCTCCTGGCAATCTTGATTCCAGCTTGTGCTCCATCCAACCTAGCCTTTCATGTGATGTACTCTGCATATAAGTTAAAGAAGCAAGGTGACAATACACAACCTTGATGTTCTCCTTTCTCAGTTTGGAACCTGTCCATTCTTCCATGTCTGGTTCTAACTATTGCTTCCTGACCTGCATACAGATTTCTCCAGAGGCAGGTAAGGTGGTCAGGTATTCCCATCTCTTTAACAATTCCCCACAGTTTGTTGTGATCCATATAGTCAAAAGCGTTGGCATAGTCAATAAAGCAGAAATAGATGTTTTTCTGGAACTCTCTTGCTTTTCGATGATCCAGTGTATGTTGGCAATCTGATCTTGGTTTCCTCTGCCTTTTCTAAATCCAGTTTGAACATCTGAAAGTTCATGGTTCACGTACTGTTGAAGCCTGGCTTGGAGAATTTTGAGCATTTCTTTGCTAGCATGTGAGATGAGTGCAATTGTGCAGTAGCTTGAACATTCTTTGGCATTGTCTTTTTTGGGATTGGGATGAAAACTGACCTTTTCCAGTCTGTGGCCACTGCTGAGTTTTCCAAATTTGCTGGCATATTGTGTACAGCACTTTAACAGCATCGTCATTTAAGATTTGAAATAGATCAGCTGGAATCTCATCATCTCCACTAGCTTTGTTTGTAGTGATGCTTCCTACGGCCCACTTGACTTTGGACTACAGGATGTCTGGCTCTATGTTAGTGATCACACCATCATAGTTATCTGGGTCATGAAGATCTTTTTTGTATAGTTCTTCTGTGTATTCTTGCCACCTCTTCTTAATGTCTTCTGCTTCTCTTAGGTCCATACTATTTGTGTCCTTTAATTGTACCCATCTTTAAAGGAAATGTTCCCTTGGTATCTCTAATTTTCTTGGGGAGATCTCTAGTCTTTCCCATTCTATTGTTTTCCTCTGTTTCTTTGCATTGATCACTTATGAAGGCTTTCTTATCTCTCCTTGCTATTCTTTGGAACTCTGCATTCAGTTGGGTATGTCTCTCCTTTCTCCTTTACCTTTAGCTTCAGCAGTATTTAATAGTGAAAATAGTGCATGAATTTCATTTTAAAAAGTTAAATTTTCTTCTGCAAGTAAATGATAAATGAAATATGGGGAAACATTAACACTTCCTAGACAGAAATGTTACATGCCATTTTATTTCCTTTCTTGTAGTTTTTTCCTCATAAAAGTTAAAAATTGCAGTTAGCTTTATTACAAGTGGTTTTATAGTTTTTATAGTTATAGTTAGTCACATGGTTCTTCCAAATAAAAAAATACAAACATATCAAAGAATAATGGGTAAATAAAAGACAATTCCCAAATGACAGACGAATAGGGTATGAACATAAGGAGAAATGTGTATGTAAACTGAAACTGTCAGCCCCTCATTTGTGTCTGACTCTTTGCGACCCCATGGACTATAGCTCGCCATGCTCCTCTGTCCATCAGATTCTCCAGGCCAGAATACTGGAGTGGGAAGCTGTTCCCTTCTCCAGGGGATCTTCCTAACCCAGGGATCGAACCCAGGTCTCTCACATTGCAGGCAGATTCTTTACCACCTGAGCCACCATGGAAGCCCAAGTATGTAATGAACATGTAATAACAAATAAATAAGTGAATAAATAAAAATGTAAATAATGTTACAATAAAAAATTTAAACTACAATTAAAGTCTTAGTGAACTCAATCTGCATGGCATTTTAATTCAGGGTAAGTGAATCTTGGTTCTTATTTTATCCTCTGAAAGTTACAAGTCTTGCCTTCTTAGCAGACTTTCATATTGGGATGGTATAATTATATTAAATAATCATAAACTAAATGAGAAGGAATGATGCTAAAGCTGAAACTCCAGTACTTTGGCCACCTCATGTGAAGAGTTGACTCATTGGAAAAGACTCTGATGCTGGGAGGGATTGGGGGCAGGAGGAGAAGGGGACGACCGAGGATGAGATGGCTGGATGGCATCACTGACTCGATGGACGTGAGTCTGAGTGAACTCCGGGAGTTGGTGATGGACAGGGAGGCCTGGTGTGCTGTGATTCATGGGGTCGCAAAGAGTTGGACACGACTGAGCGACTGAACTGAACTGAACTGAATCTAGAAGGAAAAGTAGTTTATATACTTTTTACTTCAATGGCAACTCTAATCAATATTAAGTGGCACACATTTATTAAGTCCTATTTTCAGTCCCTTGGTGGTAAGATACCTTCTAATATATTCTTTGACAAGAAACTTGGGGTTTATTGGCTTCTAAACTCATGTGAAAATGGAATAACATGCGCTTTTCCTCCTTTTTGTGTATTGTATTATAAATAATTCAAGATGTTTGAGAATACTTGGGCAACAACAAGAGTCTACAAAAGTAAAGCTTTATTCTTCATGCACATGCTTCCTTCCTCTCCTGTGACTCTATACTCTCACCATCTCTGCAAACACAGACTTTCCCAGGTAAGAAATCGGCCACAGGAAGTGTCTGAAGCCTCTTGTTGGGTTCAAATATGTGGTGGCCAGAATTCACATGGATGGCAAAAATGGGAGACAGGTTAAAATTTCTCCCCTATAGTCATATTTATGATTTGTATAATTTTTAAATTATACAAAGGCTAAATAAGGAAAGGAGATCCAACCAGTCTATCCTAAAGGAGATCAGTCCTGGGTGTTCATTGGAAGGACTGATTTTGAAGCTGAAACTCCAATACTTTGGCCACCTGATGTGAAGAGCTGACTCATTTGAAAAGACCCTGATGCTGGGAAAGATTGAAGGCCGGAGGAGAAGGGGACGACAGAGAATGAGATGGTTGGATGGCATCACCGACTTAATAGACATGGATTTGGGTAGACTCCGGGAGTTGGTGATGGACAGGGAGGGCTGGTGTGCTGCGGTTCATGGGGTCGCAAAGTGTCAGACATGACTGAGTGACTGAACTGAACTGAACTGAAATGAGGAAAAGATTGTATAAAAGGATAGAGGATCTATATACATTGTTAATTGTTGGTTTCAGTATACAATATTTGCATTTCATTTCTTCTCTTTCAATCACCAGCAAAATGATATATGGTTTTTTAAAAAATTTTTATCATGCTGAAATCACTGACAAAAAATGCATGATGACTGCTATAGTAACACCAAATAGTCATATGGTTGCAAAAATCTTTGGATTGTTCATGTTTGATTGTCATTCCCTAAAACAAAATGATCAATGTCAGTGCATTAATAACACATGATTTAAGGATCTCACTTGGAATTATACTACTGTATAAACTTGTGGGACGAGAATTCCCTACAGATTCAATCTCTAGTCCTATAACCAAGATCCTGAAAACCACACAGTGTGGTCAAGAAAGAAAAGTTGCTATCTTTAGACTTATAAACAAATTTAAAGATTGGTTTTAAATTTAAAAAAATGTGACTTCTGATCTCAGCCCTGACATGCAAAGGAGCTTGAAAGCAGTCACTGCCATACTTGCAAGAGGAAAAATCTGAACAAAGTGAAAAGTAACAGCTTCTTTTGGACACATCAGAGAACTGAGGTAACACAGCAAGCCACTTCAGACTGGAAATACAGGAGAATATGGAAAGAAACAGCTGAGGTATACTTTCAACAGCAGAAGCCATTGTCCAGGCAGGAATGCTGCAGTGGGTTGCCATTTCCTTCTCTGGGGGAATCTTCCCAACCCAGGGATCGAACCTCCTGTGGCTCCTGCATTGCAGGCGGAGTTTTTACCACTGAGCTACCTGGGAAGCCCTTGAGCTGTATGTAGGGGATCTCTAATATTCTATTCTAAGTGCCTCGTAATAGCTCTGGTACATAGTAAACACTCAGTAAATATTTATGGACTGATTGAGTTTGATTTCTATTCTCAACTATGAGCCTTGCAATTTCTGTAACCCTGGACCTTCTTGCACCTTCTAAACTTCCATTTCCTCTTATGGAAGAAAAAAAAAGGTATCAATATTTACTTCCCAGGATTGTTGTAATAGTTAAGTGTTCATGCATTAAAATAGCCAGCCCAGAACATGGTGTGTTCCCCAGACCCCTCACTTCATTCTTTAGTAATATTCTTTTCAAGCACTCTTTCTCTTTCTCTTTTCTTAAACTTTAGTTGTGTTCAGGAGACAATATGAAATTATCTTCCTTTGTAGACCATACTTGGAATGTTTTAGCAAAAAGTGATTGTATGTCTGTTGGACTTTGGTTTGAATCTTGTCTTTAGTGTTGTGACTTTAAGGAAGTTATTTAGCCTCTCTGTAAGGTATTGTGAGCCTAAAATGAGACAGCCTCGTCTAATTCAAGGTCCATGCCGTGTGCTGCTGCTGCTGCTAAGTCGCCTCAGTAGTGTCCGACTCTGCGACCCCATAGACAGCAGCCCGCCAGGCTCCCCTGCCCCTGGGATTCTCCAGGCAAGAATACTGGAGTGGGTCACCATTTCCTTCTCCAATGCCTGCATGCATGCTAAGTTGCTTCAGTCGTGTTCGACTGTGCAACCCTATGGACAGCAGCCAACCAGGCTCCTCTGTCCACACGATTCTCTAGGCAAGAATACTGGAGTGGGTTGCCATTTTTTAGGGCCACAAAAAATGAACAGGTCATGGTGGAGAGTTCTGACAAAATGTGGTCCACTGTAGAAGGGAATGGCAAACCATTTCAGTATTCTTGCCTTGAGAATCCCATGAACAGTACAAAAAGGCAAAGATATGACACTGAAAGATGAACTCCCCAGGTTAGGAGGTGCCCAATATGTTACTGGAGAAGAGTGGAGAAATAACTCTAGAAAGAATGAAGAGACAGAGCCAAAGCGAAAATAATGCCCAGCTGTGGATGTGACTGGTGATGGAGTAAAGTCTGATGCTGTGAAGAACAATATTGCATAGACCTGGAATGTTAGGTCCAAGAATCAAGGTAAATTAAAAGTGGTCAAATAGGAGATGGCAAGAGTGAATAGCGACATTTTAGAAATCAGTGAACTAAAATGCACTGGAATGGGAAAATTTAATTCAGATGACCATGATATCTACTACTGTGGATAAGAATCCCTTAGAAGAAGTTGAGTAGCTCTCATAGTCAACAAAGGGTCCAAAATGCAGTATTGGGTCAGTCTCAAAAATGATGGAATGATCTCTGTTCACTTCCAAGGCAAGCCATTCAGTATCACAATAATCCAAGTCTATGCCCCAAGCAGTAATGGTGAAGAAGCTGAATTTGAATGGTTCTATGAAGATCTACAAGAACTTCTAGAAATAACACCCAAATAAGATGTCCTTTTCAACATAGGCGACTGGAATGCAAAAGTAGGATGTCAAGAGATACCTGGAGTAACCAGCAAGTTTGGCCTTGGAGTACGAAATGAAGCAGGGCAAAGGCTAACAGAGTTTTGCCAAGAGAATGCACTGGTCATAGCAAACACCCTCTTCCACCAACACAAGAGAAGACTCTACACATGGACATTGCCAGAGGGTCAACACTGAAGGCAGATTGATTATATTGTTTGCAGTCAAAGATGGAGAAGCTCTATACAGTTACCAAGAACAAGACTGGGAGCTGACTGTGGCTCAGATCATGAACTCCTTATTGCCAAATTCAGACATTTTGAAGAAAGAAGGGAAAACTACTAGAACATTCAGGTATGATCTAAATCAAATCCCTTAGGATTATACAGTGGAAGTGACAAATAGATTCAAGGGATTAGATCTGATAGAATGAGTGCCTGAAGAACTACAGATGGAGGTTTGTGACATTGTACAGTAGGCAATGATCAAGACCACCCCCCCCCCAAAAAAAAAGAAATGCAAAAAGGCAAAATGTTTGTTTGAGGAGGCCTTACAAATAGCTGGGAAAAGAAGAGAAGCTAAAGGCAAAGGGAAAAGGAAAGATATACCCATTTGAATGCAGAGCTCCAAAGAATAGCAAGGAGAGATAAGAAAGCCTTTGTCAGGGATCAGTGCAAAGAAATAGAGGAAAACATTAGAATCGGAAAGGCTAGAGATCTCTTCAAGAAAAGTAGAGATACCAACAGAACATTTCATGCAAAGATGGGTGCAATAAAGGACAGAAATGGTATGGACCTAACAGAAGCAGAAGGATTTAAGAAGAGGAGGTAAGAATACACAGAGTTCAGTTCAGTCGCTCAGTCGTGTCCGACTCTTTGCGACCCCATGAATTGCAGCACACCAGGCCTCTCTGTCCATCACCAACTCCGGAGTTCACTCAAACTCATGTCCATTGAGTCGGTGATGCCATCCAGCCATCTCATCCTCTGTCGTCTCCTTCTCCTCCTGCCCCCAATCCCTCCCAGCATCAGAGTCTTTTCCAATGAGTCAACTCTTCACATGAGATGGCCAAAGTATTGGAGGTTCAGCTTTAGCATCAGTCCTTTCAATGAACATCCAGGACTGATCTCCTTTAGGATGGACTGAGTGGACCTCCTTGCAGTCCAAGAAACTCTCAAGAGTCTTCTCCAATACCACAGTTCAAAAGCATCAATTCTTTGGCGCTCAGCCTTCTTTATGGTCCAACTCTCACATCCATACATGATTAATGAAAAAATCATAGCTTTGACTATATGGACTTTTGTTGGCAAAGTGATGTCTTCACTTTTTAATACAGTGCCTAAGTTTGTCATAGCTTCTTACCTTAAGGATCCTTAAAATTATCCTAGTCTGTTTAAAACCACCTTATTATGAACAAAATGACATTCATCTCCATTTTATTCTGACATGAAAATTTATCCAATGTATGACTCCTAAAACCTGAAACCTTTTTCTCTTTCTATAGAAAATAAATGAAAGCAAGAATTGCATCAAATTTTTCCTTCCAATTTGGCTAATATGTTAGCACCATCTAGTAAAAGTATAAAAGCATTCTTGGTTTCAGGAATCCTGACAAGAGAATAGAAGGTTGGAGTTACCTGGGATTTTGTTTTCATTCAACCCTATAGAAGGCTGTTGGGGAAGCTGAGACAAGAAGGCAGCCAGGGGTTGCTTGCCCAACTTTTGTATCTTGACTATACCAGTGTATGCCTGTCACAATATTTATCTTAGATTTTTGTCTCCACATTAGAAAAAGACTGCCTTTTCTTCTTCTTTTTGTTGGAATATACCTGTTATACAATGCTGTGCTGGTTTCTTTTGTACAAAAAGTGGATCAACCATATGTACATAAATATCCCTTCCCTCCTGAGCTTCCCTCCTAGCCCACTCCCCATCCCAACCCTCTAAGTCATCAGACAGGAGGCAGCTGAGTTCCCTGTGCTGTGTAGGAGCTTCCTGCCAGCTCTCTAGTTTACATGTGGTGGTGTTTATATGTCAGTGCGACTCTCAATTTGTCCTGCCCTTTCTGTCTCCCTCTGTGTCCACAAGCCTGATCTCTACTTCTACGTCTGTGTTCCTGCCCTGTAAATAGGCTCGTCAGGATCATTTTTTTTCTAGATTCCATGTATATACGTTGATATACAATATTTGTTTTTCATTTTCTGACTTGCTTCACTCCGCATGACAGGCTCTAGGTTCATCCACATCACTATATACGACTCAGTTTTGTTCCTTTCTATGGCTGAGTAATATTCCAGTGGGTTTCCCAAATGGCTCAGTGGTAAAGAATCAGCCTGCAAATGCAGGAGACATATGAGTTGCAGGTTCAATCCCTGGTTTGGAAAGATCCCCTGGAGGAGGAAATATATTCCACTCCAGTATTCTTGCCCAGATAACCCCATGGAAAGAGGAGCCTGGTGGGCTACAGTCCATGGGATTGCAGGAGTTGCAAATGACTGTATGACTGAGCGTGTGCGTGCGCCGCGTGCACACACACACACACACACACACACACACACACACACACACACACCCCACCTGGCTTTCCAGGTGGTATAATGGTAAAGAATCTATATACCACATCTTGTTTATCCATTCATCTGTCGATGGATATCTAGGTTGCTTCCATGTCCTAGCTATTGTATATAGTGCTACAATGAACATTGGGTACACATGTCTTTTTCTTGACTTGTGATTTCTCTCAGTGTATGTGCCCAGTAGTGGGATTGCTGTGTCATACGGTAGGTCTATGTTTAGTGTTTTAAGAAGCCTCCATATTGTTCTCTACAGTAGCTGTATCAATTTACAGTCCCTCCAATAGTGTAAGAGCTTCTCTGGTGGCTCAGTAGTAAAGAATCCATCTGCTACAGTCCATGGGGTTGCAAAAGAGTTGCACGTGACTTAGGGACTAAACAACAACAACGACAGTTACAGTTTCCTTTTCTCCCCATCCTGTCCAGCATCTATTTTTTGTAGATTTTTTTGTTGATAGACATGCTGATCAGTGTGAGGTGATACCTCACTGTAGTTTTGAATTGCATTTCTCTACTAATGAGGGATGTTGAGCATCTTTTCATGTGTTTATTGACCATATGCATGACTCTTTGAAGAGATGTCCATTTTTTGATTGGATTATTTATTTTTTGGATATTGAGCTCCATGAGTTGTTCATATATTTTGGAGATTAATCCTTTGTCTGTTGCTTCATTTGCAAATATTTTCTTGAGGGTTGTCTTTTCACCTTGTTTATAGCTTCTTTTGCTGTGCAAAAGCTTTTAAGTTTAATTAGGCCTCATTTATTTCTTTTTATTTTTGTTTCCATTACTCTAGGAGGTGAGTCAAGAAATATCTTGCTGTGGTTTTTATCAAAGGGTGTTTTCCCAGTGTTTTCCTCCAAGAGTTTTATACTGCCTGGTTTTACATTCAGGTCTTTAATCTAACTGAGTTTATTTTTGTGCATGGTGTTAGGGAGTGTTCTAATTTCATTCTTTCACATATGGCTGCCCAGATTTCCCAGCCAACTTATTGAAGAGGTTTTCTTTTCTCCACTTTATATTTTTGCTTCCTTTGTCATGGATTAAGTGACTATAGGTTTGTAGGTTTATCTCTAGACTTTCTATCCTGTACCACTGGTCTGTATTTCTGTTTTTATGCCCATACCATACTGGAAAAAGACTGCATTTTAGGCGACAATTTTAATAATTTGCTGGTGGGTTTATGATGTACCCTGTGTTCACCAGAAAATATATCCCAAGGCAAAATGGAGTGCTACTGCTTTTCTAGGGTGGGTAATACTGCTGAAAAAAGGAGTGAAGCTAAAGGAGATCCAGGCATGCAAGGAGAGGGAAAGAAAGGAGTTGCTATGTTATCTCAGGACATTTCACAGGAGAAACAGAGGGTGAGTCATTTATTCCCCTGGTTCCCATCTTCCATTCCTCTAAGGTCCCCCACATGGATGGTTAACTCTATCGCCATTTCAGATTGCACATTTGCATGTACTGAGTAGGTCCGCTTACACTTGGACCTCTTTGCTGAGAAGCCTGAAGGTGCAAGGTAAGAGAAAAGCAATGTGGGCAGGTGGTGAGGGGTGTGAACATGTTCCCATATAAAGCTGATCACGGCTCTTGTAGTACTGCACGGTGAAGCAGCAGCTGGGATGATAAATACGGTCAAGAGGCTCAGAGACTGGTTGAAGCCAAGATCTGAGGTGGTGCGTGGTTGGATGATAATAACACTTGCAATGTGGTTTTCAAGTTTTAGAACATGTAAAATAATATTAATAGAAAGGGGGATCACTCTTGCTGTGTTGTTGGCTTTTCTCAAGCACCCCATCCTCACTGTTTATTTTCTATAGCTGTAATCCCCAGTGGGGCATTCCTCTAAAAGAGGTACATGTAAACAGGAAAAACAGACTGAAATATGAATATGGAGGGATACAGATCCAGATCTAATCTAATATTCCTGATCATTCCATTGTACATGAACAGGACACAGAATACAAAGTATTTTGTATCTATTTTGTATCTATTCTGAAAACTAGATTTTTTTTTCAGAACATAATTAGGAGGCTAAGTTTATCTCTTGTGTATGTTAGTCGCTCAGTTGTGTCCAACTCTTTGTAGCCCGCCAGGCTCCTCTGTCCATGGAATTTACCAGCTAAGAATACTGGAGTGGGTAGCCAGTTCCTTCTCCAGGGGATTGTCCCAACTCAGGGATGGAACCCAGGTCTCCGATATTGCAGATGGATTCTTATACCATCTAAGCCACCAGAAAAGCCCAAGTTTATCTCTTAACCTATCTCAATACCAACCTTTCAGGAAATTGTTGATTTTTATAAAAGGCAATATATTTAAAATTAATTCCAGAAATATGCCAGCTTGAGATCCAAGGTCTAGATTTGGATATTTACCTATATAATGTCTTGACAATAGAAAAAAAAAAAAAAATCGTAAGCTTTGTAGAAAAAAAAAAAACAAAAAAAAAACAGAAAAGCAGCATTTAGGTCTTGGAATGGCCCGAGGAAGTCTATCAAGCAACGAATGGACTTGATTTGCAGGATTCCACAAGTAGGAATGTGGAATCATCTTCCTCAATATTAGAAGTCTGAAGCACACAGTTTTTAAAGAAAAATCTACAATCTATGAGCCTGGGGGAGCAAACGTTACTCAGGAACACAGTAGTGATACACAGGGCAGGGTGGACCGCGGTGTTTATCTGTTTCTTGGCCAAGGTGCTGGAGGTCTATTAAAATGAGAACCAGAGGGTTTGATCCGGTCTTGGAGAACACGAGGTTCCTAGTCTGATATTAAGAACCACGGACAGCTCCGGGCTGCACCAGAAAAGGCATCTTATTTTTCCATTCCTCGGGATGATAGTCCAGGGTCTCCATGTCTGATGCGGACTCTAGCTTCTGATAATAAAGCAAGCCTGCTTATTTGGCCTTCTCTTTAACACTCATTTAAGTGTATTTATGTGAGTAGGTAGGGAGTGCTCACATGGAATGTTCAGGGGGTGAGAGGGAGAGAAATAGTCGAAGGAACCAATTTAAGAAAATGGTTTTATATTGCATAAATAATTAATCCGGCCGCCTTGCAAGCGGCTGGATGGGTCAGGCGGGAAAGCCCGTGGGTGGGGGCGGGGGCGGGGATCCCCGTATCGCCGTTAGATGTTCAGTGACTGCGGGGGAGAGCGGATCCCACCCGTGTCGGGTCAGAGGCGCCGCGCCATGTGCTCTGGGCTCCCGGCCATCCTGCTGCCCATCTGGCTCTCCTGGACCCTGGGGACGCGAGGCTCGGAGCCCCGCAGGTGAGGCAGGGGGCTTCCCTCGGGCCCGGCGTCCTGCCTCCCGCGCTGCAGCGCAGGTCTGCGGGCAGAGGCGTTCCGCAGCCGCCGCGGGCTCGGCCTGCACCGCCGCCGGACGGGGGTCGCGGCCAAAGGGCCAGGCCGGGGAGCAGGCTGAGGGGGGACGTCTCGGGAGGAGTGGAGAGCGTCTCCTTCGCCGTTGCCGCCCGCGTCGCCGTCGCCGACCGTCCCCTCCTTCGCGGGTGCCTGGAGGCCCAGCGGAGCTTGGAGGCGAGGCCCCCCGCTGGCGCTGCCCGGCGCCGCGCGGTCGCGGCTGCAGCCCGCGCGCGGGGCCGGCAGAGCCCCGGGTCACGCTCCGCAGCCAGCGAGGCGGCGGGGACGCCGGGCGCCGGGGGCCCGCGGGCGCTGGCGCCGGGGCCCGGCTGGGCGCGCTGCGCGGCGGCCCGCGCGCCCCGCCCCGGCCCTCGCCGCGCGCCCGCGCCCGCGCTCCTCCCTGCGCGCGCGCCTCCCCAGCCCTCCCCCTGCGCCCTCCTCCGCTCGGGGCCAGCGCGGCGGCGGCGGCGGCGGCGGCGGCAGCGGCAGGAGCAGCCCCGGCTGCGGGTCGCGACGGCGGCGGGGCGCCCCCTCCCCCGTGCCGGGGCGCGGCGGAGGGATGTGGGGCTTTGCGGGAGGAAGGTTTTTCGGCATCTTCTCGGCCCCGGTGTTGGTGGCGGTGGTGTGCTGCGCGCAGAGGTAGGGTCGTGGCTTGCTTGCCGGGAAGCGGGCCGGGCGGCTGGCACGGTGCGCGGGTGTGCGCGCCGGGCACGGGCGGGCGAGCCGCCGCCTGACCCGGTTCTCTCTCCCCCCCTCCACCCCTCCCGCAGCGTGAACGATCCTGGGAACATGTCCTTTGTGAAGGAGACGGTGGACAAGCTGCTGAAAGGCTACGACATTCGCCTGAGACCCGACTTCGGGGGTAAGTAGGCTGTGCGCCGCCTCTACGGGCTGCGCGACCCCCCGCGCTGGGGGCCGGGGCGGGGGAGGGAGGCGGGGGCCGCTGCCGCCCAGCTGCGGCCGCTCGGGGAGGGCTCGGCCTGCGCCCCCTCCCCGGCGGCTCGCGGGCCCCGGGGCCGCCGCAGCCCGTGCCCGAGCCTGGCTCACGGCCGTGTCGTGTGCACTTTCCGCAGGTCCCCCGGTCTGCGTGGGGATGAACATCGACATCGCCAGCATAGACATGGTTTCCGAAGTCAACATGGTGAGTGCCTGCCTTCCCCGGGCGCAAGCCCCTGCCCCGCCGCGTGGGCACGCCGGCGGCCTCGCGACCAGGCTGGAGGCCCTCGCTGCCGGGCCGAGCTGACCGGGCGGGTGACCCGAGCGGTCCTCGCCGCGCCGGCCTCCGCCTGCCCGCGCGCCTGTGCGCCCTGGGCAGTCGTCGGCTCGGAGCCGCGCGGAGGGCGCGCCTTCCTGCGGTGGGAAGGGGTCCGGGCTCCCCGGAGCGGGCGCCCTGGCCGCCCGCGAGCTCCCGGCCGGCCCCGCGGTCGGCGCCCGGGTGCCCGGGCGGCTCGGGGTCGTCTCGCCTCGTTAGCAACAGGCGCCGGGGGGCGGGGGAGGAGAGCGCAGTCGCGGGGGAGCGTGTGTTCCGGGTGAGGGGGACGCGAGGGTTGCTTCCTAGGGAGGAGGTGCTGGCCGCTGGAGAGCGCGGAGGGCCGTGGTCGGCGTGTCCTGCGCGGGCTCGGGTCCGTTTCCTCAGAGTCCAGTGGCTTTTCCGAGGGCGGGCTCGCCACACGGAGCCCGGACCCAATCCGCCGGGCTCTGTCGGAGGTGCTGACGCTGCTGGAGGGTCTGGCGGGCCGTCTCTGCAGGGAGAGTGGAAAGCTAGAGGAGCAAGTGTCGCTTAGGGCTGTGTTAATGCGAGGAGATTCTGTGTTCTGACCTGTGGCAAGTGGAGGTCCCTGTCTGTCCAGAGGTGTGAAGTGGGTGTCACAGCTTCCTCAGGAACCGTTAAGACAACACGGAATAAGGAGAAAAACGACCCCTTTCATTTTTTGATTGAACTGGAATACCAGGGGTTTTTGAAAACAGGTTTCAGTTTCTGGGTGACACTTTAGAAACTGTGAGGATGAGAATTTGGAAAAAAA
Source organism: Ovis aries (assembly GCF_016772045.2). Classification (NCBI taxonomy): domain Eukaryota; kingdom Metazoa; phylum Chordata; class Mammalia; order Artiodactyla; family Bovidae; genus Ovis; species Ovis aries. The sequence continues at coordinate 3,488,533 of NC_056071.1, read as the reverse complement.
AATTTTTTGGGGGAAAAATCATTTGGCAACTTTTCTTTCTAAAATATAGCACCAAGAATATAATGAGCCATGAGGTAGACTCCATGGATTTCTCCTCCGGTGGACATGCTTACTCGCAGGCTGTGATTCTGATTCAGTGGTGTGAAGTGCAATCTTGGGGGTCACTATTTAAAACTAGTGCTTCAGATTTTTTTTTTCAGGCGGATGTTTTATGGACAGTTTTTTGAGAAACATTCTAATAACATAGAAATGTGGATGGTTACCAAGAAACTAAAATCATAATTTTAAATAGATGTTTAGCAAGATATATTTAAAGGCATACACTAGTATGGATTTTGTAGGAAGAAATCTTTGGCTACATGAAACTACTGTTACTTAATTTTTTACTCTTAACCTAAAGGTTTAAAATTATGATGTATGATTTAAAAAGTACTTTTCTGTCAATGTATATCACTAAGGACATTTATATTCAAGTATGAATAATAAATAGATAAATAAATAAGTTGTTAATAATAAAAACATGAGGATGAAGCAGAGACTTTACATATATTACACTAAAAGCGTCACATTTATTTTACTTTTTCAAATTTTTGAAAAATCATTCTGTCCAAAGTATGTCTTATGACCTTAAGGAAACAAGTTAATATATTCAAGATATACTCTGTAATCTGTGATTTCCTTAATTGGGAACTTCATATTCTATAGAGAAGAAAGTTTTGTATAGAAGCTAATAGACTATTTAGTGGATTTTTATGTCAAAAATTATTATATTGGTTGTCAAATAATGAAGGAAACATACTGATGTGATGCTTTAAGAACTCTGTACAGTGTTTAAACTGCCAGGGAATAGAGAATGTCTTGGTGCAAATCGTTACACATTTCCTGTGAATGAATTCTTAAACTTAGCTATCCAGTTGTTTAGACATCATGCTGATATTTAGCACCTTTAAAAACTTCATGCGCTATGAACTGAAATGTCCCAGTTTTCTCTGAACCCAATACTAGGAAGACAAATTGAGAATACTAGCCATCATATTGAATAATCTTCAAGTGCCTATACCAAAGCCAGTAATTATGCATAATGTACCATAGCATTCTTGTATACCTTTTGTTTTGCATTTTTATGATGTTAATTTTTGTGGTTCTCTCTGTATAAGTTCATGGTAAAGAAAAATTGGGAATTGATGAACTTGGAAATTGAAGGCCGTTGGACAGATGGACTAACTGGCATCTGAAATATCTTCCACAAGTGGATTGGTAACAACATCCACTAGAAAAACCTGATTTCCTATAACTCATGATCAGGATCATAGCTCATAGTCATAGCTGCTATATTTGACTTATTTTTTACTGAAGGAACTTCCAAATATATAGCAATATTAAGTATCATTTTGGAGCTGACATTTTATAGGGAAAAAATTGAGTATGTGATCATAAGATTAAACCTATGTTTTTAATCACGTTGCTTAAAAGCAATGCATTATATTTGTGAACTTCCTTAATTAATTGCCTTACTAGTTACCCAAAACTTAAGTGTTGTTAGGTTATGAAAAAAGAAAGGGGCATGCCTTAAGAGAGAGAGGGAAGGAAAGGCAGAGGGAAGGAGGCAGAAAGAGGGAGGGGAGAGACTAAGAGGACTTCTGACAGGGAAAGCCTTCTGCAAGAAGTTATGAAGTGATACTTAAGTTGGGTGGGTGAGTAGGGGGAATAGAACTGTGACTGGCATAGACAGAAGAGGATGTTTTGGGTTAGAGAAGAAATTGGCAAAGCTATGGATGGATAGATCAGCAGGACAGGAAATGTGGAGAGACTCAAAAGATGAAACTGGAAAAGTAGGACAAACCCGTTCACCTAGGCCCTTCTCTGCCTTGCCAAAGATTTCAGATGCTAATTAATTTTCAAGAATTAAGGAGCCTGTAAGATTATTAAGCAGATGATTGACATGATTTAAGTTGTGGTTTAAGATGAATATTGTGACAAAGATGTTAATTTAGATGGAGTGAGAAGAGCAAAGTTAGCGAGAAAATTCAGGGTAAATGATCACGGAAGGTTCTTTGAAACTGTTCTCAAATTTTCATAGATATGCTTTTGAAAACATATTTAGTGAAATAAAGATCCATTAATATCTGAAATAAGGATATGTAAAGGGTGTATATCTCAAGGTAGGACAGATGTGCTCTTGTTAGTGGACGCTTTGAGGGTGAACATGAAGCAAATAGTTACTTTTCTCTTTAAATAGTTGCAAAACAGTATCTACTGATGGTCATATAGGTAATGCCTCCAAAGAATGCCTCTGACCTCAAAAAATTAAATAAATAGATATATTATACATATACATGTATATATCGTTATGCATTTTGGTTTTATATTAACAATCAAAATGGATTTTAGTATTTTAATATTTAACATTATTTTGCTATAACATGTTTCAGTGATAATGGAGATATTTTGTATTTCCATTTTTCCTAAGCTTCTAATTTTTCTTTTTGTGTACTTTATTTAAAATTGACATATAGTTTATTTGCAATCTTGTTAGTTTCTAGTGTACAGCAAAGTGACTCAGTTATAAACATATACATATATATATACACATATATTCTTTTTCAGATTCTTTTCCATTATAGATTATTACAAGATATTAAATTTAGTTGCATGTGCTATATAGTAGATCCTTATTGTTTACCTCTTTTATATATAGTAGTATGTGTGTTAATCCCAAACTCCTAATTTGCCACTTCTTTTTTAAATTAGCTTACTTGACAGCAGTCAAACAAAAAACCATTTTCTTTTACATAACTTCCCTTGTTCTCTTAGCTCTTGTTTTAAATGTTCAGATAATCTTTTAAAACTAAGCATGGTTAACTAATTGTTGAGATTTGGTTTACATATTTCTTTAAGTGAGATTGTACATATGAAAGTATACTGTCTACTGAAAATTTTTATATGCATGTGTTATAATTCTGGTGTTAAAATTTTAGCACTGGTCCAAGTGTGAAATAAACCTGTTGAATAGATAGGTGGAGGGATAAGTGGACACAAGTATTGAAAATATAGGAAATGTAACGGAATATTAAAATATAAAACTAGACAAGTTTAATTTTAAAATATACTTTTTTTTACTGAAAGAGGCTGTAGTAGTTCTGGAACTCTTTAAAAATCATTCATATGAGTTCTTTTTGAATTTGAATTACTAGAATAAGCCATTGTTTGATTTGTTAATTCAGAAAGAAACTATACATTCTCAATTTCTACTTAATTAAAGTATTAGGATATTGGGCTGCCTTGGTGGCTCAGTGGTTAAGAATTCGCCTGCTAAGGCGGGAGATGTGGGTTCCATCCCTGGGTTGGGAAGATCCCCCTGAGAAGGAAATAGCAACCCACTTCAGTATTCTTGCCTAGGAAATCCCATGGACAGAAGAGCCTGGTGTGCCATGGAGTCAAAAAAGAATCAGATATGACTTAGCTACTAATCCACAAATATTAAGGATATAAAACTAGATTCAAACTCTAGTAATAAAAAGGCTAATGTTCTATGACTTAACTTGTACTTTAGTATTTTATGCACTTAATTCATCTGTTAAAATTGAAGTGAAAGTTGACTAGTTGTGTCCGACTCTTTGCAACCCCACGGACTATATAGTTCATGAAAATGTAACTATAGAATTGTTTTTTCTGATTTCATGCATATAAATAATAAACTGTTATCTTTTTTTAGTTGAGAGTTCCTTTTAGGAGACATATAATCTGCTGTCTTCAGTTGTTATGAGAGGTATATTTGTCTCTTATGCTTGTTGCAGCGTATTCCTTCCTCATTGATTGCATTTTCCTCTTCAGAATCAACGTATTTTTTGGTGTCTCAGTGTAAAATGAGTATGGTACATAAGAGCATGGTTTTGGAACGTCCCAGCAAGCAGCTTTGGTGCTGCCTCACTGTAAAATAGGTGCAGCTGACTTTCGTGCACAGCACAGAAGCATTTGCTCTCACTTTGTCTTTCCTGTTTTCAGAAGAGTGGGAAAAGAAGGTCACTGTGATTTGAGTGAGCTGGGATTAGCTGGAGAATTCAGCTTCTAGGCAGTTTTGATCAAATTTATGTTAATCAACTCCCCTCCCTGCGCTGGAGTCTAGAGTTGCTCGGCCCGCGGCGCACCGAGTGTCCAGCACCTGGCCAGGTCCTCAGGCAGAGGAGCTGAGTCCCAGGAGTTCAGCTGTTGTGCTGCGAAGAGCCTAATGGGATTGGGAGTTTCAGGTTCTGTTTCTAAATTTATGGGAACATCTAGCCTTAGGCAAGTCCCTTAATACTCAGTAACTCAGTCTCTGGCTTCTCAGATGCCTGTGGCACAAAAATGCCTGGGTGATAGCACAAAGGGCTTAGCTCTGCATAGAAAATTGAGGTAAAGATACCCACACAATCACAGCCCAACACACGCATATTAGAAAACTGTCCTTTTCTGATTTCTTCTAGAGAGGCTCTGGCTTAGTTCAGAGTCAGCATATGAATTGTTAATCGCATTTGAATTGTTACTAGCATTTTAAATGTTGGAAATGTGCTAATGCTCTTGTTACCACTTAAGCTGAGGGATGACTCAGCAGAAAGGAAGAAGTGTTTCTCTGACCCAACTGGGTTTGAAAAACCACTTACAGGAAAGGCACTCCAGGGGTAAGGTCCAGTGAGCATGTTGGCATTTGGTTCCAGGTTGCTGCATTTAGGAGGTAAGACTGTTTACTGAGGACACTACTACTCCCTGGAAGTATGTTTCCTGCCTAAGTTATGATTAAACATCAATGCTGGGGCACTGACAAGGAAACATATAATAAACTTAAGAGATGGATGAGAATAGCGCTTATATAATATGCTCTTTATGAAAGGAGGTTTCTGTTTAACATCAGAAAGAATGATATGGGAGGCAGAGAGGGTGCTTTTTGTCTTTCCCCTCAGGGAGGCTGTAAAGCTTATGTTGCTACAGCTCTTAGAAAAGGAATCTTCCACACATTGCCTTGTCCTGAGCAGCCTCTTCCTGGAGCCTTTGCCAGGCTCAGTAGATCTATGTTGTGTTGCACATAGAAGTAAGTACTTGGTTTGAATTAATGGCACAAATCTGCTTATTTATATATTACAAACTTTATAATTTTTGCCAATGAAGCAATATGTATTCAAACATCTGATTTTGTAAATACTGTCATTTGTAAGAGCTCTTCTTTCCTTCCGTTGGTAGCAGAACCTTTCTCCTGTGGGTTCTGTGTCATAACACTTGTTTAGTTGCTGAGTCGTGACTGACTCTTTTTGATCTCATGGACTACAGCACGCCGGGTTCTCTGTCCTCCACTATCTCCTGAAGTATCATATCATATATATTCTCATCATGCTTGAAGCCTACTGAACATTTGGTTTAAATAAATCAAGCCTATTGACCATTGGAAATCTGTAAAATTTTCTTATGATGCATATTGAGGTATAACTTAGGGAGATGACAGCTAACAACAGCTTTATGTCATTTTGCAGTTGATGAAATGTTTCAGATATTTTGCATATTTGATCATCAAACCTGATGATCGGCTTAGTGAAATATACCTTATAGGTAGATGTTACTCTCATCTCCATTGTTCAGGTGAGAAAATAGCCTTAGGAACAGCGCTGATGTACTATTGATACAAAGCTGGGACTTGATCCTGTTTCTTTCTACCTCGTTGTGTTACAGAGCAATTAAAAAATGCTTTCTTAGGGCCTTGTAAGATTTAACCTTTTCCCATGACCATCGTTGCCATCTAAAGTGGATCTTCCGGTTTACTTCTCCGTGCTCTCTTAGTCTTTCCTTTTATCACTATCAAGTGACGATTACTATCCAGTGATCGCTATCAAGTGAGTATGATTCTGGTGTGCTTGTTTGTTTAGAGGCTTTCTTCCCCTTTTTTCTCCCCCTTGAGACTGTAAATCTCATGAGGCAGATCTGTGTGTCTAAGAACCCCCTTTCATAGTGCAAAACCAAAATCTAAATAGTTGCTGTATAAATAGATACTAGTGTCTATTAGATACTGATTGAAAGAAAAATCTATGAATGAAAGAATAGATATAAAAGTACATGAATAAATAGGTAGGTGGCTTTCCAATGAAATATTTTTACAACCCAGAATTTGGGCTTATGACCAAGAAGAACCTTTCACAGGCTAAATGTGATATATGTAGTTTTTATTTTAGGGGACTTAATTTAATCAGAATTTGCATAATTGTATACAGTGTAGTGGTAGTACTAGTGGTAAAGAGCCCACCTGCCAGTGCAGGAGATGTAAGAGGTGTGGGTTGGCTCCCTGGGTCAGGAGGAGCCCCTGGAGGAGGGCATAGCAACCCACTCCAGTGTTCTTGCCTGAAAAATCCCGTGGACAGAGGAGCCTGGTGGGCTGCAGTCCATGGGTCTCAAAGAGTCGGACACAACTGAAGAGGCTCAGCATGCAGGCACAGCACCTTCAGCTGTCACATATTTTATAGCATTTAGCCCCTTCACTGGAGAGCTTTTACACTGATCTCAGTGTGGAGAGGAGGGAACTAATTGTGGTGGCCCTGTGAGGTACAGCCTGTGTAAGGATTAACGGGGGTATTTCAAACACTGGTCATGGTACCTTTGTTACACTCAGTTTTGTGTCTAACTGGAAGCATATGCGACTTGAGCTGTCCTATATGATAGGGAAGTTTCGGTGGTTCTTCGTGACACAGAGGCTCATTAAGCTCTGCATTGCCTTTCTGATGGCTGCTCAGCAGCGCAGTGTAGCTGCAGAGGTTTCCATTTGTTTGCTGGCTTTTCAGCACCGTTTACTTCTGGGCCATTTATGCCAGCCATTAAGAAGACTCTCTAGCGGCAAAATTTGGAAGACTAGGACTGAAATAGGTTTCATCTCTTGGCAATTTGTTCAGTCCTGTCAATTCAAGAGGGCTCACGATGGAGACCTTGCCTCCAATCTCTGTGGTGGGAGATGTAGAAGTCTCTTATTCCGTGGTTACCAGGAGACTATATTGAGAAATAGGAGCCATTTGTAAGTGTTAACTCATGTATCCCTTTTTGCATTTTTCCACAGAAGCATTGATATAATTAACAAAAACCTTAGCATGTGTGGAACTAACATTTCAGATGAATAGGAGTAAGATTAAGTTATGAGAATGTCACAGCTCTTTAAAAGTTCTAATTTGTGCTTTTCCAATCAGTCTGAAAGAGGATATGGATTCTATTGATTACATCATCATATTTTACTTAAGTTCTACAATGAAAATTCCTTTTAGCTAAAATATTTACTAAGTCATGCTATGATTCATGACATGAAATACATTTGTTTTATTTCGAGTTGACTTTAAAGGATAGCAAAATCTACTGTTTTAAAGCTACATGACTGTGTTTGATACATATGTATAAAGTGTTAGCTACTTAGTTCAATATCACATCACTCTTCTTTTAAAATTTAATTTTTTTGAATTAGACTTTGCAACTGTTAACTTTAATGAGTAGAAGGAACAAGTTTTCTGGGTCACCCATCCTTACAAGTTGTTTGTGTGTGTGAATCTGTGAATCTTTGTGAATCTGTGAATTTTTGTGCAAACCAAAAATTGTTTTAAAAGAGACAACAATTTGAATAATTCATTGTAATATTGTTAAATTTTTTTTTTCCCAATCATGATGACTCTAAAATTCCATCTGAGACATGTCTGTATGTCAGCTTAAAAGACTAGTCACCAGGGACAGTGCCTGTTATGTAGAATACGCTTGGTGAATACTTGTTAAATGCATTTGTGTAACACATGACTCTTGTGGTAAAACTATATCTTCTGTTTGTTTTATTGGAGAGATTCCCTTATTTGGGTGTTTGTCAAACACATAGAGGGCTTCCCAGGTAGCGCAGTGGTAACCCTGTATGCGAGACAGCAAGCGACACAGACATATAGAACGGACTTTTGGACTCTGAGGGAGAGGGATATGGTGGGATGATTTGGGAGAATGGCATTGAAACATGTATACCATCATGTAAGAAACGAATCGCCAGTCTATGTTTGATACAGGATACAGAATGCTTGGGGCTGGTGCACGGGGATGATCCAGAGAGATGATATGGGGTGGGAGGTGGGAGGGGCGTTCAGGATTGGGAACTCATGTACACCCGTGGCGGATTCATGTCAATGTATGGCAAAACCAATACAGTATTGTAAAGCAAAATAAAGTAAAAATAAAAATTTAAAAAAGAAAAAGAGTCTGCCTGCCAGTGCAGAGGACTCAAGACACATTAGTTCGATCCTTGGGTCAGGAAGATGCCCTGGAGAAGGAAATGACTGCCCACTCAAGTATTCTTGTCTGGAAAATCCAAGGACAGAGGAGCCTGGTGGGCTTGGGGTTGCAAAGATTTGAGTGTGCACAGAACTGTGCACAAGCACATGAAATTAACCATAGCTTTACACATATGAATTCCTGTGAACTTGTCGCAGAAAAGACATCCAGATCACAGAAAGCAGTGCCATTCCTATGGTCTAGAATAGTGGTTCCAAAGGTGTAGACCAAGAAGCCTTCTGTGGTGTTGGAGGGATTGCAGGACCTGACCCAAATTTATGCCTGCAGAATTTCTCACCATTGTTGTATACCATCTTTTGCCTTTCCAAAGCAGTGTGCTTATTTGAAAGAGGTTGGGAATAACTGAACGTATGAAGAGCAGGATTGATTGTGCTATATTCCTTTTTATGCTGTTAAACGTTCTGCAGATAATTCTCACCCTCTGTGTGAGGATGTAGCTGATTGTGCTATTGAGTGAGTTTTCATGTCTGAATTTTCCTTTGTTTTGGCCCTGGGCACCAAAATTCCCTATGAGAATGTAATTCCTTGTGGTATGGGCTAAAATAATGGTTGCTAAAGAGAACACATGTGTACCCATGACTGATTCATGTTGATGTATGGCAAAAACCATCACAATATTGTAAAGTAATTATCCTCCAATTAAATAATTAATTAAAAAAGAACGTTGTTATATAGAATGTCCATATGTTCCCCATAATCAGTGTTTCTGCTCGAATAATATTGGAAATTATGTTGAAGACGTAAAACAGGTTTCTTTACTGCAGAAATTGTCAAGCCCTTTAATATGTCAATGATTTTGTAAATCTTCATGAGAGGAGTGAAGAGTTTGGTATTTAAAATACATGTTTAGGAATTTTTTTCTTTGTGAGGGGATGATGGACCTTATTAATAGTTCATGAAGTTTTCTGTAGAACATAGTTTAGGAAATGTGGGCTTAACCCATGGAATTAGAATCATTTTTAATACAGCCAGTCCCCAGGAATGTTAACTGAGAAAATTACTGCATTAATAAAGCCTCTTTTTGTGACCTTGTCCAAACTGCAGAGAAGACACAATTTTGATTAAAAAATTCTACAAGTGCATATAAGAATGGGTAATATTTTATGAAAATGAACATTAAACATCTCTTACAATTAGATTGATAAAAAACAGATTTTCTTCTATAATAATATTGTCTGTCATACTGAAGGAAGATCTGTTTCAAACCTCCTTGTTTTCTCGTATTATAAGAGTAAATGATACAGAAACAGACGTAGTTGTGTTGAGCAAGTATACTAGTCACCCAGTTGTGTCCGACTCTTTGTGTAGCCCACCAGACTACTCTGTCCATGGAATTCTCCAGGCAAGAATACTGGAGTGGACAGCCTGTCCCTCCTCCAGGGGATCTTCATGACCCAGGGATCGAACCCAGGTCTCCTGCATTGCAGGCGGATTCTTTACCATCTGCAAAAAAGACTCTGGGCCAACAACGGTAGGTTAATTTTGAGAACGAAATACGTCTCCTTGAGGCTGATGGGCTTGACAGGTGCTTTCTTGGAAGGCTAGAGATTCTTTCTTAGAGCTGTGGCAGGAAGAACAGGCAGGGCTGTGAGTCTCAGACTAGGGAGGCTTGACATGTATCTTTGAATATATCATGTTGCATAAACATTTATTATAATCTGCAGTATATATTATATATAATGAAATTATATAGTATACTGTATATATTATATAATTTATGTTATTCATTTATGTGAAAAATAAGATTTTCTTTGGTTGAAAGGTTCTGGTGATATATTTAACATCCCCTTGAGTAAGACATGTTTAAAATTCCCTGTATGACTAATTCTCTATACTTCTATGAAGAGTTTGTGCATTTTCGTGAATAGTCAGTGGCAATAGCCCAGAAGGCAAATGCATCTTCTGGACTGTTCCAGAACCGCAGGAATAAAAGAAGGCAGTATTGCTTTGCAGCTCTGTGGAGGCCCCACTGGGGATCTGGGCTTGGCTGGTGGTAATGGGGGTGGAAACCAAAGTAGATTCAGAAAGATAAAGAGATGCAAAAGTGTTCATTGATTGTAAGTGTCATGGGTTTCATTTGTTTGCTTGTTTGTTTCTGGCATTTAGAATCACGGGGAGCTGGTTTAAAAAATTATTTTGGAAATATTATATATCTATAGATTCTTTTCTCCTAAGCCATGCTTTATCGTTATACTGTATTGCCCCACAGCTTGTGTTTATGATTGAAAAACTAGTCTCAAAGCTTGAGATTTTACTTTATTATTGTGAACTCTTTGGGATTTTAATTATCTAGGTAATTTCCTCAATACTCCTGGCTATTTTACCTATAGAGGCTGTGGGGGGTCTAATTTGCAAAATTGCCCTCGGCAGTGGAAAAGAGTTAGTTAGAATTCCAGATTCTAGAAGGGTTTCTCTTAACTTTGCTAAGTCATTAGACTCAATTGTTTTCAAGCTGATCATTTTTTTAAGCAAGTATGTTAAAATAGATTATCTAAGTTGCCTTCTAGCCCTGATTTCTGAGTCTGTGAACAGTTGACAACGTGAGACTCTGATCTGCCTTACAGAGACCACTGCTTCTTGTCATTTGATGCAGCACATGGTTTAACTGGGTGTCCAAGTGGTGGTCACTTGGCAGCTTGCAGCCATACAGTCAGAGTGTGGCCCATTTTCCTCAAGTCACCTGTGCTGTGCACTGCGAGCCTGGGACGTGTCGTCCATAAACAATAAGATTTACAGTCTGCACTCAGGCTCCTTAATTTTTGGGTTTCAAACGTGCTCACGTTCACTATTTGGGTTGAATTTATAGTTAATAATTTATAAGTGAAAACTGTAGCTGGCTGTTAAGATGTTTTTTGCATGCATGCCCAGTTGCTGAGGGGCTTCCCTTGTGGTTCAGCTGGTAAAGCATCCATCTGCAGGAGACCTGGGTTCGATCCCTAGGTTGGGAAGATCCCCTGGAGAAGGGAAAGGCTGCTCGCTCTGGTATTCTGGCCTGGAGAATTCCATCGACTCTATGGTCCATGGGGTCACAATGAGTCTGACACATGAATGACTTTCACTTTGACTTCAGCTGCTGGATCCTGTCTGACCTTTCTGACTGTCAGGATCCTCTGACCGTGGGATTTTCCAGGCAAGACATACTGGAGTGGGTACCCATTCCCTTTTTCAGGGGATCTTCCTACCCAGGGCTCAGCCCATGTCTCCTGCTTGGCAGGCAGATTCTTTTACTACCGAGCCACCTGGGAAGCCCCTTAAAATGCTTCAGTTGTATCCAAAGAATGACCTTTCCATTGTCACCTCAGAAAAATAACTCAATATGGAAATATCACTTAATGCTAAAGTAAAGTAAAATGAGTTTCTTTAGTCATGTCCAACTCTTTGTGACCCTGTGAACCTGTCGCCAGCCAGGCTCCTCTGTCCATGGAATTCTCCAGGCAAGAATACTGGAGTGGGTTCCAGTTCCCTTCTCCAGGGGATCTTCCTGACCCAGGCATTGAACCTGCATCTCCTGCTTTGGCAGGCAGATTCTTTACCGCTGAGCCACCAGGGGAGCCTCTTGATTTCTTGCCTCACATAAAACAAAATTATCTATACATAAAATCCAAGCAAGAAAACCTGTGTGGATATAGGGACAAAGACTTGGGCTTGCCTGAACTACAGATTGCAAAATGAAAAGTGTAAAACTGTTTAATTTTATTATGAAAGAGTAAAAATGTGGATGTGCCAAATATTATGTAACTAGGAAATTACCTATTTAGATTATATAAATCAAAATGTATAATGTGACTCACACTTGGATATAATCAATAACCGAAAAAAATAGTAATTTTCAAAGTTTACTTCATATTTGATTACCATAGGTGAAATCCTGCTGATAATGGATTGTAGGATCTGGTTGGTAGGTGGTTTAGTCTCTAAGACGTGTCCGACTCTCGCAACCCCATGGGCTGTGGCCTGCCAGGCTCCTCTGTTCATGGGATTCTCCAGGCAAGAATATTGGAGTGGGTTACCATTTCCTTCTCCAAGTATCTGGTTAGAAGAAGTTATAGCACAGTAAAGATAGTAAGTAACTGATTTTATAACTTAGCACTTTGAAATAGTTTATCTAAGTGGTAGCCCTACACATAGATGTTCCTCAAAGTTTTTGTTTTTCTTCTCTTTCTCTCCCAGAATAAGAGGGGTATGGCAGCTAGTTTGGACTAGCAAAGGTCAGGCATTGAAAGGGGGACACTGTTCTAACTGTAACTGCACCTCGGGTTGCACCAGCTCTGAGGACCAGCAGGGGGCGCAGGTCCTGGGCACCAGCTGGTTTACTGAGATTAGGGAGTGAGTTAGTGAGTGAAAGTGGTTCAGTCGTGTCCCACTCTCTGCGACCCTGTAGACTATACAGTCCATAGAATTCTCCAGGCCAGAATACTGGAGTGGGTAGCCTTTCCCTTCTCCAGGGGATCTTCCCAACCCAAGGATCAAACTCAGGTCTCCTGCATTGCAGGCGGATTCTTTACCAGCTGAGCTATCAAGGAGGAAAGTCAAATAAGGAGGTTGACACTCTTCCTTGTCTCTTGGCTGACAACCTGCATGGTATCTTCCCTGATGAGGTAAGAAATGGGGATCTTACCTCCTGTTTTTCTCTCCATTTATCTTTTTGGAATTTTGAGTGAAATTTTTCTATACTCCAAGCATCAAATGAGCTCAGTAATTTCTCTCCTTTTATCTTTCTGTTTTTTAAACTATTAATGACAATCCTCTTTATTTCCTCCAGCTTAATTCAGAGAAAAGTGGAATGAAATTTGTTAAACAAAGGTTGACAGGAAAGCAAGCACCTACTAATTGCCATCCAATTTCCTGATATTCCAGTCTTTGCCCAAGATTATGCAATAATGTGCAAATAGAAAATCAGAATTTGCTCATGCTACAGTATTAATAGGTGCTGTCAGTTATCCAGAGGAAGGACTCATGCATCAGTTTCACATGTTACTGAACTATATTCTGGGTGAGATAAGTGTGAGTACTTCTAGATCACACTTCTGTAGAGATTTGTGAGACTATCTACATTATAATGGAACTGGTGAGAACAGTAATCATGACAAAACCCTAAAATATAAGAGAAATGTGCTAGAATTCTAGCACACTGCCTATTGAGCCTGTTATGATGGTAGAAAAGGGAAGCGTCAGGGATCCATTTTTGTATGTATGACAGAACAATATTTTTGATGCTTCAGAGAGAAGTGCTGTATCTAATTGACGCTTACTCTAACAGGTTAGTCCAGAATTCAGTTCAGTTCAGTCGCTCAGTCATGTCCAGCTCTTTGCAACCCCACAGCTCTTTGCAATGCCATGGGCTGCAGTACGCCAGGACTCCCTGTCCATTACCAACTGCTGGAGCTTACTCAAACTCATGTGCCTGGAATCGGTGATGGCATCCAACCATCTCATCCTCTGTCATCCCCTTCTCCTCCTGCCCTCAATCTTTCCCAGCATCAGGGTCTTTTCCAGTGAGTCAGTTCTTTGCATCAGGTGGCCAAAGTATTGGAGCTTCAGCTTCAGCATCAGTCCTTCAGTGAATGTTCAGGACTGATTTCCTCTAGGATGGACTGGTTGGATCTCCTTGCAGTCCAAGGGACTCTCAAGAGTCTTCTCCAATACCACAGTTCAAAATCAATTCTTCGGCGCTCAGCTTTCTTTATAGTCCAACTCTCACATCCATACAAGACTGCTGGAAAAACCAGTCCAGAATTAGCTGTATATATAGATTTTGAAAGTCCCAGGCTTATGAAAGCATCTTGCATTTGTAAGTTAACTATGGAACTAACTGGGGAGAGGCAATGCAGTGAATGTTTCCTTTTTTAATTCTCAAAATAATTGATATTACTTAATAATTCCTCTTGTATCGTCTGTCATGACTTCGGTCCACCTGCGCTGTGCTGACGAGCACCTTCTTGTGTGGCCGCCTTCACTCTAAATACTTGAGGTTTAAGAGTGCAACTGCCCTCATCCACCAAAGAAACCCTCAGCAGCATGGATCCAAATGACAGTAGTTTGGGCTTTTCCGCGTGTCTGCAGTTTAGCATGCCTGTTCAAATGTTGCCTTTGTCATTTCAGACTTGAAGCTCTGGCAAGCTGTCATTGCCAGAGAAGTTGTGCAGAATCTCAGGAAGAGACGGTGCTTGCCTGGAGTCCAGGAGTGAGTCAGACAGTACTCGTCAGCCTGTGCCAGATATGGGGGTCGGTGACAGTGAAGGTGGGGATGAGAAAAGAGGAGACGCTGAGAGTGTTCTGAAGAGCAGTTTGGAGGAGAGTGAATAGGACTAGATGGCACGGAAAAGACATAAGGGAGCTCCAGATGGGATTGAATGGTAAAAGTGTGACAAGAAACTGGATGCTGTTTTTTTCTCTTGAAATACTCAAGATACTGGGACATTTAGCCATATGTAATTAAAAAGCAGATACATGCCAGTTTATACTGTCCAAAATTAAATTGTTTATTTCTGTACTTCTTATATTTTCCTTTGAGAAAGTGGAACCGCTGGGAGTGTTTGCGTCCCTAAAGTGGAGCCCATCATCCTCCTGGGGGCAGCCACCTATGGTACAGAGTCACTAAGAAGTTTTACAACCTGATCAGAACAAGTGCTGAAACCCAAGGTGTTAGCAGAGCTGCAGGCCTTAGCAGATACTTTGATGAATGTTCTTTTTAGGTGTGACAGGAGGCAAGTAGGAAGGAGAATCTTTAAGTGAGAAGGAAGGCAGAAATTCTCCTTTATCCAGCTGTGAACTTTGTAAATGATCACAGCGCCCATGGAGTTTTCTATATAACATGTGGCTTTGCGTTAGTGTGCCGTGTTCTTAACATTGGGTGCAGGAATGTTCTCTGACTTTATATTGTGAAAAGCAGGCTGGGGACGGCAGTGTGCCTGCCTGTTGAGAATTTAGGTACTCTCTGCACCTTTTCTGCCTTCACAAAATAGTGTCCATTGTTTACCAAAATTAAAAAAAAATTGCCCACCATGATAATTTAGAACAGATAGAAAAATACATATGGATGTATTTTTTTCTTTTTTTTCATGCACATGTAATATAAATGTGTATTTTACATACTGTATGGATACATTTTTATTATTCTTTTGCATGTAACTTTATGTTACAGACACTTCCATGCTACTGAACATATTTTACAGACACTTTAAGAACTATATGCTGTTTTCTTGCATGAAAGTGAAAGTGAAGTCACTCAGTCGTGTCCGACTTTTAGCGACCCCATGGACTACAGCCTACCAGGCTCCTCCGGCCATGGGATTCTCCAGGCAAGAGTCCTAGAGTGGGTTGCCAGTGTATAATTAATATTATCCTATTATATGGTTAGCTAGTTGTTCTGATACACTAAATGGTGTTTTGATGAATATCCTTGTGTGTAAATTATTATGCATATTTTCCTTGAGAAATATTTCAGTAGGAGGATTACTGAGTCAAATAGTATGAATATATTTAGGTGTTTGATATACGTAACCAAGTAGCCTTAAAGAAACGATCTATTGGTTTGGGATCCACTGATTTGCCTAAAAACTGTTTTATATTTAATATTCTAGAATAAGTGTATCTTTTGGTTAATGGAAAGAGAACAATAGCTCACGAAATTGAGTTAAAGCCCAAAACTATTCTTAACTTTACCATGACTCCAGCACAGTCTCATCTAACAAGAAAAATATATCAGTAATTTGGCTTTATATAAAAACTGACTTTATCTTAATTTTATATTTTGTATTCTAATAAATATATAAGGAACCTAACTTCAGGTCACTGTTTTGAATGAAATAGAATAAATTGTAGTTCCCCAAATAACTTTTATATTTGAGTACTAGAATTTTATCAGAAATCAATCCTAAGACACTGTAAAAAAATTATTTCAGGGGCTTTGAGGTCACAGTTGACCATTTGTATATCAGTTGTCTCTCAGTCATGTCTGACCCTTTGTGACCCCATGGACTGCAGCACACCACGCTTCCCTGTCCATCACCAACTCCCAGAGCTTACTCAAACTCATGTCCATTGAGTCGATGATGCCATCCAAGCATCTCCTGCCTTCAATCTTTCCCAGCATCAGGGTCTTTTCCTATGAGTCAGTTCTTCACATCAGGTGGCCAAAGTATTGGAGCTTCAGCATCAGTCCTTCCAATGAACACCGAGGACTGATCTCCTTTAGGATTGACTGGTTGGATCTCCTTGCAGTCCAAGGGACTCTCAAGAGTCTTTTCCAACACCACAGTCCGAAAGCATCAATTCTTTGGTGCTCAGCTTTCTTTATAGTCCAACTCTCACATCCATGCATGACTACTGGAAAAACCAAAACTTTGACTAGGCTACTTTGTTGGCAAAGTAATGTTTCTGCTTTTTATTATGCTGTCTAGGTTTGTCATAGCTTTTCTTCCAAGGAGCAAGTGTTTTTTAATTTCATGGCTGCAGTCACCATCTGCAGTGATTTTGGAGCCCCCCAAATAAAGTCAGCCACTGTTTCCATTGTTTCCCCACCTATTTGCCATGAAGTGATATGGGACTTCATATGCCATGATCTTAGTTTTCTGAATGTTGACATCTAAGCCAACATTTTCACTCTCCTCTTTCACATTCATCAAGAGGCTCTTTAATTCTTCTTTTCTTTCTGACCTAAGAGTGGTGTCATCTGAGTATCCGAGGTTATTGATACTTCTCCTGGCAATCTTGATTCGAGCTTGTGCTTCATCCAGCCGAGCGTTTCTCATGGTGTACTCTGCATATAGGTTAAATAAGCAGGGTGACAATATACAGCCTTGACGTACTTCTTTCCCAACTTGGAACCAGTCTGTTGTTCCATGTCCATTTCTAATTGCTGCCTCTTGATCCACATATAGGTTTCTCAATAGGCAGGTCAGGTGGTCTGGTATTCCCATCTCTTTCAGAATTTTCCACAGTTTGTTGTGATCCACACAGTCAAAGGCTTTGACACAGTCAATAAAGCAGAAGTAGATAGTTTTCTGGAACTCTCTTGCTTCTTGATGAGTCAATGGATGTTGGCAATTTGATCTATGGTTCCCCTGCCTTTTCTAAATCCAGCTTGAATTTCTGGAAGTTCATAATTTACGTACTATTGAAGCCTGGTTTAGAGAATTTTGAGCATTAATTTGCTAGCATGTGAGATGAGTGCAATTGTGTGGTAGTTTGAGCATTCTTTGGCATTGCTTTTCTTTGGCATTGGAATGAAAACTGACTTTTTCCAGTCTGTGGCCATTGCTGAGTTTTCCAAATTTGCTGGCATATTGAGTGCAACACTTTAACAGCATTATCTTTGAGGATTTGAAGTAGCTCAACTGGAGTTCCATCACCTCCACCAACTTTATTAGTAGTGATCCTGCCTAAGGCCCAGTTGACTTTGGACTCCAGGATGTTTGGTTCTAGGTGAGTGTTCACACCATTGTGGTTATCTGGGTCACGAAGATCTTTTTTTAATAGTTCTTCTGTGTATTCTTGCCACCTCTTAATATCTTCTGTTTCTGTTAGGTCCATACCATTTCTGTCCATTTTTATGCCCATCTTTGCATGAAATATTCCTTTGGTATATCTGATTTTCTTGAAGTGATCTCTAGTCTTTCCTATTCTATTGTTTTCCTCTGTTTCTTTGCATTGATCACTGAGGAAGGCTTTCTTATCTCTCCTTGCTGTTCTTTGGAACTCTGTATTCACATGGGTATATCTTTCCTTTTCTCCTTTGCCTTTCACTTCTCTTCTTTTCTCAGCTATTTGTAAAGCCTCCTCAGACAACCATTCTGCCTTTTTGCATTTCTTTTTCTTGGGGATGGTCTTGATCCCTGGCTCCTGTACAATATCATGAACCTCTGTCCATAGTTCTTCAAGTACTCTGTATATCAGATCTAATTCCTTGAATCTATTTGTCACTTCCACTGTATAATCATAAGGGATTTAATTAGGTCATACCTGAATGGTCTAGTGGTTTTCCTACTTTCTTCAATTTAAGTCCGAATTTTGCAGTAAAGAGATCATGATCTGAGCCAGTCAACTCCCGGTCTTGTTTTTGCTGATTGTATAAAGCTTCTCTCTTTGGCTGCAAAGAATATAATCAATCTGATTTCAGTATTGACCATCTGGTGATGTCCATGTGTAGAGTTGTCTCTCATGTTGCTGGAAGAGGG
Source organism: Ovis aries (assembly GCF_016772045.2). Lineage (NCBI taxonomy): Eukaryota > Metazoa > Chordata > Mammalia > Artiodactyla > Bovidae > Ovis > Ovis aries. The sequence continues at coordinate 3,470,033 of NC_056071.1, read as the reverse complement.
TGTTTGCTATGACCAGTGAGTTCTTTTGGCAAAACTCTGTTAGTCTTTGCCCTGCTTCATTTTGTACTCCAAGGCCAAATTTGCCTGTTACTCCAGGTGTTTCTTGACTTCCTACTTTTGCATTCCAGTCCCCTATAATGAAAAGGGCATCTTTTTAATGTGTTACTTCTAGAAGTTCTTGTAGGTCCTTATAGAACCATTCAGCTTCAGCTTTTTCAGCGTTACTGGTTGGAGTGTAGACTTGGATTACTGTGATATTGAATGGTTTGCCTTGGAAACTAACAGAGATTATTCTTTTGTTTTGAGATTTCACCGAAGTACTGCATTTTGGACTCTCTTGTTGACTATGATGACTACTCCATTTCTTCTAAGGGATTCCTGCCCACAGTAGTAAATATAATGATCATCTGAATTAAATTTGCCCGTTCCATTGGATTTTAGTTCACTGATTCCTAAATGTCACTGTTCACTCTTGCCATCTCCTGTTTGACCACTTCCAATTTACCTTGATTCATCAACCTAACATTCCAGGTTCTTATACTATATTGTTCTTTACAGCATCAGACTTTACTTTTGTACATCGGGCTTTACCTCCATTTTTATATGTATGCCCAGATTTTACCAATACATTTCAAATACAATGTAGCCCCATATTTAATCTCTGTAAGAGAGCTTTGATCCTTTTGATGTTTGAGTGTGTGGGGCCACTGGCTGTGTGCGTGTAGGGAAGTCCTGGGTCCTGGAGTGGGTGGGCCTTGTGTGTCAGGAGTGCAGTGAGGCTGACATGAACGGTGCATCTGGTGACCTTGAGGTTTTGTTTCATGAAGTATTAACTTACTTTGCCTACTTGAGTAACATTTCAGGTGACTATTTTCTGTAGTTAATGAGGAAAAAATCAGATTATTATTTCATTTGATCCAAAGTTTGGTCTGCTGATGCAGAGAAAAAAATTAAGTGATGGTTAACATTTGATTGGAAGGTAGTTTAAATCTAAATTTATTTTGGATTTTTCCATATTGTTTATGAGATGAATGGGTAACCGTTTTCCTCACTACCCTATTTTGAATCCTGCTGCCATGCTCGGAAATAGCATCTCAGTGAAAACCATTCAGGAACACTATCGTATTTTATAAAAATTTTCACCTACCCCTGAGCTTTATTTTTTTTATCTTTTCTTTTTTTAAAAAACTTCAAGATCACACTTTTGCCATCTGCTTTTGAGAAGACTCGTTTCACTGTCACTTGTCTTTCCCAGTCTCCTGCCTGTCAACAGTTTCCGTTTCATTCATCCTGTCCTTAAGCACTGGTTCTGCCTGGCCTTCTAGATGCCAAAGAAATCTATTTGAAGTTTCTCCAGCCCTTTAACATCATGGTTGTGTTTAGCTCTTGCCCAGGTTTCAAAACGATGTTAGTCACCCAACTAGGAGAAATGGTCTGTGATTATAAGAAGTCTCCCAATAATTTTATTATTTAAATATTCATTGTCCTCACCATGCAGAGCATTCTGTCTTTCCCTAAGGCTTCCCCTCTCACTTCCCATCTTTCCTCGCAGCTGAGCTCAAATGAGAAGATTATAGTGTGGGTTTACTTCCTCCTGTTTGGCAGGACGCATGGGCTCTGCCCGCATGTCTTTCTCAGAGGAAGGTGTCTCTCCTCCTATCAGAAGTTATTCTTGTTCTCTGCGCTCTGCATTTCGGCTTTTCCTGTGCCCACATTCACTGTTTGCTTTGCAATATATCTTCCTCTCCATTAGGTCTTTCCTGTAGTCTTTATATGGGAAAAAGAAAGAATCTGTGTTTAAAAGAGACACTCTAAGCTTCCCATAGCTGTGTGGCCCCCAACTGCTGATTTCTGTTTTACAGTCATTTTCCTTGACTGTATGTCTCTGGGATGAGTATCAACCTGTAGTCCTTGTCTGTATCCTTGCTGGTGAGTGCTGGGGACTGTGTGTAAAAGGGGTAATTAAAAATCACTCTATGGCATATCAAATCTTGGTTGCCAGCCTCCTGAATTGTGATTTTCCACCTTGTCACTCAATCCTGAAGACAATTTTCATCTCTTTCCTTTTTCTCTAGTGTCTAATTATTCATGGTCTTGTACAGTAATTTTGATAATGTATTCAAGACTCCCTTTTTCACATGACACTAGTTTGGAGCCCTCAAATGTAGCGATCTATGATCTATCTTAAAGCTATGATTATCCTCTGTTCTTGTTCCACTTGTACTGTATGATCACCTGGTCCTTCCTGTCCTTTTTGAGGATGGGAGCCCTCAATGACTCCAGAGTGCCTGCTGGGTGTGATAGAGTGGGGTAACTGGAGTTAATGCCCACTGTGACTGGGATGCTAAGATTAAGAACTAGCTCCAGGATCTAGGGAAAAGAGCCTGTGGGCTGTGTCAGTGGACATCTTTTGAGCTCCAAGAAAAGAGATTGGAGCAAATTTGAGATTCTCAGTACATATCAGAGCCTTCACCATTTGGTTTATACAAGGGGCGACATTTAGGGTTCTTTCTGAGAAAGTGCAAGAACAAAAGAAGGGATAACGCTGGATGACAGCGATGAGTTTGGACTTGACACCGGTGCCTCCCAGAATCTAAGAGCAAAGATCTTAATGTGATAAGGTCAATCAGCCCTATGTTTGCCCAACTTCAGTTTATTTTAATCCTTAGTACAGTGTTAACATATTTCTTTTTCTGTTGCTTTTCTGTTGGTCTCAAGTTTTTTCACTTGTAGGCATCCTCCCTTGACCAGATTATGTATCCTTTTACTTCCATGTATTCCATACTACCAGCCATATATAGACGTGTTAAAGATGAGTATTGATAGTGATCCTGTTCTATTCATAGAGATGGCCAGAGGAAGACAAAGATATTCTCTCCAAGGAGACCATCATCCTAAAGAAAGCTGTGGGGCAAATATGGAACCATTTAAAACACTCTTAACAGAGAGCACACAATGGGTGGGTGGGAGTAATTGTGAAATTGTGAGAGATGGCAGGACACAGTCCATGGATTCGTATCCCCTAAAGTCTTTGTTTTTACCCTGGGTAACTACATGACTATAAAGGAGAATCTCAGAAAGAAAGAATGGGTATTAAGAGTTTCTTGGTCTGCTGGTAAAGTAATAAGACGCTGTTTTGTTTAAATTATGGAAAATATTTCAAAGCATGCTTTTTATACAGAAAAGTATATTTCTTAGGGGGAGCAGGGGTGCTGTCTTGGCTAAAAGCCCTTATTTAATATGTACTTTCTCTTTTTGCCAAGTACCAATTAGAAGTCAGGTTACATAGCCTATCAGTTAATTAGAGATGGAGATAAGACTTTCTGAGTGTGGTTCAAAAGCATAGTTTTTATTCATAAAATAATAAAAATATGAAATTAGCTAGAAAAGGAACAAATTTAACAATTTAAAACCTAGAGAAGTCATTGTGAAATTAGTGCAATAACCAAATTTCGTTTGCTGGGATGCTGAATCAACAGCGGCATAGACACTTTTAAGATAGGCAGTAAAATTAGTTATATTGTGTGATTTTTTTTTCCAGAGAGCTTGGAAAATATTGGGATATGGTGAAAATTCAGAGCCAAACATCAGATTCCAAATTAAGAGAGGAAGGTGGACAGGTGGTTAGTTTACGATCCTTTATCTCATGACCTTCTATGTCTAGAGAGCTCTTTTACTCTGAAGGGAATCTGATCACTGCTCTGTTATTACTTTTGGGCCTTGTTCCAGGAACTGGAAACCATAGACTCTGAAACAATGTACCTTTCCTTCTGCAATTGTTCTAGATAAATTCCAGTGCATTTCTGTCTTGAATTTCCACATTGTTGCCGGTGTTGTCAGTTGATATTTAAAAGGTTATTGTTGTTGCTGTTGTTGTTTAGTTGTTCAGTTGTGTCCCACTCTTTGCGACCTCATGGACTATAGCCCACCAGGCTATGTGGGATAGTCTAGGCAGGAATACTGGAGTGGGTTGCCATTTCCTTCTCTAGGGAATATTCCAGACCTAGGGATCGAACCTGCATCTCCTGCTTGGCAGGTGGATTCTTTACCACTGAGTCACCTGGGAAGCCCGAAAGGTTATGATATTTTAAATATTTGATTAACATGAATTGCAAACTATGGTTTGTTAAGGAAAGTAAGGAAGGAATCCCATGAATTCTGGATAGCTTTATCATCAAAAAAATTTTTTTTTAATTTGCTAAAATGAAAAATACAAATGCTCAGATTTTGGAAAACTCTTACAGAAATGCATCATATAACTTTCAACATTAGTAGTTCATGACTTTTCCATAGTCTAGACAGATTTTGAAAAACTAGAGATTTTCCCTATTCCCAGATGCTAATTGCATTTTATAAAACATAATTTTAGAGGAAAAAAAAGAACAAAATGCTTCATTATTATCAGTAGAACTTAAGAAAAAAGTTGATCTGTCATAATGAAATCTGAAATAAACAAACTTTGGGAAACTTTATTGTTCTCTGAGCAATTTCATATAGAAAACATTTGAAAGGCAGTATCTAGGCAATGAATGTGATCTAAGCCCTTAGTGTTCTTCTATTGTTAATTGAGGTCTTGGGTTTGAATGAATAATCTACATCCATAGATTACAGAAAATTTCATGGTAGGAAGTAGTTTCAAGTTCTTTTTTCACTGGACCTCTTCCAGAGTTACTGATGAGTAGCAAATGGAAGATTTTGAATTCTAGCTCCTTCTATTTCCTTGCCTTCCTTCTGGTGGAAGTGCTAATAAGCAAGAATGCAACTACAAGGTGTGAAAACAGAAAGGAAGAATTAAATGAAGCTTTTCTTAAAACCCTCTGAGCAGATTTCTAATTCTAGCCAAGATGGGGTAATTTTCCCTCATTCCTCCTGGTCTTCCCACTTAGAAATAAAAAGTCCTGTTGTAACACAAAAAGCAAACATGGGAAGATTCTGAAGGTTGAAAGAAGTCAGTTGCCTGTGGACCTCGGGACCTGGCAACGACTTGGTGTTGTTATCGCTAGGTCTTGTTTTTGCCTTTCATGTGTTCCAGAGAGTGTATTGGAAAGCCTACTGCCTAAAACTACCAACAAACATAGAGAAAAGTAACTCCAAGAAAAGCTTCTTAGCCAGATGATCAGGAGAAGGATTGCCTGCCAGATACGGAAACTTTTTGATAATACATGTTCCATTTCAGCCAAACACTAGTCAAACACTACATGCCTCCCTCCCGATGGTTTCAGCAGGGTCAAACAGGGAGCTAATTTTCTACCCGCTACCAAGGAAAATGGGTGGATGAGCTCCTAGGATACAGAAGAACTGAACATCACCTCAGTCTACAGGATCTGATTGACATTCGTTGTTGTTGTTCACTCACTAAGTCATGTCCAGTTCTTTGCAACCCCATGGACTGTAGCACACCAGGCTTCCCGGTTCTTCAGTATCTCCCAAAGTTTGCTCAGGTTAATGTCCACTGAGTCAATGATGCTTTCTAACTATCTCATCCTCTGCTGCCCTCTTCTCCTCCTACCTTTAACCTTTCCTAGCATCAGGGTCTTTTCCAATGAGTCATCTCTTTGCATCATGTGGCCAAAGTGTTGGAGCTTCAGCTTCAGAATCAGTCCTTCCAGTGAATATTCAAGACTGATTTCCTTTAGGATTGACTGGTTGGATCTCCTTGCAGTCCAAGGGACTCTCGGGAGTCTTCTCAGGTCCCATCAGTTCATGGCAAATAGAAGGAGGAAAAGTAGAAGCAGTGAAATTTTATTTTCCTGGGCTCACTGCAGATGGTGACTGCAGCCATGAAATTGAGACAGTTGCTCCTTGGAAGGAAAGCTATGACAAACCTAGAAAGCATATTAAAAACCAAAGAAATCGCTTTGCTGATGAAGTTCCATATAGTCAAAGCTATGTTTTTTCCAGTAGCCATGTATGGATAAGAGAGTTGGGCCATAAAGAAGGCTGAGAACCAAAGAATTGATAGGCATTTAAGGAACACTTTACCCAACCACAGCAGAATACACATTCTTTTCAAGTGCCCACCGAGCATTCCACAGTATAAATCATATTCTGAGTCATAAGGCAAGCCTCAACATATTTAAAAGCATTCATATCATGTAGTTTTCTAACCACAATGGAATCAAACTAGGAATCAGTGCAGAAAAACAACAGGAAAAAATCTAAATACTTGGAAGTTAAACAGTAAACTGTTAAATAGTCCACAAGTCCAAGAAGATGTCTCAAAGGAAATAAAAACATACATAATACTGAATGACAGTAAGAATGCAGCCTATCAAAAATTTTTTTTTGTGTTCTTTTTTAAATAAATTTATTTATTTTAATTGGAGGTTATTTACTTTACAGTATTGTATTGGTTTTGCCACACATCAACATGAATCCACCACAGGTATACACGTGTTCCCCATCCTGACTCCCCCCTCCCTCCTGCCTCCCTGTACTTGGGAGAATGGCATTGAAACAGCCTGTCAAAATTTGTGCGACACGGTTAAAGCACTGCTGAGATGAAAAGTTACAGCACTAAATGCTTACTTTAAAGAAGGGAGAGCTCTCAAACCTAAGTCCTTAAACACAAGAAGAGACCTATCAAAGCAAACCCAAACCAAGCAGATGGACAAGCAGATGTAAAAATAAGAGTAGAAATAAATGAAATGGAAAATAAGAAAATAGCAGAGAAAAACTCATCACATATGAAGTTGAATTTTTCAGAAATTGAGTAAATTGCTAAATCGTGGATAGGCATAACAGGAAAAGACAAATCACCAATGTCGAGAATGAAATGGGAATTAGCATTCCATATCTTGCACTCATTTAAAGGAAAATGAGGGAATAGTACAAATGACCAACTTTACACAATTAAGTTCAACAACCTAACAAAAAAAGACCAATTTCTTAAAAATCATAAATTACTGAAACATACCCGAGTGAATTAGATAAGTTGAATATTTCATTAGTGACTAAAGAAATTGAATTTGTAATTAGAAGTTTTCAAACAAGAAATCTCTGGGCCCAAATAATTTTGCTGGAGAATTGTAGAGTACATTTAAAGAAGAGTTAAATACTAGTAGTACACAGTCTCCTCTAGAAAACAGAAGAGGCGGGAACAGGTCCTGACTCATTTTATAAAGCTGTTATTGCCCTGATATCAACCCAGAGACAGACAGCACACAAGGAGAAAGAAAGTCCTGAGCAAGATATTTATATTCCAAATCCAACAATGTATGAAAGGAATTCTACACCATGACCTTTTTTTTTTGCACAGTGTCACTCAGTGGACTGCAGCCCACCAGGCTCCTCCGTCCATGGGATTCTCCAGGCAAGAATACTGGAGTGGGTTGCCATTTCCTTCTCCAGGAGATCTTCCCAACCCAGGGATTGAACCCAGGTCTCCTGCATTGCAGGCAGACGCTTTTATCCTCTGAGCTACCAGGGAAGCCATGACCAGGTGTCATTTATTCTAGGTAAATAAATGGCTGGCTCAGTGATCACAAATCAATCAGTAATTTCATGTCAAAAGGCTAAATAAGAAAAAAAAAACCCACATGCTATATCAATAGAGACAGAAGAGGCATTTGAAAAATACAACATTCACTCATGATAAAAATTTTCAGCAAATTAAGAATAGAAAATTTTGTTAATCTGTAAAGAGAATATACAAAAAACTATAGCTGTCATTATGGTTACTGGTGAAGGACTTCTCCCCCGCTGAAATCAGGAATGAAGCAAAGATTTCACTTTGCTTCACAGGAATGAAGCAAAGACACTCTCACCTTTCTTCTGCTGCTCAATTCAGCAAAGCAAGAAAGAAAAGGAGAGGGCATACAGACTGAAAAGGAAGAGTCGGTGTAGACGGTGCCTTGGTAGATGGTCAGTGACACCATTGTCTGTGTAGACAATCCCAGGGAATCTACATAGAAAGTCCTAGACCAAATAAGTTCTAGGTCTTAGGATATAAGATCAGCATGAAAATCAGTCAGATAACTATATAGTAATAGCAGACATGGAAACTGAGATTAAAATAAAAACATTCAAACTCACTTCCAAAAAAATGAAATACTTTGGTATAAACTTCATAAAACAGTCATAGAACCTGTATGTGGAAAATTATAAAGTACTGAAAGAAATAAAAGTGAAAGTGAAAGTTGCTCAGTCGTGTCTGACTCTGCGACCCCATGGACTGGAATTCTCCAGGCCAGAATACTGGAGTGGGTGGACTTTCCCATCTCCAGGGGATCTTCCCAACCCAGGGATCAAACCCTGGTCTCCTGTATTGCAGGCGGATTCTTTACCCGCTGAGCCACAAGGGAAGCCCAAAAGAAATAAAAGACCTGAAAAAATGGATAAATCTGTTTGATAAATTGGAAGACTCATCATAGTAAGACATTAATTCAAATTGATGTGTAGGTTTTATGCAATTTCTATCAGAATCCCAGTAAGATATTTGTTGACTTAGATAAATTTATTTTAAACCATACATGGAAAAGCACAGGAGTAAGGAGAGCTAATAAAATTACCTTCAGAAAGAAGAAAACAGTGAGAGAGCAACACCCTCTACAATATTTGTGATTATTATATAACCATAACTCAGTGGGTTTTGGTGGAAGGATAGACATATTGATCATTGAAATAGAATAGTGAATATGAAAATAGACCCACACACATATGCCAAAGTGATATTTAACAAAGGTTCAAAAGCAGCTTTGTAGAAGAAGGTTGTCCTTTCCAACAATGGTGATGGAGCAGTTGAACTTTGACCTAAACCTCAGACATATATAAAAATTCACACAAAATGGACTTTAGAAGAAGACATAGAACATCTTTTGGACCTAGGTTTAGGGAAAGAGTTGACATCAAAGGCATGATTCACGAAAGGAAAAGTTGGTAAGTTGGACCTCACCAAAATTAAAACATTTGCTCTGCAAAAGATTCCGTGAAGAAGAAAGGACACGTTGTATACTCAAGGAAAATTTCTGCAAACTGTATTTGACAAAAGACTTGGATCTAGACTATATAAATTAGAAATTAGAAAATAGGCAAAAGAGATAACACACAGGCCATAAAATATACACATGAATAGATGTTCGATCCGTAAACATCTATCAGGATGACTATAATGAAAGTGAGAGCATCCAATACTGGCTGGAAAATGTGAAGAAGCTAGAGCACTCATATATTGCTGGTGGGACTGCAAAGTAGTATAGTCACTACAGAAAGTAAGTTCTCGGTTTATGGTAAATTAAATATGCAGTTATGACACAACCCAGCAGTTGCATTCTTTGGCATTTGTCCAAGAGGAAAGGAAACCTGTCACTCAAAAAGCTGTTAATGAATATCCATTGCAGCTTAATATGTAATAGCCCCAAATTGGAAACATAACCAAATACTTGAGTGGGCGAGTAGTTCAACAATGTGGTCCATCCACACCTTGGAATATTACTCAGCAATAAAAAGGAGTGAATTGTTTATACACACAACTTGGATGAGTCTCATGGAGTTATGCATTTGGATAAAGCCTAATCTCAAAAGGTTATGTGCTATCGGGTTCTATTTATCTAACAGTTTTAAAACAACGGTAGAGAAAGAGGACAGATTAGTGCTTGTTAGTGGTTAGAGAGGGAGACGGAAGGGTGGTGGTGGGTGCAGTTATAAATGGGGACGGGAGGGTGGTGTGTGATGGAACCCATTGGCATCTTATCTCCACGTGTGCTACAATTTCAGATAACTATAACCACCACACCCTGCCCCCACAGTACACGCAGACACAAATGAGGGCATGTGAGCATGGTGAAATCTCAGTGAGCTCTGTGGATTGTACTGATGTCAATTTCCTGGTTTTGATACTACACCACAATTATGCTAGAGGTAACCATCGGAGAAGGCAGTGGCACCCCACCCCAGTACCCTTGCCTGGAAAATCCCATGGATGGAGGAGCCGGGTGGGCTGCAGTCTATGGGGTTGCTAAGAGTCGGACACGATTGAGCACCTTCGCTTTCACTTTTCACTTTAATGCATTGGAGAAGGAAATGGCAACTCACTCCAGTGTTCTTGCCTGGATCATCCCAGGGACAGGGGAGCCTGGTGGGCTGCTGTCTATGGGGTCGCATAGAGTCGGACACGACTGAAGCAACTTAACAGCAGCAGCAGCAGCCATTGGAAGAAACTGGGTGAAGGGTACCTTGTGCTTCCTTGTTCATTTTTTGTTCAATATCCTATAAATTTATAATTATTTCAAATAAAATTCAATTCTGACTGTGTGTATATATATATATATATATATATATATATATGTATGTAGACATGTAAATATATATTTTGTTATTGTTGTTGTTCAGTCATTAAGTCACACCTGACTCTTTGCAACCCCATGGACTGCAGCATGCCAGGCTTCCCTATCCTTTACTGCTTACCAGAGTTTACTCAGATTCACATCCATTGAGTCATTGATGCTGCCCAACCATCTCATCCTGGGCTTCCCCCTTCTCCTCCTGCCCTCAGTCTTCCCCAGCATCAGGGTCTTTTCCATTGAGTCAGCTCTTTGCATCAGGTGGCCAGATTATTGCAGGTTCAGCTTCAGCATCGGTCCTTCCAGTGAATATTCAGAGTTGATTTCCTTTAGGATTGACTGGTTTGATCTCCTTGCTGTCCAAGGGACTCTCAAGAGTCTTCTCCAGCACCATGATTCAAAAGCATCAGGACTCAGCCTTCTTTATGGTCCAACTCTCACATCCATACATGACTACCAGAAAAACCATAGCTTTGACTATACAGACCTTCATCAGCAAAGTGATGTCTCTGCTTTTTAATATGCTGTCTAGGTCTGTCATAGCTTTCCTTACAAGGAGCAAGCATCTAACTTAACGACTGTAGTCACCATCCACAGTGATTTTGGAGCCCAGGAAAATAAAATCTATTGCTGATTCCAGTTTTTCCCTTTTCAGTTCAGTTCAGTTCAGTCACTCACAGTCATGTCTGACCGCATGAATCACAGCACGCCAGGCCTCCCTGTCCATCACCAACTCCCGGAGTTCACCCAAACTCACGTGCATCGAGTCAGTGATGCCATCTAGCCATCTCATCCTCTGTCATCCCCTTCTCCTCCTGACCCCAATCCCTCCCAGAATCAAAGTCTTTTCCAGTGAGTCAACCCTTCGCATGAGATGGCCAAAGTATTGGAGTTTCAGCCTCAGCATCAGTCCTTCCAGTGATCACCCAGGACTGGTCTCCTTTAGGATGGACTGGTTGGACCCTTTATGTAAGTATAAACAGTAAGTGAAATGTTTTTTGAGAATATAACTTGAGAATTGAAAATACGTGTTTCAATTATGTGTTGATACTAGTTATTCAGGTTTTAATCAACATTTCTGTTATTGCTGAGTTGGAAATAATTTCCACTGTAGCTGATAATTGTATTTATTTCAGTAAGGAAGCATAGTTTAACATTAAAAAGAAGGAGAAAGAAATGGGAGTTACAAGAGTAGTCAGCTGTCCATACAGCTTATCTAATTTTCCTAGTCAAATATCTGAGAATTTTCATGCTTAAATGCACTTTCTAGGCAAGATCCTGATCTGCAGTACATTAAATGGAGAAGAGCAGGCAGAGTGTGCTATTATTATGTGCCTCATTTAGAAAAACTCACCTATGTAGAATCCTTTTTCTTTAGACTGTGCTAAGCTTTGCTGGTTATTTCAGTGGGAGACAATCTCAGGCACATGGGAAGGGGGATTAAGCACTTTGGGATTCACTTTTGGTGACTAGCGCCTGTTCTTTCCCCCCAGTTGCCCAGTTTGTAAATGTAACCCCCCTCCTCCTTAGTGGGAAGGGTTGAGAAGAGACTTTGTTTCACAGACGCCTGAGATGTGTTCAGAGAGGAGTGCTCAGTGTGTCCGTATTACTGTTGGTGTCAGTGTGCTTGGGCGTTCATCTCCGCTGACGATCCGCTCGCTTGTTAATGGTGGCAGTGGACATGTTTCAAGGTAGAAGTTCACGGGAGGACTGAGTTGACAAAGGGTCACTGTCTTGCCAGAATATGGCCTTTTCCTATTAAGACTGTCTTGCTGTATTTTTGCTTAGTAATGAAACATAGAAAAATCAATATAATCTTCACTTTTCCTACAATTTTTAACTTTTTTGTTCTAGTTTGGAATATTCATGGAGCCAATACAGTCTTATAGGAACACCAAGTTACACACCAACAGGCATCTTTCTGAATCAGAAAACATTTATAATAATACCAGTAATCAAGCACTTGCAATTATAACAGGAAAGATTACACAGATAAACTTTAACAGCCATCTTCCATGGAAGGAAGCTGAGAGTGTAATTTCTTCAAGCCACATACCTTACATGAAGCCAGGTGTCAACCCCCAAACCTGAAATCTTTCTACTATGAAACAGGCTTTCAGGGTACAAAGCCTTGGGTTAAGGGTTGTAGGGGGATGGAAATGGAGAGGGGAGGGAAGAGAAAAGGGTATCCATTCCATGCGTACCATCTATTTTTGAGGAAAATAAAGTTCAATGACAACGTAATGGTGCGATGGAAAGGCTTAATAGTTTATAAATGTTAGTCCTGCTCAAATTAGTATGTAATGAAAATGGAATCTCAATTATGATCTGAGTTTTAGGTAAGAATGTGATAAACTGATAAATTTCATGTAGCAGAATAAATGGGTGATAACAAAAGAAATAACAAATTGGGAGAAAATATTAATTATTAGAACTTTCCTTACCAGGTAGTTAAAAAGGTAAATTGCAGCAAGGATGATGTAGTAAATTAATGGAAGAGAAAGTCCAGTAGAAGACACATTCATATATGGGAAAATGATGTTTCAAACCAGAGCCAAAAGGTTTGTTATGAAAAATGTTAGATACTTGTTTTTCAGCCTCATGCCGTTTATAAACATGTGCATTATAAAGGCTTGCACATGTTTAAAAACTTGGGTAAATATAGGCATATATTTGGACTGTATTTGTGAATTTAAGTTATAAGCCCAGGGTAGAGAAGTTTCTTGCTTTTAGTTTTTAAGCAGTACCTCAAGATAGATCAGACACTTAAGAGGAAAGAGTTAAAATGAAACATTGGGTAAATTATGGCCAATACACATGGTTCATGGTAAATATTCATTGTAATTAAAGGACTCCCAGAGTCAGAAGACATCAGAGAGCTAGTTTTGGTAAATGACTCAACAGACAAGCTATAGAAGAAACGTGGTAGAGAGGCAGGCAGTTCGGGTAACATGCTTAGGGAATCACCAGGAAGCGGGAGGGACATATCATTAATCCAACATTACTAAGGCTGTAGGGAAGAGCACTTCTGAGGGAGGTCTAGGTCATGGCCTTCTGACATGAAAGAGTGCATTTTAAAACTTGCATACTTTTAGCTAAGAAGTTGCATCTGAGAGTTTGCCTCTGGAAGCATTTGTGTACTTGTTACAATGATATTTGCACCATTCTTTATAACAGTGAGAAACTGAGAAGGAACTAAATGCCTCAGTAAAGGAGGCTGGTTAAATAAGGGTAGATGCTTTCAGACGGTTGAGGCTTGTGAGACCTCTCAAAGAGTGAGGTGAATATATACACGTGATGTGGTCCACAAATACTTGCAAAACAGTGTGTGGTCTGAACATAAATTCATACCACAGAGGAGCTATGTCTATATTTGGATGTGGTCTCGGAGGATATTCATCAATTATACTGTATTTTATTGAACTTTTTTGGAGAATGTCAGGGAGATTGGATTATAGGATACTTTAATTTATACGTATATATATAGTTTTTAGTTTTATGGCTAAATGAGTTATCTTTTCTATGTAGAGATTAGAATTACTGGACAGCAGACTGCTGGATCTTCTGTCTCAGTATTGGGTAACAGTGGAATGGCTGTAATATTCTTCTTCCTTCTCTGATAAGAATACATGGAAATCACTGAAAGCAAGTATTCATGTGTTACAGGGAATTCAGGTCAGTTCACCCAAGGCTTATGTAACTTTCGTTTGACCTTAAGCTTGGGACTATAAGGAATAAAAGACAAATAAAGCAGCAAGAGGTCTTCCCTGGTGGCCCAGTGGTTAAGAATCTGCCGTGCAATGTGAGGGACAAAGGTTCGATGCTTGGTCTGGGAAGGTCCCACATGCTGTGTGGCAAGCTCTGGAGCCACAGCTCCTGAACACCCTAGAGCCTTGCCCTGCAACAGACGAAGCCATTGCACTGCAGCTGGAGAGTGGCCCCAGCTCTCTGCAGCTAGAGAAAGCCGCACGCAGAATGGGATGCCCAGCACAGCCCCCCCGCCCCCTTGCCAAAAAAAACCTTTAACAAAACTGGGCCAGGAACTCGTATGAAGTGCTGGTGTCCACACACCCACCCAGACTTCAGCCCTGTGAAGTAAGTACTGTCATCATGCCATTTCACAGGTGGAGACACTGAGGTATCCGTGAGATTTTTATTGCTGCAGGCCCATAACCAGCTGGGATTCAAATGGGAGTCAGTGCTCCTGACCTTGACTGCTTCTCGCACTACTTCTACCTTCCAGGAACGCACATGTGCGTGTCCAGGAACCTGGGGATGTTTCTAATAGCTTCTCATCCAACTGGGAGGCTTTGAGAGGGGAGAAGGGCATTGCTAGTAGCCATTCTGGGACCAACAGAAGTGAGCCAGGGCTGCCTTGGAAAAGTGGGCCTGCTGATCGCTATCATCAGATGAGGTGTGTCTCAGGGCTCAGACCAGAAAGTGCCCTCCTCCCAGAGATTCAGAGGAGGAAGAGCAGAGCCTGGTTGCAGGTAGAGGAGGGACTTTGTGGGGTGCCCCGAGGTTGTCCTGGCATAGGGCACACAGAGTGGGAGGGGTGGCCTGGGTGCCGCAGAGGAGAAGAGGGAATCAGACCTTGTGAAGGGACAGCAGACCCAGGGCCCCCCTTACTCTCTTCCTACTGCCAGAGCACCGCTCTGCCCCAATAATCTGCTTGTGGATCTTTTGGTCCTTGTAAGGCCAGTGTGCCTTCCACATTCGTGGTAACTTACTCACAGAGTTGGTGATGGACAGGGAGGCTTGCCGTGCTGCGGTTCATGGGGTTGCAAAGAGTCAGACACGACTGAGCGACTGAACTGAACTGACTCACCAGCTTTCTCAGCCAGGGTGTACTGGTCACAGCTACGCTTGCTGGGGCCTGAGCCCAGTGTGCACGGTCCATGTTCATGGCTCACTCGATTTGTGTCTGCTGCTGGGGAGCAAAGGCCTCAGTGCAGAATCTTTGGCTGGCAGCTTGAGCCCAGAGCCTGGCATTGCTGAGGTGGTGAGTGCAGAGAGAGAGAGTCACTTGGTCAGTCCCAGGAAACTACCGAATGCTATCTGAGCGAGGAAGCGAGGATACCAACAATGACCCGCAGCAAGTTTATTTTATTGGCATGGTGATTCAAAACAGGAAATTCCTGGAGACAGAGACAGGTGAGCCTCCTGTGCAGGTATGGAAGCAAGAAGCAGAGGGGTCTATATTCAGATGAAGAGCTGGAAGATTGTTCTTGTCGGCGTCCCCTTCTATTTTCTGAAGAGAAAGAATAGACCTTATTTTAACCTTGATTTCCCCTTATCTATTTTATAAATTTCTCTTAATCTTTTTCTAATGAACTCCCATATTTCACTGTTATCAACTTGTGGTCTACACACATCCAGCATGTATCAATATTATTAAGAAGGATGTGTCTATGAGAAAAGGAGGCTCCATCTTGCCTGTTGCTCCCGTAGAAAGTGAATGAATTAATGCATTAATTTGCTCAACAGATACTGACTGAACACCTGCTGCACCCTTAAGAGATTTCTGATTCTCCAGCAAAATGTTGGAACAACCAAATACTGTAAATAAGGAATTTCTGTCAATAAGGATAAAACTATCTTGATTTTTAGAAAAGGCAGCCCTTCCTTCTGCTTGCTGTTTCTTATACAGACACACACAAGAGAACATTGTGCACAGAATCACACTTGGTCCTGTGCCCTGGTTGATTTCAGGACCAGCCTGCAGGGCTTTCTGTAGGCACCGTTCTTGCTGGGTGCGACCCACCCAGGAAGATGGCCCAGGGGAGCCCTCTGCCGCCCAGTGTCAGCCCGGGGCACGGAGCGGCTGGGCCGCCCAGGCCACTTTGTCACTGTCGTGACCCCACATTTGAGCTCCTGTCTTTGACAAGACCGTTCATGGTTGTTGTTAGAATTAAATGTCACACAAAGAATCTTGTGCTCAGTACATCTTGGATCCTTCCACCCCATTGTTCCTCTCCCTTCATTGTCACATGAGAAACAACTCTCTCTCTCAACTCTGTCATTGAATTTTTTGTGTATTATTAGTATGTGACTCAGGTAAAACTGTCTAATCCTCCGCAGGCAGTAGCCCAGGAAGCTTCAGAGGCAGAGCCCTAGCCCCTTCTGAGGCAGCCCCTCTCTTGATTGTGTCTGCTCAGTTGCAGTTGTCTGGGAGGAAGTTCCAAGGTGGGGAAGGGCGCAGAGTGTGGACCGTGTCCTGGGGTGAAGACAGCCGTGCTGAGAGGTGCTGGTGGGCACCAGGGTGCCAGCCATTCAGCGCTCCCTCAACTGGGTGCACTGCAAGCTTGGAGTTACCTCTCTACTAATGTTGTGCATACTGTTTACTGAGGATGAAGTTTACTGAGTATGAAATTACAGCCTAAACGGGAATATAATCTCACTGAGAACAAGGGGGCAGAGACAAGAGCATAGTTGGCGAAATAGTAACAGATTTGTACAATATGTGAGAAGACCCTTTGAAAAGCTGATATCTTTGTCTGGTTATTTCTCTTTTAACAGTCTACCACAAAGAAATATTCAGAAATGTAGACAAAGACTCATGCCACATCTTAGTTTTAATAGCACAGAAAGCAAAAATGCACTCTGTTCAATGATCAATGTGTAAATAAAATTGAAAATTGAAATTGAAGTCACTCAGTTGTGTCCGACACTTTTCGACCCAGTGGGCTGTAGCCTACCAGGCTCCTCCATCCATGGGATTTTCCAGGCAAGAGTACTGCAGTAGGTTGCCATTTCCTTCTCCAGGGGACCTTCCCAACCCAGGGATCTAACCCAGGTCTCCCGCATTGCAGGCAGATGCTTTACTGTTTGAGCCACTAGGAAAGCTGTGTAAAAATGTTGGTACAAATTGAAATAGCAGAACATTCAGTTTAGTCACTCAGGTGTGTCCAGCTCTTTGCGACCCCATGAACTGCAGCATGCCAGGCTTCCCTATCCATTACCAACTCCTGGAGCTTGCTCAGACTCATGTCCATCAAGTCAGTGATGCCATCCAGCCATCTCATCCTCTGTCGTCCCCTTCTCCTGCCCTCAGTCTTTCCCAGCATCAGCGTCTTTTCCAATGAGTCAGTTCTTTGCATCAGGTAGTCAAAGTATTGGAGGTTCAGCTTCAGCATCAGTCCTCCCAATGAACATTCAGGACTGATTTCCTTTAGGTTTGACTGGTTTGGTCTCCCTGCGATCGAAGGGACTCTCAAAAGTCTCTCTAATACCACAGTTCAAAAGCATCGATTCTTGTGAGGCTCAGCTTTCTTTATGGTCCAACTCTCACATCCGTGTGGTTGTAGTTTAGTCACTCAGCCGTGTCTGACTCTTTGCGACCCCGTGGGATTCTCTAGGCAAGAATACTGGCCTGGGTTGCCGTTTCTTTGTCTCTCACATCCATACATGACTACTGAAAAAAACCCATAGCTTTGACTAGATGATCTTTGTTGGCAAAGTAATGTCTCTGCTTTTTAATATGCTGTCTAGATTGGTCATAGCTTTTCTTCCAAGGAGCAAGCATCTTTTAATGTCATGGCTGCAGCTACCATCTGCAGTAATTTTGAAGCC
Organism: Ovis aries; assembly: GCF_016772045.2. NCBI lineage: Eukaryota > Metazoa > Chordata > Mammalia > Artiodactyla > Bovidae > Ovis > Ovis aries. The sequence continues at coordinate 3,452,181 of NC_056071.1, read as the reverse complement.
CAAGAAAATAAAGTCTCTCCCTGTTTCCATTGTTTCCCCATCTATTTGCCATGAAGTGATGGGACCAGATGCCATGATCTTAGTATTTGAATGTTGAGCTTTAAACCAGCTTTTTCACTCTCCTCTTTCACTTTCATCAAGAGGCTTTTCAGTTCCTCTTCATTTTCAGCTATGAGGGTGGTGTCCTCTGCATATCTGAGGTTATTTCTATTTCTCCTAGTAATCTTGATTCCCGCTTGTGATTCAGCCAGCACAGCATTTTATATGATATACTCTGAATACAAGTTAAATAACCAGGGCAACAGTATACACCTTTGATGTACTCCTTTCCTAATTTGGAACCAGCCCATTTTTCCCTGTCAGGTTCTAACTGTTGCTTCTTGACCTGCATACAGATTTCTCAGGAAGCAGGTAAGGTGGTCTAGGTCACAGTTCATTGTGATCCACACAGTCAAAGGCTTTAGTGTAGTCAATGAAGCAGATGTTTTTCTGGAAGTCTTTTGCTTTTTGATCCAATGGATGTTGGCAATTTGATCTCTGGTTCCTCTGCCCTTTCTAAATCCAGCTTGAACATCTGGAAGTTCTTGGTTTATGTGCTGTTGAAGCCTCACTTGGAGAATTTTGAGCATTACTTTGCTAGCATGTGAGATGAGTGCAATTGTGCAATAATCTGAACATTCTTTAGCATTGCCTTTCTTTGAGATTGGAATGAAAACTGACCTTTTCTAGTCCTGTGGCCACTTGTAAGTATTCCATATTTGAGTGCAGCACTTTAATAGCATCATCTTTAAGGATTTGAAATAGCTCAGCTGGAATTCATCAGCTCCACTAGCTTTGTTCATAGTGATGCTTCTTAAGGCCCACTTGACTTTGCATTCCAGGATGTCTGGCTCTAGGTGAGTGATCACACCATTGTGGTTATCTGGGTCATTAAGATCTTCTTTGTATAGTTCTTCTTTGTATTCTTGGCTCCTCTTCTTAATATCTTCTGCTTCTGTTGGGTGCATACTGTTTCGGTACTTTATTGAGCCCATCTTTGCATGAAATATTCCTTTGGTATCTCTAATTTTTTTTTTTACAAGATCTCTAGTCTCTCCCGATATATTGTTTTCCTCTATTTCTTTTCATTGAACACTGAGGAAGGCTATCTTACCTCTCCTTATTAGTCTTTGGAACACTGCATTCAGATGGATAGATCTTTCCTTTTCTCCTTTGCCTTTCACTTCTCTTCTTTTCTCAGCTATTCATAAGGCCTCCTCAGACAACCATTTTGCCTTTTTGCATTTCTTCTTCTTGTGGATGGTTTTAATCACCATCTCCTTGTGATTTACGAACCTCTGTTCATAGTTCATCAGGCATTCTGTCTATCAGATCTAATCCTTTGAATCTATTTGTCACTTGTACTGTATAATAAAAATGGTTTTTGTTAAGTTACTAAGTTGTGTCTGACTCTTTTTTGACCCCAGGGACTGTAACCCACCAGGCTCTTCTGTCCATTGAATTTTCCAGACAAAATACTGGAGTGGGTTGCCATTTGCTTTTCCAGGAGTCCTTCCCATCCCAGGGATCAAACCTGTGTCTCCTGCATTCACACGTGGATTCTTTACCCCTGAGCCACCAGGGAAGCCCAGTAGTAAAAATGAATGTTTTCAAAAACCATGTTCTCATGGGGTAGAGTTTGTATAATATCAAGTAAGAACTGGAATACGAAATTGTTTGAACAGAATAATCCCACTTTTAGGAGACTATCTACATTCTGAAGTAAATCAAAGTATTGATGTTAGCGAGTATATGAGAAATGACCAAAAGAATCTATTCCTGTTGGCTTACAGAATTCATCTGTTTTCAATTTCTATCTTGATGGAAATATTTACATTGACCTAGCCAAAGAAATATAAAGTGCAAAAAACTATAAAGAAAGCTGAGTGACAAAGAATTGATGCTTTTGAAGTGTGGTGTTGGAGAAGACTCTTGAGAGTCCCTTGGACTGCAAGGAGATCCAACCAGTCCATCCTAAAGGAAATCAGTCCTGAATATTCATTGGAGGGACTGATGCTGCAGGTGAAATTACAATACTTTGGGTACCTGATGCAAAGAGCTGACTCATTGAAGACCCTGATGATGGGAAAGACTGAAGGTGGGAGGAGAAGGGGACGACAGAAGTTGAGATGGTTGGATGGCATCACTGACTCAATGGACATGAGTTTGAGTAAACTCTGGGAGTTGGTGATGGACAGGGAAGCCTGGCGTGCTGCAGTCCGTGGGGTTGCAAAGAGTCAGACACGGCTGAAAAACTGAACTGAACTGAACTGAGCCAAAGAAACGAAATTCATTTCTATTTGAAAACATTAAATGACCAATCTTGCTCTGCTGTTATTTTCCGTATCCACTCCTGTCTTGCATGGTGCCTTCTTCTTCCCCTAGACTGTTGTGTCGTCACTGCATTCGAGGCCCGGTCTTTTGAAGTGGACGGTGGAAATCACACAGACATGGATTATTTTTATAGTCAAGCATTCTACAAGGAAGTGAGTGCCCATGGCCTCAGCCGTGTTAATGGAGATAAACGTTCAGGGTTTCTCTGCCGCTCCGGGAGTCAGCACATGAGCGTGACCCGGCACATCAGAAGGCAGTGACAGCTTCTGCAGGCCTGATGGTCACACAGGAGGCTAAGTGAGGAAATCAAGAGGGCCAGACCCGAAAGGGAACGGGGGCATGTTGCCGGTTGGTTTCCTTTCTGGAAGATGAAGTCTCTCCAGACCTGAGCTGGTGAACATCGGTGACCGTGTCTGTGTGTGGGGGGGTGTCCCAGGCACTCAGCGTCTTCAGGCCCTTCGTCCCTGCAGGCTGAGGCCTATTGTCCTCATGTTGTCTGGTCCTTTGGTCAGTATTGGCTGAGTACCTGCTACCTGCCAGTCCTTGCAGGAGTGCCTGTTGTGCGATGTCCGACTGGAAGCACATGCTAACTGGTGAATTCCTTCACTTTCGGTGTCAAGGCTACGCTGGGCTCCTAACCCGCCACCCTCAGCTGAAGGCCTTTCCCTGGAGGAGTTGGCCTGCCTCCTGGAGGCAGAGTGGAAGTGGCAGGACGCTTTCGTCACGCTCTCGACGAACGATGCCAGGTAGAAATGTGTAGCTGACAATTTCAGAGGGAATAGTCCTCCAGATAACAGTTCCTGTCATGTTTTATTATTTTCCTTCCCAATAAACTGTTGGTAAAGGAAATTCCATTATACCTTACTTTAAAACAAAGTACAAGAGTTGCCTTACAATTTTATCATCTGGTTGGATAGTGTATTTCCCTGATGCTTTGTACTCATGAAGAAATAGTTTTCTGTGATTCCACTAAGGATACTGACTTATGTAAGTAGCTTCTATTTTGAAGGGTTTTCAAATATGATGGAACTCTTTGTGTTAATGAATAATTATATCTGACTACTGATCAATCAATCAGAAGTTAATATTTCCTTCAGTTCATTCAGGTCAGTTGTGTCCAACTCTTTGCAACCCCATAGACTGCAGCACGCCAAGCCTCCTGGTCCATCACCAACTCCCAGAATTTACTCAAATTCATGCCTACTGAGTCTGTGATGCCATCTAACCATCTCATCCTCTGTCGTCCCCTTCTTCTCATGCCTTCAGTCTTTCCCAGCATCAGGGTGTTTTCAAATGAATTGGTTCTTCAGATCAGATGGCCAGAGTATTGGAGTTTCAGCTTCAGCATCAGTCCTTCCAATGAACACCCAGGACTGATCTCCTTTTGGATGGACTGGTTGGATCTCCTTGCTGTCCAAGGGACTCTCAAGAGTCTTCTCCAACACCACACTTTAAAAGCATCATTTCTTTGGCACTCAGCTTTCTTTATAGTCCAACTTTCACATCCTCAAGTGGCTACTATTGACCTCCTTCCCTACACATGAATGTTATTAATTACCCATTCTAGCCCCTTAGTGCATCTCTGTAAGAACAGCCCTAAATGGTACACTGACTTATTCCCCTGCTCACAGCACTCCTGCTCATGTCTTCTATGTTTGTTTGTTTACTGAATTTTCACATCAAGTCTTTGGGGTTTGTATTATTGTATGCAACATTTCATGCAGGTATTGAAATACAGAGTGTCAAGAATATCAATATGGGGAGAAAAATGCTGTGATATTACGAGCTCTGTTCTCCTCTTTTAGTTGTTTCATAGGTAGGTGTAGAAACAGTCCTCATGCTGGCCTGGCCTGCATGTTGTTTGAATGCACATGTGGCTTTTGTCTACCCTGTTTCCCATGTGTGTCCCCAGAAGGGACCAATGAGTTTAAAATATGCCCCTGCCTAAACTCCAGACAGAAGTGTAGGGAGTTAGCAAAGCTCAAAGGGGTTTTATTCAGGTTGAGAATTCAACAATGGTATTGTTCTGGTGAGAGTTGTATACAGTGAAAAATCATTCTTCAACTGGTGGGAAAAAGTCTTGAACACTTGAGCTGAAATGAAAGGCTTGCTGTAGTAAGTAGTGCTTATATGTATGTGTCTACTGGTTTGTTTTCTGTTATTTACTTTTGATTTATTATTGTTTGATGATTACCTTCATGTTTTATTTAATAGGTCACATATTTCCTGCAAACAACTACATTTTTAAAACAAGCAGAATTATGAAATCAGTGTTGATCACAAACACAACTTATGGATGAAAATAATGTTATTGATTGGTTGAAAAGTTTAAAAAGAGAGGTTTCATCATTCATATTAGTGTGGTTGAAATTAAAGTAATAGCTAAAAGGATGATGCCAGTATGACTAAATGTTGAACCCAAGTTTTACGTATGATTGTTTTGACAAGAGTTGTTTGCCACTTTCTTTTTTAAGAGGGGTACATGTGTGAATTCATTTGTTGCTTACAAAGGTCCTTTGAGGAAAATATATTAATATTAACCCTTTAAGACTTTTATTTTATTCAAATATAGTTGATTTACAATGTTGTTAATTTCTGCTGTATTGCAGAGTGGTTCAGCCACGCGTACATTCTTCTCATCCTCTTTTCCATTATGTTTAATCACGGGGTGGTGAATGCAGTACCCTGTGCTGTACAGTAGGACCTTGTTGTTTATCTGTTCTCTGTGTGATAATTTGCATCTGCTCCCCCAAACTCCCAAGCCTGCCTTCTCTGCCATCCCCAGCCCCTGGCAACCACAAGTCTGTTCTCTAAGTCTGTCAGACTGTTTCATAGTTAAGTTTTGTTGTGTCATATTTTAGATTCCACATATAAATGATATCATGTGGTATTTGTCTTTCTCTACCTGACTTACTTCACTTGGTATGTTAGTTTCTAGGTCAATCCATGTTGCTTCAAATGGCATTATTTCACTCTTTTTCAGGGCCGAGTAGTATTCCATTGCACATACATACCGCATCTTTATCTGTCCATGAATGCTTAGGTTGCTTCCATGTCTTGGCTATTGTGAATAGTGCTGCTATGAACATAGGTATACTTGTATCTTTTTGAATTACAGACTTTTTCTGGATATGCGCCCAGGAGTGGAATTGCTGGATCATATTGTAGTTCTATTTTTAGTTTTTTGGGGAAATTCCATACTGTTTTTATAGTGGTTACACCAATTTACATTCTCACCAATAGTGTAAGAAGGTTTCTTTCTCTCCATACCCTCTCCAGTATTTGTAGACATCTTAGTAATGGCCGTTCTGACCAGTGTGTGGTGGTGAATCATTGTAGTTTTGACTTGTGTTTCTCTAATATTTACAGATGTTGAGCATCTTTTCAAGTGCCAGTTGGAGAAATGTCTATTTAGGTCCTCTGCCCATTTTTGACTTTTTTTTTTTTGGTATTAACTCTTTTTTTAATTGATGAGGAGACAGGGGTGCAGTTGGGCTGAGTAATCTTTGCCATGTCATACAGCCAGAAAATCGTAAATGAAAGATTCAAGTTCAGACATTCTGAGCTCTGAATATTTCTTCTTACCTTCTGAATCATACTTCTCATTAGGTCAGTCATTAATATTTGCATAAAATCCAGACAAAAATCACACAAAAAATTAAAATGGCCTTAAAATGTAAGGGGAGAGTAATGGCCATGACTATTCCGTTGACTGTGAGTGAGATGAAGGTGGGCTCAGTTCCCCCTTTGCCCTCTGTGGCCTTGGGCCAGACTCTCCAGCCTTTCTGCATGGTGTCCTACTCGGTATAGTGGGAGCAGTGTGTGTGTGTGCGTGCGTGTGTGCGTGCGTGCGTGCGTGCGTGCGTGTGTGTGTGCGTGCACACTGGGAAACTATAGCTTTCATTCTGTAAATCTTACTGTTCCTCATGTTCCTTATCACTGAATCAGTGAGTTTTAGTGTTTCAGGAAAGGGGATATCACTAACGGAAGGAAAATATATTTTCTCAGTTTGGACCATCAAAGCAAAGCAGGCATTTGTTAGGCTTCTCCAGAGTTTAATAGATTTGAAAACTGTTTTTTTTTTTTCCCTTTTGTTTATTTGTTCTAAATTTCCTTTTGGTTGTCTTGGTGTTCCTTCCATAATGGCAGAGAAAATACTCCTTTTGCTTGATATGGGTGGGCCATTTATGTGTTCAGTTTATACATCCATTTTACAATATTTAGTGAATGCCTTTTTGGGCTTCCCTGGTGACTCAAACCAAAAAGAATCCACCTGCAATACAGGAGACCTGGATTCAGTCCGTGGGTCTGGAAGATCCCCTGGAGAAGGTAATGGCTATCCACTCCAGTATTCTTACCTGGAGAATTCCACAGAGGAGCCTGGTGGGCTGCAGACCATGGGGTCACAAAGAGTTGAACACAACTGAGTAACTTTCACTTTATGCTCCAGGCCTGGTTCTAGGTTTACATCTAGGGTTATGTCAGGGAAGAGTCAAGCCCTTGCCATTCTGGAATTGACAGCCTGTGGAAAGACAAACAACAGCAACATGTGAGTATAGCCCTGTGTATCCTGCAGGGATGTCTGCTTTGGAGCTTGAAATGCTGAGCAGAGCAGGAGTGTGGGCCGGGGCAGCAGTTAGGGAGGCCCCCGTTGGAGGTGGGGATCTGGGTGTACACCTGGAGGAGGTGAGGCAGCAGGTCACGCCAGAAGGAAAGACACTTTGAGTAGAGGGGATGGAGAGGGTACAACTTTTGCTTGAGGAAAAAAAGCAGAAACAGATCTGTTTTAGGCACAAGGGGTTGAGGGGAGAAAGCAGATATTGAGAAAGGGCAGAAAACCTCTCTTACGCACAGGGTGCTTTGGGGCATGTCACTGAAGGCTTTAGAAACCCCCTTCTTCTGCCCTGATGCTTTTTCTGCAGGAGTCATGCACAACGGCTTAGGCCTTTAAGAGCCCTGGACATTAGCTTGGTGCCTGTCCAGTGGGGCTTGGGAGGATGGGGCAAGGTGATGGTCGAGGTGTGCTGTCCTGTTCCCTGGTCCCCCCAGGTCTGTGTGCCCTCAGGATGGCAGTGTGGAGGAGGGCCCTCTCGACAGGGGTGGTGGGCAGGACTGTGAGACTGGGAGCTCCAGACTTGTTGTCTGCTTGTCACTTCTGAAGGCCAGTTGTAGGAAATTATGCTCTGCAGTCTGTAGACTGAGGAGTAGAGCGTTCTGAACACCTTGCAGCTGGGACTGTAGAGAAGGCAGAGACCCAATACTGTCCCATGGCTGCCCTCCACACTGAGAAGGCAGGAACTTCCGATGCTTTCCCAACACTATCCCCCCACCCCACTGGGAAGACAGGATGCTGTCCCATGACTGCCTCCCACTCCACTGGGAAGGCAGGGACCCCATGCTGTCCCATCACTGGCCTTAGTCCGCTACTGCTAAGCTAACAGATGCCATCTTGGAGAGGATCTGGAAAAGCAGGTGAGATCCAAGACTAGAATAGATAAAAAAAAAAAAAAGAGTATAAGTATGTATTTTAGAGGTAAATTATTGAATCAGATTTGTTTTACTCATGTATTCTCAGTGTTAGCTATACCCAAAGTGTGAGCCTTCTTGAGGCTAATCACACAGAAAGCTACATTTTCACTGTGCATTTCAGTGTCATTTGAGCAAATTTATACAAATAGATGTGTTTAAATTGCTTGACACAAAACCTGGTCTATATAAGGGGCTAAAATAAAAAGTCACCTGCTGGTGTGATATGGGCTAATATATCTAGGAAGGGTCAGAGATATTCTGAAAAGTGGCACACAGATGGAGACATGAGAGTTCTTTAAGTTTGAAAGATCAGAAACAGTCCTAAAGCACTGGTGTGGTCAGATCTGAAATTAATCAATGGTGACTCTTCTAGAGTCCCTTGGACTGCAAGAAAATTCAACCAGTCCATCCTAAAGGAGATCAGTCCTGGGTGTTCATTGGAAGAACTGATGAAGCTGAAACTCCAGTACTTTGGCCACCTGATGCGAAGAGCTGACTCATTTGAAAAGACCCTGATGCTGGGGAAGACTGAAGGCAGGAGGAGAAGGGGACGGCAGAGGATGAGATGATTGGATGGCATCACTGACTCAATGAACATGGGTTTGGGTGGACTCTGGGGGTTGGTGATGGACGGGGAGGCCTGGCGTGCTGCGATTCATGGGGTCGCAAAGAGTTGGACACGACTGAGCGACTGAACTGAACTGAACTTCTAGATTACTATGTTGTTGTTGTTATTGTTGTTTAGTCAGTAAGTTGTGTCCGACTGTTTGCACCCCCGTGGGCTGTAGCCCTGCCAGGCTTTTCTTGTCCTAGGCAAGCAAACTGGAGTGGTTTGCCATTTCCTCCTCCAGGGGATCTTCCTAACCCAGGGATTGAATGCATGTCTCCTGCATTGGCAGGCTAATTCTTTATTCCTGAACCACTGGGAAAGCCCTTTTTGCGAATTTTTGGTTATATAAACTAGTCTCCCCCTTACACGTATCTTGCATTGCCAATATGTGCACTGTGGCCAAGGCGGTTACCTGGTCGCAAAATCCATGGTCTCTTTTCTCCCTGACATGCAGTAAACTGCATTCCCCAGCCTCTCGTGGAGTCAGGTGTGATTTTGTGCTTGAGTCCCCTGGAAGTGAGCCCCTGTTAGCTGTGGCTGATACACACCCTGTGAACATGCTGGGTGAAGACTGCCCAGACTAACCTTGGAAGCTGTGTGTTGAAGGAGACAGAGTCTGCATATGCTTGGGGACCCAAATGAGTGGAAAGGACCACTTGCATAGTGCTATCACATACGAAGAATTAAGTTTTGATGGTGTTTGGGTCTGGGATCTTATTGATACAGCTACTCTAACTAATCAGTCTAATCTGATATAAGCAAGATATGGTAAACCATTTGACAGAGCACCCCTCAGCTTTTCCCTCATAAGAGTGTCTCTCTTTTCTATTTAAGTCTTATCTTTAGGTATGTGATTGAGGGGGGTAAGAATTAATCTGGGTAACTCTGAAAAAATATTTTAACAATAGACTCTAAGGCAGTAAGTACTCTACTCAGATTATATTTTAGTTAGTACAAATACTGTACTTTAGTGTTTCACAGGTATATGATTTAGAATTTCTGACATGATGTATATTATAATTTTGAACAAATAAGTAAGTATATTGTAGATAATGAAAGCCAGATTTCTCATTGTCAGAGAGTAGAATGACAAATAAGGATGTGGACGACTAGAATGAACCCTGCCATCTGTGAACACTTGGGTTTTTAAATATATGTATACAAAGAGAGATATATAGGAATAGATACAGATGAGTGGGAGGTGGTTAAGTATGCATAGACTTGGATGTCCCAGGCCTGTCCACTGGTGCCCAGGACACAGTGATACCTCAGTAGCAATGACCACACCTAACTTCAAAAAATCTTCTTTTTAAATATTCTCCAGTAAAAACCAGTACTCCTTGAACTGATTGCAGAACTGGTGCAGGGAAAGAATGAGGTGAGCCTAGACTATCTTTCTGTATTGGAGAGTCAGGAAGTGTTGAAAAGTGATGGGACTTGATTGAAAAAATATAGGAACCAAGTTGAAGGGTCTTCCAGTGACCAGGTCTGGGACAATTTGAGCAAGAAAGAAGGATAAGAATGGATATGACTTGGACAATAAAAGTAACCCACAGAATGAGGAATCTGTGAATAAAAATGTAAATAAGCAAATAAGGAAGGAAGGCCAGCACTCCACCATGGTACAGATGGATTTGGAGAATCACCATTTAGTAGGGATCATAGCAACAACTGGTTCAGGCAAGAGTGATCTCTGTGTGCTAAAATTAGTGGGTGAAGTTTTGATGGGAAACAGTATTTGCCTAGTTTCAAAGTATCTCCCTATAAGATATGTATTAATTACAAGAGGAAGTGATAGTGAGTTTCCCATGTAGAAAACTCCGCAGACATCAGCTTAACCAAGTGATGGAAGTCACCTTTCCAGCTTTGGCACAAATAGACATCCCACATCTGATACAAGGCACTGAGAGGAACAGCTTGTTGCTTCTGTGATGTTCTTACCCCAGACACAGAGCCTAAACCGAATCATGAGGACACATCAGACAAATCCAAACTGTAGATAGTCTGCAAGATACCTTGCCAGTCCTCCTCAAAATACCCAAGGAGTATGAGCAACCGAAGACTGACAGAGGGTTTAAGATTCCAGAGACTAAGGGGCTAAGCCAACAAAATACATGTGATCCTGATTTGGATTTTGTCCCAGAAAGGGATATTAGTGGATCTGTAGGTGAAATGTGAGTAAGTTCTGTAAGTGAGACTCCCATTGTTGATTTCCTGGTTTTGACCATTTTACTCTGGTTTTGTATGATATTAACAGAGGAAGCAGGGAAGATGTTATATGGGAACATGTTTGCACTACTTTTGCAATGTTGTCTGTCTGAAATTATTTCAAATGAAGAATTCACAACATAAAGAAATTGGAAATAATTCACATGGAAGTGTCATTACCCATTGCTTGCTATGAAGTGAAGGCTCTCTTTATCACTTTGGAGGCGTAAACTTATTTGAACGTCTTGCATGGTAACTGGGAAGACAGCTGAAGTTACAGCCACTTAAACTTTCCCAGGAAAATATATAATCCATTGGAACATTTTCCTACAAGAAACATTCTACAGAAACATTCTGTCGAATTTTTGCACCAGGCACAGCTCTGTAAGGAACGAGTGAATAAGGAACAGCATTTGTCCTCAAGGATGTTACGTGTTACTAGTGGCATTTGGCAGGTTACAGCCAACTTAATTGCATGTGTTTTATGCTACCTGTGCTGAGATAGCCCAGAAGGGAGTAGGGGGAACCACTGGTGTTACCAGATTCATTTTGCAAGCAGAAAAGAGAAGATCAAAGAACAAGTGACGGTTCAGAGAGATGGGCAGACTGTTCCCTAGGAGAAGATTATTCTTAGTCAGGAGCTCTGCATAAGTAAAGGAAGACAGATATGAAAGCTTGGCTTGTTGGAGAACAGGTAGAACAGAGTGGTGAACATTTGGACCGTGGCTGCAGAAAACATGTGAGGGAAACAAACACAGAAGAGGTGTCTCCAGATTGCAGATGTGCTCCCAAGGGATCTGCTCGTTCCTTGTGGATAAAGTTTGTTTCTGACAAGAAATGCAGGGAGGAACACTGGTACAGTTGTTTGATACCAGCTTCTTTTCTCTTTGGAAATCACCAGTTGAGCTTCGGGAGTTGTGGGTGCTGGTTTGCCTAATGGGCAGGAAGAGAGAGAGGGAGGCAGTGATAACCTTGGTTCCCAAAGTCACCGGGACAGCAGCCATGGCTGGAGGCCAGGTGTGTGTCCATATCGGCTGACTCCGTGCCCCAGGGGTGTTTAGCTCTGTGTCTGCATGCACAGGCACTGTCTCCATGTGTGTAGAGACAATTACTTGCTTAAATTAAACCTGAGGAACTCATTCTTTGCAAAATTATAGCTGATGAAGGCCAGAGCTCGATATTTTTTAGTGTAGATCGCAGTCTACTGCGGCCCCCTTTGCCTGGCAAAGCAATAAAGCTATCCTTGTCTACTTCACCCAGAATTCTGTCTCTGAGATTCAGTTCGGCACCAGTGTACAGATAAGCTGAGCTTTCTGCATCATTATCAGGATGTAGAATAATAAAAAAATGCCTATAGCAAAGAAGGATACAACATTCCAAAGACTCAAATTATTTTATCATGGAAAAGGTACATGATATGTATAGGCCTATTCAAAGCACACATAATTTTATATTGTGACCTTGATAATATTAGTGTCACAGATTTCTTCTGCAAACTGAGTAGGGTTTTCCTATGAGTTTTCTCTGATTTGTGTGACCCCTTCCTCTTCTTATTAATGTGCTTATCCTGGGCAGAACTTGAAATATTCTCAATGGAAATACTAAGGCCCTTTTGGGTGACATTTTGGAAGCTACTCTGAAAGTCTCAGGGTTAAGAGTTTTATTAAAATGAAGTCACTTTCCTGGGAGATGAATGCTAAAATCTAAAATAATACAAAGCTATGATAATATGAGGCAAAGCAGTGGGCAGAGAAAGGAGTGGAGAGAGACTCTAGGAGGTGGGGGGCCAGTGAGGCCAGGCCAGTTCTGACACACACAGGCAGAGAATCAAAGGCAAGCCTTTTAGAACCAAGGACTGCATTTGAATGGGTAGCAGCAGAAATCCCCAGTTCTCTAGTTAGTCATTGTATTTTAAAGGAATAACTTTGCATTGGGCTTCAGTTTCCTCCTGCATAAAATTAAAAGGGTTACCAAGATGATGGGTAAAGATGCTGCCAGCCTTGAAATTCAGATATAAGGGCTGAATGTTAAAGTTCAGTGAACAAATTCCCTTCCAGTTTTCCTCTTCAACCCAGATCACATGTAAGAAGTGAAAGTGAGAAGCCAATTTCAATTTTGAGCCACAGCTCATCTTGTGGTCTATTTGCCACCTGAGAGCCTCTTTCACAAAATCTATATGTGATCCCAGAGGATAACCAACTGGAAGTCTCAGAGTTCCTGATCTTTGTGTCTCCATGAGACAGGAAAGGGCAGAGCGCAACCTTTAAAAGAATGATACAGCCATTAAGGACACTACATAAACTGGCTAGAACCAACGAGGTCCAGGTTGGCAGACGAGTCAGCTTCCGCTAGACCTTGCGCCTCATTATACTCACATTGTTAATACATCAGCTGAACGACACACTCACAGGTGCCACAACAGTTCTGAGGCTGACCATGGAAGGGCCCAAAGTAGGTGGTGGCCCAGTTCCTGGAACTCCCTGCCCCTTTCCCAGAAGAGCTGGAATAATTCTCACACTCATGAGCCTATGGCATTACGCAGCCCATAAAAACTAACCACTCATACCTTTTGCCTTCTGAGATGGCCCACACCCCATCTGTGGAATGTGTTTCTCTTTCATTTTCTGAGACAGACCAATTTCTGTCTGTAGAATGTGTATCTCTCTAAATAAACCTGCTTTCGCTTTATTCTGGCTAGTTCTTGAATTCCTTCCTGCTTGAAGTCAAGGACCCTCACTTGGCACCCCATCCCAGGGTCTCACCAGAGACCTGGGATGTGACTGTCCTCTAACACCCCATCTTTTTCTGCAACACCATGTTCTCAAATTGTCTCTTATAGATGAGTAATTCAAATAGCCACCCAGAAATTTCAGTAAAGTAGCCCTTAACTCTCTGTTTTGTGGGCTAGTTCTGTAGTTCCACTAACTGTCTTAGAACTGAAGCCCAGCAGGCCCATTTATCCCCTCTGACAACCCAGTATGAAAAGGCAGAAAGATCTGACACTGAAAGATGAACCCTCCAGGTCAGTAGGTGTCCAGTATGCAACTGGAAAAGAGCAGAGAAGTGCCTTCAGAAGGAATGAAGAGGCTGAGCCTAAGCAGAAACATTGCCCAGTAGTGGATATGTCTAGTGGTGAAAGTAAAGTCTGAAGCTATAAAGAACAATATTGCACAGGAACCTGGAATAGTAGTCAAACAGGAGATGGCAAGAGTGAACATCAACATTCTAGGAATCAGTGAACTAAAATGAACAGGAATGGGTGAATTTAATTCAGATGACCATTATATCTACTACTGTGGATAAGAATCCTTAGAAGAAATGGAGTAGCCCTCATAGTCAACAAAGGGTCTGGGTGCAATCTCAAAAACGACAGAATGATCTCTTCATTTCCAAGGCAAACCATCCAGTATCACAGTAAGCCAAATCTATGCCCCAAACACTAATGCTGAAGAGGCTGAAATTGAACGGTGCTATGAAGACCTACCAGACCTTCTAGAACCAACACCAAAAAAGATGTCCCTTTCATCATAGAGGACTGGAATGTAAAAGTAGGAAGTCAAGAGATACCTGGAATAACAGGCAAGTTTGGCCTTAGAGTACAGAATGAAGCAGGGCAAAGGCTAATAGAGTTTTGCCAAGAGAACATACTGGTCATAGCCAAAGCCTCTTCTAACAACACAAGAGATGGCTTCACACATGGACATTACCAGATGGTCAATACTGAAATCAGTTTGATTATATTCTTTACAGCCAAAGTTGGAGAAGCTCTATGCAGTCAGCAAAAACTAGACCTCCTTGGAGCTGCTCAGATCATGAACTCCTTATGGCAGAATTCAGGATTAAAATGAAGAAAGTAGGGAAAATTACTAAGCCTTTCAGCTATGACCGAAATCAAATCCCTTATCATTATACAGTAGAAGTGACAAATAGATTCAGGGGATTAGATCTGATAGATAGAATGCCTGAAGAGCTATGAACAGAGGTTCATGATGTTGTATAGGTGGTGGTGACCAAAATCACCCCCAAGAAAAAGAAATGCAAAAAGGCAAAATGGTTGTCTGAGGAGGCCTTACAAATAGCTGAGCAAAGAAGAGAAGCAACAGGTAAAGGGGAAAAGGAAGGATATATATGTCTGAATGCAGAGTTCCAAAGAATAGCAAGGAGAGATAAGAAAGCCTTCTTAAGTGAAGAATGCAGAAAAATCTAGAAAAACAATAGAATGGGAAAGACTAGAGATCTCTTCAAAAAATTGGAAATACCAAGGGAATATTTCATGCAAAGATGGGCATGATAAAGGGCAGAAACGGTATGGACATAAGCAGAAAATACTAAGAAGAGGTGGCAAGAATACACAGAACTGTACAAAAGAGATCTTAATAACTCGGACAGTCATGATGGTGTGATCACTCACCTAGAACAAGACATCCTGGAATGCGAAGTCAAGTGGACCTTAGGAAACATTCAGTTCAGTTCAGTTCAGTTCAGTTCAGTCACTTAGTTGTGTCCGACTCTTTGCAACCCCATGAATCACAGCACACCAGGCCTCCCTGTCCATCACCAGCTCCTGGAGTTTATCCAAACCCATGTCCATCAAGTCTGTGATGCCATCCAGCCATCTCATCTTCTGTTGTCCCCTTCTCCTCCTGCCCCCAATCTCTCCCAGCGTCAGAATCAACTCCAATGACTCAACTTCCAGTGAGTCAACTCTTTGCATGAGGTGGCCAAAATATTGGAGTTTCAGCCTCAGCATCAGTCTTTCCAGTGAACACCCAGGACTGATCTCCTTTAGAATGGACTGGTTGGATCTCCTTGCAGTCCAAGGGACTCTCAAGAGTCTTTTCCAACACCACAGTTCAAAAGCATCAATTCTTCGGCCCTCAGCTTCCTTCGCAGTCCAACTCTCACATCCATATATGACCACTGGAAAAACCATAGCCTTGACTAGACAGATCTTTGTTGGCAAAGTAGTGTCTCTATTTTTGAATATGCTGTCTAGGTTGGTCATAACTTTCCTTCCAAGGAGTAAGCGTCTTTTAATTTCACGGCTGCAGTCACCATCTGCAGTTTCTTTGGAACCCAAAGAAGTAAAGTCTGAGACTGTTTCCACTGTTTCCCCATCTATTTCCCATGAAGTGGTGGGACCAGATGCCATGATCTTAGTTTTCTGGATGTTAAGTTTTAAGCATTACTACGAACAAAACTAGTAGAGGTAATGGAATTCCAGTTGAGCTATTTCAGATCCTAAAAGATGATGCTGTTAAAGTGCTGAATTAAGTATGTCCGTGAATTATGCCCTGAATTAAGTATGTCCACAGTGGCCATAGGACTGGAAAAGGTCAGTTATCATTCCAATCCCAAAGAAGAGCAATGCCAAAGAATGTTCCGACTATTGCACCTCCTAAGAAACATGTATGTAGGTCAAGAAGAAGCAATTAGAAATGGACATGTAACAGTGGACTGGTTCAGAATTGGGAAAGGAGTACATCAAGGCTGTATTCATTGCCCTGGTTATTTAACTTCTGTGCAGAGTCCATCTGGAGAAGGCAGTGGCAACCCACTCCAGTACTCTTGCCTGGCAAATCCCATGGACGGAGGAGCCTGGTAGGCTGCAGTCCATCAGGTCGCTAGGAGTCGGATACGACTCAGCAACTTCAATTTCATGCATTGGAGAAGGAAATGGCAACCCAGTCCAGTGTTCTTGCCTGGAGAATCCTGGGGATGGAGGAGCCTGGTGGGCTGCCGTCTATGGGGTCACACAGAGTCGGACACAACTGAAGTGACTTAGCAGCAGCAGCAGCAGAGTCCATCATGTGAAATGCAAGGCTGCATGAAGCTCAAGCTGGAATCAAGATTGCTGGGAGACATATAAATAATCTCAGATATGCAGATGGCCTCACCACCCTAATGGCAGAAAGCGAAGAGGAACTAAAGAGCCTCTTGTTGAAGATGAAAGAGGTGAGTTAAAAAGCAGGCTTAAATCTCAGCATCCGAAAAACTAGGATCATAGCATTTGGTTCCATCACTTCATGGCAGATAGATAGGGGAAAAATGAAAACAGTGACAGGCCCTATTTTCTTGGCTCCAAAATCACTGCAGACTGTGACTGCAGCCATTAAATTAAAAGAGGCTTACTCCTTGGAAGAAAAGCTATGACAAACCTAGACAGCATATGAGAAGCAGAAGCATCACTTTGTTGACAAAGGACCATGTCGTCAAAGCTGAGAGGTGGACCATAAAGAGGACTGAGCACCAAAGAACTGATACTTTTAAATTGTGGTGATGTAGAAGACTCTTGAGAGTCCTTGAGACTGAGGTGCTTCTATAAAATCTTCCAGGTCATGGACGGTGCAGCCAGAATCTGTTAGTTTGGCTCTTTCTTGGTGTCTCACTGGACTCATGAGGATCCCTGACTAGTCAGGCTGAGGAGCAGGGTTGCTGCGAACGTGGGGGTGGGGACCCTCAAGCACCTTTCAAGAGGGTTAGGTTTTCTGACCTCACTGCTGAATCCAGCATCTCCAGGCATCCATTTGCTGAAAAGCCACAGGTGTCCCCCAGGCCTCCAGAAAGCTGGTGGAGACTTCTTGGCGGAAGGAGAATGAAGGCCTTGCAAAACGAGGTGTTTGATCTTTGTTCAACATTTCAAATGTTGGTATGTTTTTAAAATTTTTCCTGGTGAGGTCTGATTTGAAGCCCACTTTTGAGTCTTTATTTGACTCAATGATGAAATTGAAATTCTGTGAATGCTTTGAGATAAGAGAAAGCAAATAGTATCTTTGAAATATCAGGAGGACTTGACTCACTGGGTTTATAGTTTTCATGTTTCAGTCTTAGGTTTCATCACCATTTCCCAGCTTCTATTTCAGTTTCCAATTTGAGGAATCTTTCTTCCTTTTGAAATAACTAGAAAATTTTAAGGGACTGCATACTTAGCTATGTCTGTGTAAAATGGTTTGGAAAAAATGTAAAAAATTCATGAATCAGAGAACTCTTATTCTTGGGAAAAAATATTTGTGGTTTAAGGGAAACCTGATACTTTTGGCGGAAGGAGAGGAAAGAAGATTGAACAATGATTGTTTTTTAGAAATATTTCTCTGTGGGTCTCTCAGTACTCTGAACTCAGTGTCAGCTACCTTCTGGTCTCTGAGTCACAGTACCCTGAGTCTCTGTCGTACAGTTCTTTAAGATCCCACATTACACAGTGCACGTGAGTGAGGGTGATCTGATAGCCAGGCGATGGGTGATTAGTGATGGCAGCTGGTACTGGGTGCAGGCAGCGCAGAGTCTGATGATTTATCGGTTTGGGGATTGTTGATTTGGGTTATGGTATTAGCTATCAGGTTAGATTTTGCTTTTAATCCTTACCCTTCTCGTTCTAACCATCCTCATTTCTTGAATTGGTTTTGTGAGATCAATAATAAGGACTTGCCTTTCTGCAAATAGCCATGTTCAGACTGGTAACCTGATGTATCTCGTGACTGAAACAGTTGTTATTTGAGGGCAATAAGATGCAGTATGTTTACCCCATCAGGCGATTTAAAACATGGTGTTTTGAAAGATATTAAATATTCTTTACCTAATGTTGTCACTCTTTAAAGACTGGAATATTTTAAATTTAGATTTTACATACCAGTTTTTCAAAATGGAACCTATTAAAGTGTGAATAAAATTTATATGAACAATTTTAATAATTATCGACAGTTGCTTGAATTGCTGTGCCATGGGTTTTCATAGAATGGTTTCATCCCTGATTAGAAGTGTGAAATTGGAAGAAAGCACGTTCAGTTTGTGGGGGTTGCCCACCTGAGTTCCTGGAAAGGGTCCGGTACTTGTCTGTGGGTGCGGCTGTCCTAGAGTAGTCCACCTCGAGCCGCTTGTTCCTCAGCCCCATCTGTGGTTCAGCCTGCTCCTCACCCGTTGCTGTGCCGCTGCCACGTAACCAAAGCAAAGACCATGAGCTGCTGTGCCGGTGGCGAGAATAATTACCATCCAGAGCCAGTGGCATGTGCAGGGAGGACGCAGGAAGGACCACACGCCAGGTATAGGAGGGGGTCCCCAGTGATGGAAGGAGGGCCCTTGGTGTGCTCTGGAACAGACACTGGGTTAGAGGCGCTCTCTCTTAATAGCATCATACCCTTGCTGCATCAGGATCATCGTCCCACCTGCTTTTCATTCCTGGAGGTTTCCACCTCCACTGTGACCTGCACTGCTGCACAAGCCTGCACATTCAGGGGGAGAGGGTCAGCCTGGGGCATTTAGCTGCCGAAAGCCATTCTGCAGTCTGTATCCTCCGGGGCTCTGGGAGGAAAATCAATCACAGTCTTAGTTTTGATGATGAGACTTTTCTGTTTCCTTCTGACAGTAAGGGTATTGATCAGCTCCTGTGTAGCAAGAGTTGGATAGATTTCTGTTAGGTGTGGGGAATTCCTGTAAAGCTGTTTTTCATTCTATTTGAAAACCAGCCTCTGTTTTCACAGTGGCTGTGAAAGAACACAGTTTGTGTTCTTACCATGGTGCCCCCCCCAAATATTTTGCTTTTAGCATCTGGAAGAGGACACAACTCTAGACATTTATAAATAGCAATCTCTGGAATGTCAGGGTCACATTCTATAGGTTATAAATGATTGGTAATAGAGCACAACTGTATGCCATGAACCTTTAAAGGACCCATTTTGCACACAAGGCAACAGGTGATATTTATGCAATGTAGACATCAGAGTAATCTACTTGCTGTTAGTATTAATATATTTCATATTATCACAGTACCAGTGCACCAACCCAAATACATTAACAATATTTTCCAACATTTCACTGTCAAGAACATATGCTGTATGCTCAGGACGGGTAAGAGAATTGAGCTTATAATAGTGATTGTTTCACCATTTGGTCAACATAACCATTAGTGGGAAATCATGTCATCCTCGTTCCTGACTTGGCACTTAATGACTTATTTCCCGCATGTGGCTTCTTTGTGAGAGTCTTATTACATCGTGTGGGTTTTCTTGCCGTTGCCTTCTGGGATGTAGCTCATCCCACACTTGGCTGCCGGAAAATCCTCTCTCACCATCACGTCTGCTGTCCTGTTCTCTGCTTGGTTCTTAGCGTAGCTTCTGAGGACCTTCCATGCTCAAAGCTGACTTTGCACTGTAGGGGATGAAAACTTTTCCCTTCTTATCTTCTGAGTTCTGTGGCTGGCCTAATAATTAAATTGACATGAGACAGGTTAATGGGAGAAAGACAAATTTAATTTCATATGTACACAATTCCCACAAAGAAATGAGACTCAAAACCAGCCAGATGATCGAGGCTTATGTGCCATCAGAGCTAAGAAAAGCGGTAAGGCTCTGAGGCTTCAAAGAGAAACAGGGCTTTCACTGGGAGAGGAAAAGAGCAAGGTTTGGTAAACACAGTTGCCCTGCATGCAGATAAGTCTCGCAGAGGAAAAAGTTATCTCTGGCGGTAGCTGTCTTCCTGTTACTGGCCCCCTTCTAATTTCTTCTAGGTGGTTAAAGGGGAGGCAAAACCCTTTTCCTAAGACTTCTGGGTTTTGACTGCCTTCAGTTCAAAATAATCCACAGGCCAAAGTAGCATATTCTAGGTTGGTTTTTCTGAATCCTCACAGCAGCTCAGAGGTGGTGGCTTCAAATAACTGTTTTTTCTACCCTTCCTCAGACTTTGCTGACCTCCTGCCTCCCTGTTGGTCAGTCCAAGTCCCCCACATTCTGCCCTGCCTGTGTCCATCAGCAGCGGGCCCTGGAGTGTGGTGGCTTCTCCCTCAGCTACGTGAGTCTCATCCTTCAGGTCTCTCACACTTGGCCTCGTCCACCCGCTCTCTGCTCTCTCATCTGTACACTTTTAGCTCATCTAAATTTAACCAGGACTCTCTTCTTATACCTAACTGCTGTGTTCGGTTCAGTCACTCAGTCATGTTCAACTCTTTGCAATCCATAGACTGCAGCACGCAGGCCCTGTCCATCACCAACTCCCAGAGCTTACTCAAACTCACGTCCATGGAGTCGGTGAGGCCTTCCAACCATCTCATCCTCTTTCGTCCCCTTCTCCTCTTGCCTTCAATCTTTCCCAGCATCAGGGTCTTTTCCAATGAGTCAGTTCTTTGCATCAGATGGCCAAAGTATTGGAGTTTCAGCTTCAGCATCAGTTCTTCCAATGAATATTCAGGACTGATCTCCTTTAGGATGGACTGGTTGGATCTCCTTGCAGTCCAAGGGACTCTCAAGAGTCTTCTCCAACACCACAGTTCAAAAGCATCAATTCTTCAGCACTCAGCTTTCTTTATAGTCCAATTCTCACATCCATACATGACTACTGGAAAACACAGCTTTGACTAGATGGAACTTGGTCGGCAAAGTGATGTCTCTGCTTTCTAATACTGCTGTATGGTTTTGTACTTTTTCACGTGCTGCTTTTGGGAGATGTGTTTTATGTCACCTTGAGGCAGGTGTGTTCTCGGTCTTGTCCTTTCTCTGTTCTTGGTGTGTTCTCTAAGATCTTCCTTTTCTACATGGTTTCAGATTTGTCTTTGTTGTAATGAACTCAGTATCCTGGATACTTAAGTCCCTATCCTCTTTTTTATCCTGCCACTGTTTTAATTCAACATCTTACCATTTGTTACTTGAATTTTTGTAGTCATTTCCTAACTGGCTTCCTTGATTCTGATCTTACCATCAATCCTCTATCCTGACAAAATGATATTCCTTTAATGCAAATCTTATAACTTGCTTAAAAATATTTGCTAGAAGTATGCCTGTCTTGCTTTTCTAATAAGAGCCTCATCCATAATATTCAGTGCAAATATTTTCTCTACAGAGCCGCTCTGGCTTTCACAGATACTTTCTTTCATGGTCTCATAGCCTCTGCTCCATTTTTGTTAAAATATTTATCATATGTGTGCTCTCATGCATTTCCATGCTTCTTTCTCCTTGACATTAAAAGTGCCTCTTGGATGGAAACCACATCCGCATCTTTCTTGGCGTTTCTAACACCTGGCACATCTCCAGTGAAGAGCTGTTGCGTAAGTGCTGATTCTGAAATGTGAATCCTCTTTCCCCTCTGAGCTTGCGTCTCCACCTTCTCTCCTCACAGACTCACTGAAGGCAGGATGAGTGGCAGTCTGAGAATCCTTTTTATTCTCATGCAGAGATCTGGCCTCAACAGTTTTGATGAACGGTGAACCTATTATCTCATCCTTCCAGACAGCCCTTTCTGATGACTCCACCTCTCTCGGTCTCTTTGTGCTTGGTATTTATATTCTGTCTTAATGCCTTTGTTCTTATTTTCCACTTGTTTTAACTTGGTATAAAACACAGATGCCACCAGAAAGGGGGCGAAACTTTTTTCTTCCCAACTGCAGTTGGAACATTTCTTTGGGCACAGGACATGCTAAATGGATGCTTGGTGAAGCAGTGAATGTGTTAACAAACCATCCTGTGCTGTAAAATAAAAAGGAGCGAGGAGAAAAGCTGTAAATGATTATTATCTGGCTTTGTGGAAAACAAAAACTAAGTATGAACTTCCAAGGAAAGTTTTCTAGGCATTTTTTTTTAACACTTCCCTGTGAAGAACTCTGATGGGGAGACCTACTGAATAATTAAGCTCTATGTTTCTGAGTGGCTTCTTACCACAGAGTGGGTGTTTCTTCAGGGGCAGTGCCTGGCTCTCTTTTTGAGCTGAGACCCCATGGGGTATGAAGGTGGTTAGAGCCTGAGTGACATCTGAAGCGTTTAAATTTTAAAAATTATATATATATATATATATATATATATATATATATATATATATTGGCTGTGCTGGGTCTTCATTGCTGTGTGGGCTTTCTCTCTCGTTGTGGTGAGCGGAGTCAGCTCTGAAGTTGTGGTGTGCAGGCTTCCCAATGCAGCGGCTGCTTCTTGCAGAGCATGGGCTCTCGGGTCTGTGGGCTTCAGTAGTTGTGGGTCCCGGGGTCTAGAGCACAGGCTCAGTAGTTGTGGTGCACAGGGTTAGTTGCTCTGCGGCATGTGGGATCCTTCAGAATCCGGGATTGAACTCATGGTTCCTGCGTTGGCAGGAGGATTATTTATCATTGAGCTTTCAGGGAAGCCATGAAGCATTTTTTTGATTGAAATACACTAACATTGAGTATAGTAGGGTGGTTTTTAAAACATTTTCTTTGAAAAAAAAATTTTTTTCTTGTTGTGTTTTATATCTCATTTTCTCATCCTTTTTTTTGGTGTGTTTTTAATAACTCCATTGAGAATATAATTGACCTAATAATGGCATTTATTTAAATTATGCCTCGTGATGAGTTCTGACTTGTATATACTTGAGGAACTATGACCAAAATTAAGGAAATGAAGATGTCCATCACCCTGCAAAGTTTCTTTGGGCACCTTGGTAATGGGCTCCTTCCACGTCTGCATTCCCATGCCCTGTCTGCACTGATGGGCACTTTCTCGAGTGTTATATACATAAATCATATAGTGTGTACTCTAATTTGTCTGCATTTTATTCTTTATTTTAGTTTTTGAGATTTATTCATAGTAAAGTGTGTGTCAATAGTTCCTTCTGTTTATTAGTGAATAGTATTGGTATATCCAATACAGTTTGGATAGTAAAACTGTGAATTGTGAATTCAGTTGGTATATCCAATTGAATTGAATACACCAGAGTGTTTTTGTTCATTCATCTGTTGATGGCTATTTTGGCTCTTTGCCCATTTGAGTATTACTCAAAGAAGTCTGCTCTGCACATTCACACACAAGTCTTTGTGTGCACGTATGCTTTCACTCCTCATGGGTAAATACACGGGGACATATTTTCTGGCACTTACGGCAGGTGTACATTTAACTTCTGAAATAACTAGAATATTTCTCAGCAGTGGTAGTGCTGATACATTCCCGCTGGCAACATGAGTGTTTTGGCTCCTCCTACCTATGGCAGTACTCTGTATGGCCGGTCATTGTAATGTTAGCCGTTCTCCTCGATGTGCAGTGCATTTCTGTTTGCATGTCTGAACTGAACTGAATGACAAATGATGGTGGGCATGTGTTTATGTGATAATTTTCTAGATGGCCATCATCCTGGTGAGGCATCTGTTCAGATGTCTTGCCTATTATCTTGTTGGGATGTTTATTTTCTTATTAGAGTTTAGAGAATTCCCTATATTATATGGTTTTAAGTTCTTTGTTAGATGTATGCGTTCAGATGGTTTGTCTTGACTTGTGTATCTTTCAGTGTATCTCTTTCATCCTCTCATCAGTGATGATGATGGCATCAGCTCAATGGACATGAGTTTTAGCAAACTCCAGGAGATACTGAGCGACAGGAAACCGGGTGTGCTGCATCCTGGGTCGCAAATTTTCAGACGCAGTTTAGAAACTGAACTACACTTCAGTTGCTCAGTCGTGTCCTACTCTTTGTGACCCCATGGACTGCAGCACACCAGGCTTCCCTGTCCATCCCCACCTCCTGGAACTTGCTCAAACACAAGTCCATCGAGTCAGTGATGCCATCCAACTATCTCATCCTCTGTTGTCCCCTTCTACTCCTGCCTTCGATCTTTCCCAGCATCAGGGTCTTTTCCAATGAGTCAGCTCTTCACATCAGATGGCCAAAGTATTAGAATTTCAGCTTCAACATCAGTCCTTCCAATGAACATTCAGGGATGATTTCCTTTAGGATGTACTGGTTGGATCTCCTTGCAGTCCAAGGGACTCTCAAGAGTCTTCTCCAACAACACAGTTCAAAAGCATCAGTTCCTCATTGCTCAACTTTCTTTATAGTCCAACTCCCACATCCGTACATGACAACTGGAAAAACCATAGCTTTGATTGGATGAACCTTTGTTGGCAAAGTAATGTCTCTGCTTTATTTTTTTTTAAAATTTTTATTTTTACTTTATTTTACTTTACAATACTGTATTGGTTTTGCCATACATTGACATGAATCCACCACGGGTGTACATGCGTTCCCAAACATGAACCCCCCTCCCACCTCCTTCCCCATATCTCTCTGGGTCATCCCCGTGCACCAGCCCCAAGCATGCCGTATCCTGCATTGGACATAGACTGGCAATTCGATTCTTACATGATAGTATACATAGTTTCAATGCCATTCTCCCAAATCATCCCACCCTCTCCCTCTCCCTCTGAATCCAAAAGTTAGCTATACACATCTGTGTCTTTTTTGCTGTCTTGCATACAGGGTCATCATTGCCATCTTTCTAAATTCCATATATATGTGTTAGTATACTGTATTGGTGTTTTTCTTTCTGGCTTACTTCACTCTGTATAATCGGCTCCAGTTTCATCCATCTCATCAGAACTGATTCAAATATATTCTTTTTAATGGCTGAGTAATACTCCATCGTGTATATGTACCACAGCTTTCTTATCCATTCATCTGCTGATGGACATCTAGGTTGTTTCCATGTCCTGGCTATTATAAACAGTGCTGCGATGAACATTGGGGTACATGTGTCTCTTTCAATTCTGGTTTCCTCGGTGTGTATGCCCAGCAGTGGGATTGCTGGGTCATATGGCAGTTCTATTTGCAATTTTTTAAGGAATCTCCACACTGTTCTCCATAGTGGCTGTACTAGTTTGCATTCCCACCAACAGTGTAGGAGGGTTCCCTTTTCTCCACACCCTCTCCAGCATTTATTGCTTGCAGACTTTTGGATCGCAGCCATTCTGACTGGTGTGAAGTGGTACCTCATTGTGGTTTTGATTTGCATTTCTCTGATAATGAGTGATGTTGAGCATCTTTTCATGTGTTTGTTAGCCATCCGTATGTCTTCTTTGGAGAAATGTCTATTTAGTTCTTTGGCCCATTTTTTGATTGGGTCGTTTATTTTTCTGAAATTGAGCTGCATAAGTTGCTTGTATATTTTTGAGATTAGTTGTTTGCCAGTTGCTTCATTTGCTATTATTTTCTCCCATTCAGAAGGCTGTCTTTTCACCTTGCTTATAGTTTCCTTTGTTGTGCAGAAGCTTTTAATTTTAATTAGATCCCATTTGTTTATTTTTGCTTTTATTTCCAGAATTCTGGGAGGTGGATCATAGAGGATCCTGCTGTGATTTATGTCTATGCTGTCTAGGATGGTGATAGCTTTTCTTCCACAGAAGAAGCATCTTTTAACTTCATGGCTGCAGTCACCATCTGCAGTGATTTTGGAGACCCCAAAATAAACTCTGTCACTGTTTCTATTGTTTCCCCATCTATTTGCCATGAAGTGATGGGACTGGATGCCATGATCTTAGTTTTCTGAATGTTGAGCTTTAAGCCAGCTTTTTCACTCTCCTCTTTCTCTTTCATCAAGAGGGTCTTTAGTTCTTTACTTTCTGCCTTAAAGGTGGTGCCATCTGCATATCTGAGGTTATTGATATTTCTCCTGGCATTCTTGATTCCAGCTTGTGCTTCATCCTGCCTGGCATTTCTCAATTTGTATTCTGCACATAAGTGAAATAAGCAGGGTGACAATACACAGCCTTGACATACTTTCCCGATTTGGAACCAGTCTGTTGTTCCATGTCTAGTTCTAACTGTTACTTCTTGACCTGCATATAGATTTCACAGGAGGCAGATCAGGTGGTCTGATACTTCCATCTGTTTAAGAAATTTCCACAGTTTGTTGTGATCCACATAGTCAGAGGCTTTGGTGAAATCAATAAAGCAGAAGTACATGATTTTCTGGAACTCTCTTGCTTTTTCAGTGATCCAGTGGATGTTGGCAATTGGATCTCTGGTTCCTCTGCCTTTTGTCAATCCAACTTGAACATCTGGAATTTCTCAGGTCACATACTGTTGAAGCCTGGCTTGGAGAATTTTGAGTGTTACTTTGCTAGTGTGTGAAATAAGTCCAGTTGTTTGGTAGTTTGAACTTTCTTTGGCATTGCCTTTCTGTGGGATTGATATGAAAACTGACCTTTTCCAGTCTTGTGGCCACTGCTGAGTTTTCCAAATGTGCTGACATATTGAGTGCAGCACTTTCACAGCATCATCTTTTAGGATTTGAAATAGCTCAACTGGATTTCCATCACTTCCACTAGCTTTGTTCTTGGTGAAGCTTCCTGAGGCCCGCTTGACTTCACATTCCAGGATGTCTGGCTCTAGGTGATTGATCACATCATCGTGGTTATCTTGGTCATGAAGATCTTTTTTGTATAGTTCTTCTGTGTATTCTTGCCACTTCTTCTTATCATCTTCTGCTTGAACTATAACAACAATCCAATCATTCTAATCCCATATTTTTGACAATTTTTGACAAGTTTTTTCTCTACTGAATTACCTTTTTACCTTTGTCCAAATCAGTTGTATTTGAGTTCCCTGAGTCATACTGTAGATTCCCATTGGCTATGTATTTTATATATGGTAATGTGTATGTTTCCATATTGCTCTCTCCTTACACTCCACCCCCTCCTCGCTCCCATCCCATATCCAAGAATCTATTTTCATTGTGTCTCCATTGCTGCCCTGCAAATGGGTTCATAAGTAGTGTCTTTCTAAATTCCATGTATATGCGTTAGTATACGATACTTGTTTTTCTCTTTCTGACTTACTTCACTCTGTATAATAGGCTCTAGGTTCATCTACCTCATTAGAACTGAGTCAAATGCATTCCTTTTTATATCTAAGTAATATTCTATTGTATAAATGTACCACAACTTATTTACCCATTCATCTGTCAGTGGGCATCTCAGTTGTTTCCTTGTCGTGAAAGTGAGAGTCGCTCAATAGTGTCCAACTCTTTGCGACCCCATGGACTAAACAGTCCATGGAATTCTCCAGGCCGGAATCCTGGAGTTGGTAGCCTTTCCCTTCTTTAAGGGATCTTCCCAATCCAGGGATCAAACCCAGGTCTCCCACATTGCAGGCTGATTCTTTACCATGTGAACCACCAGGGAAGCCCAAGAATACTGGAGTGGGTAGCCTATCCCTTCACTAGCAGATCTTCCTGACCCAGGAATTGAACTGGGGTCTCCTGCATTGCAGGCAGATTCTTTATCAACTGAGCTATCAGGGAAGCCCTAGCTATTGTAAATAGTTCTGCAATAAACACTGGAGTACATGTGTCTTTTTCAATTTTGGTTTCACAGGGTATATGCCTAGAAGTGGTATTTCTGGGTTATATGGTGGTTTTATTGCTAGGTTTTTAAAACCTAATTTATTTTTAATTGAAGGATAATTGCTTTACAAAATATTTTGGTTTCTGCCGGTTATCAACATGAATTAGCCATAAGTGTACATATATTCCCTCCCTTTTAACCTCTCTCCCATCACCTTCCACATCCCACTGCTTTAAGTTGTTACAGAGCCCCTGTTTGAGTTCCTTGAGTCATACAGCAAATTCCTGTTGGTTATCTATTTTACATATAGTAATGTAAGTTTCCATATAACTCTCTCCATACATCTCACTGTCTCCTTCCTCCCCACCACCCCGTGTCTGTAAGTTTGTTCTCTATATCTCTGTCTCCATTGCTGCCCTGCAAATAATTTCATCAGTACCGTCTTTCTAGATTCCATATATATGTGTTAGTATACAGTATTTATCTTTCTCTTTCTGACTTGCCTCACTCTGTGTAACTCATTAGAACTGACTCAGATACATTTCTTTTTATGGCTGAATATTATTCATTGTATATACGTACCACAGGTTCTTTATCCATTCATCTGTCGATGGATGTCTAGATTGCTTCCATGATCTAGCTATTGTAAATAGTGCTGCAGTGAACATTGGGGTACGTGTATCTTTTTCAGTTTTGGTTTCCTCAGGACATATGCCTATTAGTCGGAGTGCGGGGTCATGTGGTAGTTTTATTCTCAGATTTTTAAGGAATCTCCAAACTGTCTTCCATAGTGGCTGTGTCAATTTGCATTCCCATCAGCAGTGCAATAAGGTTCCCTTTTCTCCATACCCTCTCCAGCATTTAATTTTTGTAGATTTTTTGATAATGGCCGTTCTGACTGGCGTGAGGTGATCTCATTGTAGTTTTAATTTGCACTTTTCCAATAATGAGTGTTGTTGAGCATTTTTTCATGTATTTATTAACCATCTGTATGGCTTCCTTGGATAAATGTCTGTTTAGGTCTTTTTCCTACTTTTTGATTGGGTTGTTTGTTTTTCTGGTATTGAGTTGTGTGAGCTGCTTGCGTATTTTGGAAATTAATCCTTTGTCTATTGTTTCATTTGCTGTTACTTTCTTCCATTCTGATGGTTGTCTATTCACCTTCTTTATAGTTTCCTTTGCTGTGCAAAAGCTTTTAAATATAATTATGTCCTGCTTGTTTAGTTTTGCTTTTATTTCCATTACTCTAGGAAGTGGGTCGTGGAGAATCCTGCTGTGATTTATGTCATTGAGTGTTCCTGTGTTTTCCTCTAAGAGTTTTATAGTTTCTGGTTTTACATTTAGGTCTTTAATCCATTTTGAGTTTATCTTTGTGTATGGTGTAAGGAAGTGTTCTAATTTCATTCTTTTACATGTAGGTGTCCAGTTTTCACAGCAGCACTAATTGAAGAGACTGTTTTTGATCCCTTGTATATTTTTGTGTCCTTTGTCAAAAGTAGTGTACCTGTGGGTGCATTGGTTTATCTCTGGGCTTTCTATCTTTTTCTTTGATTTATATTGCTGTTTTTTGCCAGTACCATGCTGCCTTGGGAAACAGCCTAGAGGAGTGGAATGAGGAGGGAGGGAGAAGAGATTCAAGAGGGAGGTGACATAGTTATACCCATGGGTGATTCATGTTGATGTTTGGCAGAAACCAACACAAGAGTATAAAACAATTATCCTTCAATTAAAAATAAATAAATTTAATTATAAAAAAGAAGTTGTACATATATACACTGGAATATTACTTAGCCATAAAAAGGATGAAATAATGCCATTTACAGCAACATGGATGGGCCTAGACATTGTCATACTGAATGAAGTAAGTCAGACAGAGAAAGAGAAATATTTTATGATATCCCTTATAAGCAGAATCTTTACATATTGTATAAATGAACTTATTTACAAAATAGAAATAGAGCCACAGATGTAGAAAACAATCTTATGGTTACCGGGGGAAAGGAGGTACAATAAGTTGTGAGATTGGGATTGCCATATACGTACTACTGTATATAAAACAGATAACTAATAAGGACCTACTCTATAGCATATAGCAGAGGAAACTCTCCTCGACACTCTGTAATGACATATATGAGAAAAGGATCTAAAAAAGTGTGGATATGTACAACTGAATCACTTTCTTGTACAGCAGAAATTAACACAATATTGTAAATCGAGTATACTCCAGTAAAAATTAAAATAGATAAGTAGGCAAATAGATAGATAAAAAGAATTTGAAGAAAAAACAGTTGTGTTTGGGTCTGTTTCTGAATAGTCTATTCTGTTTCACTGCTGTTTTGCCTTTCTTTATGACAATTCCACATTATCACAATTACTGTGATTGTTGTAATAATTTTTGAAATGAGGTAGTATTAGTCCTATGACTTTGTTCTTTTTCAAATGTTCTTTTGGCTTTGCTAGACCTTTTGTATTTCTGTATGAATTTTACAATGTATTTGTCAGTTTCTACAGAGATGCTGAGATTTTGACTGGAATAGCTTTGAGTGTGCAGATTTTGGAGAAAGACTAATGGATAAGGGCTAATATTAGCCATGTTCAGTTTTCCAACCAATGAACATTGCATATAGAACCATTTATTTAGGTTTTAAAACTTTTCTTTCACCAATGTTTAATAGCTTCCATTGTTCAGAGCTTTCACATCTTTTATCATATTCATCTCTTGTTTCTTATTTTTGGATGCTATCATTGATGTAGATATTTTAGCTGTAATTTCCAATTGATTGTTGCTAAATGTAGAAATAAAACTTTTCTGTGTATTGGTCTGGTATCCTGCAGTTTTTTTTTTTTTAAACTTATTTGTTAGTTCTAATAGCTTTTTTGTAGAGCTTGGATTTTTCTACAGAGTGAATCATGTTATCTGCAAATAAAGACAGTGTTACCTTATCCTTTCCAATCTAAATACTTTTTATTTCTTTTTCTTGACTTATTACACTGACTAGGATCTCTTGTTCAGTGTTGGGAAGTGGTGAGAATACTATCTTTGTCTTATTCCTGACTTTAGAAGGATAGAGTTGGTCTTTTTATCATTAGTCATGATGTTTATATTAGGTATTCATAAATGCTATTTATTAGATTGAAGTTCTTCTCTATTGATGGTTTGTGGAGTTTTTTAAATGAAGAATGGATGTTGAAATTTGTTAACATTGTTTCCTCTTTATCTGTTGGGATGATAATATGATTTTTCTTTTGTTAATATGTTGGATTACATTAATCAATTTAAAAATATCAAACTTATCTTGGATTGCTGAGGTAAGCTCAGCTTGGTCAAGGTGTATTATATTTTATATGTAATTGAATTTTATTTGTTAAAAATTTGGTTGAAAATTTCACATGAAATTTCAGCATGGATATTGATCTGCAGTTTTCTAGTCTTATGATTTCTGTGTCAGATTTGGGTATCAGGGTAATTTTGACCTCAGAAATAAGCTGGGAATCATGCTCTACTAGTTGATTTTCTGGAAGAGTTTGCACAGAATTCATATTAATCCTTCCTTTTATGTTTGGTAGAATTCAGAATTGAAACAATAATCTTTGTGGGGAAGTTTTTTAACTAAAATTTTGATTTCCTCAATAGGTGTAGGGTTTTTCATGTTATTTATTGTTTCTTGAGTAAGTGTTGATAGTTGTGTCTTTGAAAAATTTGACCATTTCATCTGAGTTGTGGAATGTATCAACATGAATTTGTTGATGGAATTCCCTTATTTTTTAAAACATATGTAGACCCTGAAATGATGTCAGATACTTACTTTACTTCTTAAGGAGTCAGCTTTTGGTTTCATTGTTCTATTTTATTTTTGTTCCTATTTCATTGATGTCTAGTTTAATCTTTATTATTCTCTTTCTCCTACTTACTTTGGCTTTCACTTGATCTTTCTTTTGCCCAGTTTTTTAAGGTAAGAACAAAGGAAATTGAGGTGAAAACTTATTTTCTAAAAAAAGACCTTCAGTGATATGGTTTTTAAAGCCTTTTTAATAGCCTACAGAATTCTAATATGGTATGTTTTCATTTTCATTCAGTTCAAAAAGCTTTATTATGCTTTTTATTTTTACTTTTTTCCCTCTATAATTTCTATTGCTATGTCTTCCATCTCACTAGTTTTCTTCTGCATTGTCTAGGCTGCAGTTATTCCCATCTACATATTTTTAACCTTGGATATAGTTATTTTCATTTCTGAAAGTTCAGTCCTTTTTATGTCCTGATGGTGATTTAGTCACTGAGTTGGGTCTGACTCTTATGACCCCATGGACTGTAGTCTTCCAAGCTCCTCTGTCCATGGGATTCTCCAGGCAAGAATACTGGAGTGGGTTGCCATATCCTTCTCCAGGGGATCTTCCCAACCCATGAATCGAATCCAGGTCTCCTCTACTGCAGGCAGATTCCGTACTGACTGAGCTATGAGGGAAGCCATTTTATGTCCTACATGTCTCTTAAGTTTTTGTATTATACAGTAGAGTTATGATAACTTTTTAAATGTCTTTTTCATATAATCCTAGTTTTTTTTTTTTAAGTTTTGAGTCTGTCCCCTTTTGATTAATTGATATGTCCTGATTATCAGTTGTAAATATTTTCATGCCCAGTGATCATTGTTTGGAATCAAGACATTATGAATTTTAACTTGCTTGAGTGCTTGATATTTTTGTCTTTCTGTAACTATTCTTGGGCTTTGTTCTGGGACACTGTTAAATTCTTTGGAAACTGCTTTGTCCTTCAGAGTCTTGCTTTTACTATTGATTAGGCAGAAGTGGAGCATTGTTCAGTCTAGGTTTAGTTATTCCCCATTATTGAGGAAAGGCCTTGTGAATGGACCATTGAGTCTGGTTCTGATGGAGTAGTCGCTGCTCATCCCTAACTCTGGAATTTAAAAAGAAACTCATTCCTAGTTTCTTTTTGTGTGCATGGTAAGTGTCTGACTCTTTATGACCCCATGGACTGTAGCCTGCCAGGTTTCTCTGTTCATTGGTTTCTCCATGGAAGAATACTGGACTGGGTTGCCATGCCCTTCTCCAAGGGATCTTCCCTACCCAGGGATTAAACCAGTGTTTCTTAAGTCTTTTGCATTGGCAGGTGTGTCCTAGTGGTAACACTAGGACCACCTGGGAAGTCCCAAGTTCATTTTTAAACCATCAGTCCATCCTAAAGGAGATCAGTCCTGGATGTTCATCGGAAGGACTGATGCTAAAGCTGAAACTCCCAATATTTTGGCCACCTCATGGGAAGAGTTGACTCACTGGAAAAGACTCTGAGGTTGGGAGGGATTGGGGGCAGGAGGAGAAGGGGACGACAGAGGATAAGATGGCTGGATGGCATCACTGACTCGATGGACATGAGTTTGAGTAAACTCTGGGACTTGGTGATGGACAGGGAGGCCTGGCGTGCTATGATTCATGGATCGCAAAGAGTCAGACACAAACAAGCGACTGAACTGAACTAAATATTCACCTGAATATTTGTATTTCTGCTTCACAATTGGCTTTTGAATCTGTTTTTCCTAATTCTATTATTTAGATATATTCAGTTCAGTTCACTTGCTCAGTCATGTCTGACTCTTTGCGACCCCATGGATTGCAGCATGCCAGGCCTCCCTGTCCATCACCAACTCCTGGAGTTCACCCAAACTCAAGTCCATCGAGTCCATGATGCCATCCAGCCATCTCATCCTCTGTCGTCCCCTTCTCCTCCTGCCCCCAACCCCTCCTAGCATCAGAGCCTTTTCCAGTGAGTCAACTCTTCCCATGAGGTGGCCAAAGTACTGGAGTTTCAGCTTTAGCATCATTCCTTCCAAAGAACATCCAGGACTGATCTCCTTTAGAATGGACTGGTTGGATCTCCTTGCAGTCCGAGGGACTCTAAAGAGTCTTCTCTAACACCAGAGTTCAAAAGCATCAATTCTTCGGCGCTCAGCCTTCTTCACAGTCCAACTCTCACATCCGTACATGACTACTGGAAAAACCATAGCCTTGACTAGATGGAACTTTGTTGGCAAAGTAATGTCTTTGCTTTTGAATATGCTGTCTAGGTTGGTCCTAACTTTCCTTCCAAGGAGTACATATCTTTTAATTTCCTGGCTGCATTCACCATCTGCAGTGATTTTGGAGCCCCCCAAAATAAAGTCAGCCACTGTTTCCACTGTTTCTCCATCTATTTCCCATGAAGTGACGGGACCACATGCCATGATCTTCGTTTTCTGAATGTTGAGCTTTAAGCCAGCTTTTTCACTCTCCTCTTTCACTTTCATCGAGAGGCTTTTTAGTTCCTCTTCACTTTCTGCCATTAGGGTGGTGTCATCTGCATATCTGAGGTTATTGATACTTCTCCCGGCAATCTTGATTCCAGCTTGTGCTTCTTCCAGCCTAGCGTTTCTCATGATGTACTCTGCATAGAAGTTAAATAAGTAGGGTGACAATATACAGCCTTGACGTACTCCTTTTCCTATTTGGAACCAGTCTGTTGTTCCTTGTCCAGTTCTAACTATTGCTTCCTGACCTGCATATAGGCTTCTCAAGAGGCAGATTAGGTAGTCTGGTATTCCCATCTCTTTCAGAATTTTCCAGAGTATATTATGATCCACCCAGTCCAAGGCATAGCCAATAAAGCAGAAATAGATGTTTTTCAGGAACTCTCTTGCTTTTCCATGATCCAGCGGATGTTGCCAATTTGATCTCTGGTTCCTCTGCCTTTTCTAAAACCAGCTTGAACATCAGGAAGTTCACGGTTCACGTTGCTGAAGCCTGGCTTGGAGAATTTTGAGCATTACTTTACTAGCATGTGAGATGAGTGCAGTTGTGCGGTAATTTGAGCATTCTTTGGCACTGGCTTTCTTTGGCATTGGAATGAAAACTTTTCATATTAACTTAATTTAAACTCAGAAACTCATCACACTGTATGAAGAAGGACATTCTTTTTTTGTCGTTTTATTAAAATCTTGGTTGTTTAATCTAAATTTGGCATATATGTTACTATTGTAGAGGTTCAGTACAGCTCATTCAAAGGTAAATGTTACATTTTTTGTTATGGTGGTGTGGTTGTTGAATCAGATTTACTATTTCAGCTTTTTCTTTTTTCATATTTCTCAAAACTAATGTTTTGACAGATGAATTGTCTGATGGCTGAGTGTTGGGCGAATAAGAATGCATCTGTTGAACACAAGTGAAGTGGGAGTTTTAGGGGAGATTGGAGAAAGGCAATAATGAGCTTTCAAGAGGGAAAATTAGCCCCATAAATATATTTCCCCCCTCCCATTAGGCTATTTATTCACCTTTCTCTTCCCTTTTCTTTTGTTCTTCTTCTATTTTACCTCTTAACTGTATATATTTTTCATCAGTTAAATTTCTGTGTGTGTGTCCTGTTTTTATACTTTTGGAAAAGACTTCTAAGCCTTTTTCTTACTGTGGATTGCTTCTCAGTATGCTTTTATATGCAGAGAACAGTCTCCCATAAATGTGTTATGATTGTGAATTGAATTCTAATAGATTTCACTCTGACATTCACAGCCAGGTTGCAAAAGAAATGAAAAAAAAAAAAAAGTAATAGTTAGTAAATACTTCTTTAAACCAAGAAACAAGCTGAAACATTCCCTGTGCTTTTACCTTTGTGAAGTGTATGGGTACCTACTCTAGAGTTTTCCCCCTGTTTCTAATTCCAAGAGGCAAATAGGCTAATGACATTAGTCATGTCAATCTGTCTGCCCCTCTTACCTGCTGAGGTATAATCAGTTGGCATTTCTTTGGCAGTCCGGGAGGCTAACCTGGCAGCCTCCTGTACATCTGTCTTTTCTGCAGATTGCATGGGCGCTGTTTCATCCTCTTTGCTGGGCATGATTCACAGAAATTTGCTTAGCGATGAGCTAGGACTCTCTGTGGGTGCTAAGGTAACGAGGGAGGCGGGGTGAAGGAAATGCCAATGATTTCTGAGTCCTTTCCTAAGTCTGTCATTCAAAGAAAAATGAAAGCATTTGACAGCACCTACCTTGATCAGGGTATGGAGATAGAACTGTGAGGAGAGCATTGCTATTTGGTTCTCAAGATGCTTGTGTTTCCAACCAGTTTTCTTTAGCTAATGTTTGTGTGGTTTACTGTCAGTCACTTGAAAAGTGCTTGCCATGGAAGTGGAGTGAGATAGTCCAGTCTCTGTTTGCAGCCCAGGGGAGTAGAAGGAACTTTATTTTATGCCCTCTCCAAAACTCTAGTTAAGGGGAGTGGAGAGTAACGGAATGAAAGTGAAAGGTGGTATGTTTGCTCCCTGTTTCCTGCTTTGTTGGAGGTCCCACTTCTCTGTAGGATTTGAGAGGTGCATGGGAAATTGTGCGAGACAACCAGATCTGGGTGGACATACAGAGGGGAGCGATGCTACTTTTACACTCAGGCATTGAAAAGTTAGTTGATTACTGAGCAGATCATACTCTATAGACTTTGCATCTTTCCCAAGACTTTCATTCTTAGGCAGAAGTCTAATAGTGTGATTTTTAAAAAGAAACATATGTAACTAATGTTTCTTTCCAGGGATCTCAAAGGAGAATTATATTATTTTAATAATAATAAATGCTTACACTTTTAGAATGACCATTAGTTATCCTATTTAAATAGGATAACATAGTTCTTTAGAAGATTTTTCCCAACCTTGTGCTTACAAGTAATTAAATTTTTAGAATTAAGCTTCCTATATAGTTAGCACTCTGAAGAATCTATGGGGATCTGAAGACTGCAAGGCCATCTGCTTCCAGAAACTCCTTATATGTTACAAGGAGTTTTAAAAATGTATGTGAGTTTGCATAGGAATGTGCTTTAAGCATATGTTTTGTTGTGCTATCTTTTTTTCAATCCCCCAAATTTGGTTTTATTATTTATGTCAAAATTTCCTCAAATTCATTGCATGTTGGCCAGTTTCTGGGCTGCAATATTGCATTGTCAGAGACAGTTCAATAGAACTTCAGCAGATACTCCATGCGCAGGCTGTTTAAGAGAATGTTTTGACTTCTAAGACCTTCGCCATCAGTGGTGGTGAGGTCCTCTTGATGTACTGTGGACTCTGGCTGGACCCTCTGTAGTGGTCTGACTGGTTCCAGGGCAGTGTGGGTCTGCAGGTTGCTGGAGAGGTGAGAGTTAGATTGCCTAGAGTCTTGCAAAGACAAGTCCCAGGTCAATCCAGGTAGTGGCTGACCCAGGGCCAGGATGAGAGTCCATTCTGACTCAGTACGTGTGATGTCCCTAGTGTAATAGACATGATTGAACCCACAACAGAGTCCAAAGAAGGCACCATTTACTTTATCAGGGTGTATTAGCCTGTGGACAGGAGTTTGGACAGTGAGAGAAGATGGGATGTCCGTAACTTAGACTCCTAAAGATTTGCTGTGGGAAGAAACTTCAAATAGTATAACATTTCCACTTCAGGGAGAAATAATGTAAGCTCATACACCATTGCATTTCATTTTTGTTTTTGTTTTGTGGTTCTTTACATAGAATTTACTTCTTACTTTCTTACTTAAAATACCATGAAAGCAAATAT
The DNA here is from genome assembly GCF_016772045.2 of Ovis aries. Classification (NCBI taxonomy): domain Eukaryota; kingdom Metazoa; phylum Chordata; class Mammalia; order Artiodactyla; family Bovidae; genus Ovis; species Ovis aries. The sequence continues at coordinate 3,414,839 of NC_056071.1, read as the reverse complement.
TATCAACATTTTTAATAAGTACCATGAAAAGAAAAATTGCCTTTCAGTGCCTGAAATGGGTTCCTTGTCTTTTCTGTCTCAGAATCAAACTCTGCTGTTAGCTTCTAGGACACAGGATGGTTTATGTATTTCTCTTATCTATAAGCTATAATCCCCAATTCTGTTGCTTTGAACAAAATATTATCTGTTAGATCCATTAGGAATAAGAAAATTAAGACTTTTATTCACTTATTCTTTCTTCCTTTATTTGTGTAGATCCAAGTTTCTGACCTATATCAATTTTTCTTCTCTGAAGAACTTCTGATACTTTTTGCAAATCAGATCTGTTGGCAACAAATTCCCTCCAATTATGTTTGTCTGAGAAAGTCTGTGTCTCTTTCCTTTTAAAGGATAATTCTCACTAGATGGTGAATTCTAGGCTAGTGGTTTGTTTCTTTTACCAATTTAAATATTTCACTCCATTTTAGTCTTGCTTTTATGGTTTCTTAAGTAGTCTGATGTTATTCTTATCCTTGTTCTTCTATAGGTAAGGTGTCTTTCGTCTGACTCTTTTCTTTATCTTCCCATAGTCTGGATTTTAATAGGGCATGCCTAAGTGTAAATATATGCCTGTATTTTTTTTTCCTATTTTTTCTGCTTTGTGTTCTCTGAGCTTTTTATATTTGCGGTTTGGTGTCTGTTACTAACTTTGGAAAATTCTCAGCTATTATTTAATATTTTATTTCTTCCCCACTACATATATTTTATACATTTTGTTTGTGGCTCAGCTGGTAAAGAATCCACCTGTATTACGAGAGACCTGGGTTTGATCTCTGGGTTCGGGAGATTCCCCTGGAGAAAGAAAAGGCTACCCACTCCAGTATTGTGGCCTGGAGAATTTCATGGACTATATCCATGGAGTCCCAAGGCGTCAGGCACAACTGAATGACTTTCACTTTCATTTTCACAGTTGTTAAATAGTCTGTTTTGTTTCTTCCATTCATCTCAGTTTGAGATGTCTCTGTTGACATTTTTGAGCTCAGTGATTCTTTCCTCAACTGTCTAGCCTACGAATGAACCCATCAAAAACATTCTTTCTTTCTGTTGTTTTTAGTTTCTAATATTTAAGCTTATGTTACCCATCTTTTCTTGCATATTTCCCTTTAGAATTTGCACTTTTACCTTGGGAATCCTTAGCATATTAGTCATAGTTATTTAAAACTTCCAGTGAGGTAATTCTCAAATCTCTGAGTTTGATTCTAATGCTTGCTTTGTCTCTTCACACTGTGGTTTTGGCCTTTAACATATCTTGTAATTTCCTGTTGTAAGCTAGATGTGATGTGTTAGATAAAGGGAGCTAAGGTAAACTGGCTTGTAGTGTGAGGTATTATGTTTATCTGGTTAGGGATTAAGCTATGTTTAGTCTTTGCTTTTACCACCATTTTGGCAGAAAGCAAAGAGAACTAAAGAGCCTATTGATGAAAGTGAAAGCGGAGAGGGTAAAAGCTGGCTTAAAACGCAACATTCAAAATAACTAAGATCATGGCATCCAGGCCCATCACTTCATGGCAAATAGATGGGGATAAATGTAAACAACGACAGACTATTTTCTTGGGCTCCAAAATCACTGCAGGTGGTGACTGCAGCCATGAAATAAAAAGACACTTGCTCCTTGGAAGAAAAGCTATGACAAACCTAGATAGCATATTCAAAAACAGAGACATTACTTCACTGACAAAGATCCGAATAGTCAAAGCTATGTTTTGTTTCAGTAGTCATGTATGGATGTGAGAGTTAGACTATAAAGAAGACTGAGCACCAAAGAATTGATGCTTTTGAACTGTGGTGTTGGAGAAGACTCTTGAGACTCCCTGGGACTGCAAGGAGATCCAACCAGTCCATCCTAAAGGAGATCAGTCCTGGGTGTTCATTGGAAAGACTGATGTTGAAGCTGAAACTCCAATACTTTGGCCACCTGATGCGAAGTGTTGACTTATTGGAAAAGACCCTGATGCTGGGATGGATTGGGGGCAGGAGGAGAAGGGGACAACAGAGGATGAGATGGTTGGATGGCATCACTGATTCAATGGACTTGAGTTTTCCCAAGCTCTGGGAGATACTGAAGGACAAGGAAGCCTGGCATGCTGCAGTCCTTGGGATCTCAAAGAGTTGGACATGACTGAGCAACTGAACAACAACAGCTCTTTGCTATAGCTTTTGGAGGCTAAAATGTCACTGGTATCTGTGTTTTTGTCTGTTTGGCTTTCCTTAGAGACTCCTTAGATTCAGTTTCAGCCTTTTAGTTCTTTGAGTTGTCTTTAGTTCTTTTTGTCTGTCATTGATATGTAAGTCCTGCTGGTGTGGTGATGAGGTATGGAACGAAAGAGTATGTCCACAATCCTGTGATCATGTCTTAGTCTTTTAGTGGCCTGTTCCTTTCGGCTGTGACTTTCTTAAGTACTTCTCAGCCTTTTCTCCACCTTATGTGAGACAGGAAGGCTGAAGGGGCTAGAATTGAGTATTTTACCTTCCCTGACATTGGCTGCTGCTGCTGCTAAGTCGCTTCAGTCGTGTCCGACTCGGTGTGACCCCAGAGACGGCAGCCCACCGGGCTCCCCCGTCCCTGGGATTCTCCAGGCAAGAACACTGGAGTGGGTTGCCATTTCCTTCTCCAATGCATGAAAGTGAAGTCACTCAGTCGTGTCCGACTCTTCGCGACCCCACAGACTGCAGCCTACCAGGCTCCTCTGTCCATGGGATTCTCCAGGCAAGAACACTGGAGTTGGGTGCCATTGCCTTCTCCGACTTTGGCTAGGCTCTGGTAAAACAGTTTTCCTTGAGGACAAGCCTTTGTTAAGGCGGACAGGAGAACTCTGCATGTTTCAAAATGGTGTCTATTCCCCTCACCTTACTAAAAGCATAAGGGAATTTTTCTATAGTCTTCATTCTGAGGGCGTGATGGGGTTCTTGTTGGTAAAAACTCACAAAGTGTGGGAGCCCTCCTAAGAGTGGGTCTCCAAAAGTTTTTAATGCTCAGGGTAGTCTGTGCCAAAGCTCTAGCAATTAGTCCATTACCTTGTTGCTGGCTTCAGTAGTAGCTTCTACTTCCGAGAGCTGTGCTTCTCTGTCTCTATCTTTCTGTCTCTTCAGTTATCAAGCAGTAGTTCTGTGGCCTCAATTCTCACATGAATCTATGAAGAATTTTTGAATTTCAGTGTGTGGTCACCTTTTTTATTTCCCATTGTGGGAACAGGAAGGCCAGCTTCTAACCTCTTTAATGTTGGAGTGGATACCAAAACCTCTCGGTAGGTTCTAGAGTCTCCTCCCCCAGGAGTGCAAAGCACAAAACTTGTGTTGTAGGCATGTGATTCTTGTGGACCTCCCCTTTCCTCACCAACAAGGGCACTAGAAACACATGTGTATTTAGCATGGTCCAAACAAAAGAAGCAGCACAATCTGGAATCAAGATTTCAGGGATAAATATCAGTCACCACAGATATGCAGATGACACCACCCTTATGGCAGAAAGTGAAGAACTAAAGAGCCTCTTGATGAAAGTGAAAGAGGAGAATGAAAATGTTGGCTTAAAGCTCCACATTCAGAAAACGAAGATCATGGCATCTGGTCCCATCACTTCATGGGAAATAGATGGGGAAACAGTGGAAACAGTGGCTGACTTTATTTTTTGGGGCTCCAGAATCACTGCAGATGGTGACTGTAGCCATGAAATTAAAAGACGCTTGCTCCTTGGAAGGAAATTATGACCAACCTAGATAGCATATTCAAAAGCAGAGACATTACTTTGCCAACAAAGGTCCATCTAGTCAAGGCTATGGTTTTCCAGTGGTCATGTATGGATGTGAGAGTTGGACTGTGAAGAAAGCTGAGCACCGAAGAATTGATGCTTTTGAACTGTGGTGTTGGAGAAGACTCTTGAGAGTCCCTTGGACTGCAAGGAGATCCAACCAGTCCATTCTAAAGAAGATCAGTCCTGGGTGTTCTTTGGAAGGAATGATGCTAAAGCTGAAAGTCCAGTACTTTGGCCACCTCATGGGAAGAGTTGACTCATTGGAAAAGACCCTGATGCTGGGAGGGATTGGGGGCAGGAGAAGGGGGCGACAGAGGATGAGATGGCTGGATGGCATCATGGACTCAATGGACATGAGTCTGAGTGAACTCCAGGAGTTGGTGATGGACAGGGAGGCCTGGCGTGCTGCGATTCATGGGGTCGCAAAGAGTTGGGCACGACTGAGCGCCTGAATTGAACTGAACTGAAACAAGAGAAATGAACTTTTATTTGCTTTTGTGTTTTCTCTTCCTCTTTCAGTTTTCTTGACAATGTTTAGAACACAGGGTCAGCTTGGAGTTCTAAGTATACCTCTGCCACTAATCAGTTGGGGGAACTGAAGCAAGTTAGTAATCAGTCTGCGCTTTTGGTTTCCTTATCTGGCAGGAATGGTTACCGATGCATGTGTTCTCCTGATTGGTATGAGGGTCAAAAAAGAAAAACAACAACAACAGTATATTGAGATTTTTTAAAAAATGAGAAATTAGGCTATGAATTTCTCTGTGCTGATTTGACTTGGCAGCTGTAACTATCATAGTATTAGCCCTTAAACATCTGAAAGGTACCTGCATGGAAACAAGCAGGCTTCCTTGTGCAGTCCTGATCTTCTTAGTTTCCCTTTGTTGTACAAATTCTCCTGTGACCTAATAGTTCTGCTTAAGGTTATGGTCCAAATCCTTTGCTCCACAGGGAAGACTTTAACCAAAACAAAAGGAAAAAAAAAAAAGGAACATTACTCAAAACTGGAAACATTAGAAATGGGTTAAAAATATATGAGATTCCTTGCTTTGATGATGCATTGTGAGTCACAAAGCACCTTAGTGTATGTGCATTTATATTTTACTAGTTTGAAAGCAGTGTAGATAATATGGAAAAGATCTTCAAGTATTTTTTCTATGCCTTCATTGAAAAAGCTGTCGCCATTATCACATGAAAACTTGGTGACTAAAGGGAACATGCATGTGTCCTTACGAGTGTCATCTTCTCATTGGTGTTAAAATGTATTTCATTTGGGTAGCCTTACCCTATATAACCATCCCCCGTGTATGATGCAGAACAGAAGCCTTCAGTTGCTTCAGATGCAAAAGTAGGGAATTATCAGTCATAAATTAATGTCCTATTACTCAGAGCTATTGCTCTGAGCTAAGGCTAAACACTCTTCTGAGTTGACTGTACTCTTGGAGGGATAGAAGACAATGTTTGGATTATAGGGATTTTTTTTTTTCACCAGATACTTTTCCCTAAATATTTCATAGAAATGTAGAGCAGAGCTCAATGATGTTTAGCGTGGAAACTATTATATTTGAAAAGATGTTTGCTTTTCTGTCACTTGATCCTTTGCTCCACTCCGTCACCTTAAAATGTGGATTGTGTACGGTTGCCACTGTTTTCGATGATGCCATGGGCTTGTGTGGGACAGTGAATAGCCCGGCATGCATAGCATGAGGTCTGGTGAGGGCCCAGTGAAGCAGCCTTCTGTCACGCCCCCGTTGAGCAAATGGCAGTGTTTTCTAATAAACTAAAAGTGGAATTTTAAAAATGCAGATAAGTCAGGCAGTATATACTTAATATGATCCATTAATACGACATGTCAATTTTTCATGGAAAAAAAATGCTTCCTCAGATAGTAGTGTTCTGTTTCATTTCTGGTGGTAACCTTGTGGTAGGAACAGTGAGTCCTTAGGTCTTCATGGTCTCTGAGAATATAAATCAATGGTCACCTTAGCCAACAAGGAAAGGTCTTTAATTCACTGTTACAACCTTCCTCCAGCTTTCTGTCCACTTGGCCTCTTATCTCTCATTAGTGTTAAAATGTACTTCACTTGGATATTCTCCCACGTGCACTGTGATAAACCAGACAGAGGTTGTCTCTGAAAGGAAGGCGAGGGAGCAACTTGGGGCTTGAGGTCAGCCACTTGGAACTGAGGAGGATATTCAAGCAGAGGTTGGAGGTTGGAACGGAATAACCTCCTGATTTATTACCAACTCTCATTTTTTATAATTACATTCTCGTTAGCCCAGTTTACTCTGGACTCACTCACAACAAACTACTGGGAAGAATCAGTAAGTTCTTATTGTTGTAGCTGCTTGGACTGACACATAACATTACGCAGATAAATAACCTTGTTTCTTGTGATTTCTTTTTCCTAGAGTTTCAGTCATTAAACAATCTGCTTGGCTTGCCTCTATGTAGAATGATATAGTGCATGGAAGTGACCCCTGTAGGACCACAGGCACCCTGGGCCCCGTTTTGGGGATCCGTCTGTGTGAGCCCCACACATCCCTTTCACTCTCTGTGGTTTTGGCTTCTGTCTTCCTTTCCCCCTCTTTGCCTTCCTCGTGTGCTCTTTCCTTCCCTGTTAGGAACATGTGTAATTAAATCATCCCTTGCCCTGTGTTGTCATAAAACTCATACCTAAGACAAAGAGAAGAGGGAAAAAGGTACCAGTGACAGAGGAACACACAGGCTGTGTGAGAAAATGGAAAAAAAAAAAAAGGCAGAGTGGAAAAGGCCAAAGTCTTAGGATCTCAGTACCTGAGAAGGTGCTTGTTATCTAACTAATGCTAAAACATTTCTGGAGAAGGAAGGAAGGGAGGGAGAAGGGGTAAAGAGTGGAAGGGGAAGCAAAGACGCTCTGAGAAAGGGCAGAAGGCAAGCAGAAGAGGGGTTGGATGATGCTGGAGACTGAGTGGTCAGAACTCTGGGTTATTTCTGACGTGTGAAAATGAGAGGGCTTGTGTGATGCCCCTCTGCAGAGGTCAAAATGCTCATTCCCCTGTGCGTGTCTCCCAGGAAAGTTTGGTCAACATTGTGTCCCAGGGTTTATGCTGACACCAGCAGGCCAGTGCCAGGCTCAAAGGATGATTTGTACTTGGCTCAAGCAGTAACCTTATTATTCCTCAAGAAATCACTTTCTTTCCTTACTTGCCTAGAATGAAGTGATTAGCTTTTCATCCAATTGATTGTCCCCAGGGCTTTGTAGCTGCTTTTCTACAAGAATTTCTGTTGTTGCTCTCACTTTCCACAGGAATATTGTGAGAACAAATGGGAGTTAAAATCTCTGTGAACTTTTTCAAAGAAAGAAAATTCTAGGAGTGTGATTCCTACTTTAGAATGTGATAAGAAAATGAGGCTTAAATAAACCTGAAAATAAAGAAGCAGCAGAAGTCTTATTACATGCTTGCGCTTTAAAGTCTTTGTCCACAGTTTAGCTAGATCCTAAAGTAATGGGACCTAGTTCATGATATCTAGACAGTTTAAATTGTTGTGTAAACCTTTTTAGGATTCTTTGAGTATTAAAATGTTCAGCATCAGTGGCCAAACACCCGTGGTTACTTCTACATATCATCAGAATTTTTTAGGTCCTTGAAAATGACAAGTATAATTCCCAATCCATTGAACACATACAATGAACATGGCTCACTACAGATTTTAACCAATTTAACTAAAATCTGGACTGAAATATGAAATAACTTAGAAGCTCAGTCAGGCTTTCCAGATGGTGACTGGTAAATAACCCGCCTGCCAATGCGGAAGAAATAAGAGACGTGGATTCTATCCCTGGGTTGGAAAGATTCCCTGGAGAAGGAAATGGCAACCCACTTCAGTATTCTTACCTGGAGAATCCCATTGACAGAGGACCCTGGCAGGCTGCAGTCCATGGGGTTGCAAAGAGCCAGACACAACTGAAGTGACTTAGCATGTACACAGAAGCTCAGTCACGGAAACTCTGTAATTGACATCAGTGGCACACCTATGGCACACACAGTCTGTTAATAACTTCAGAAGTCTCTTCCACTTTTCTGCTTGTCTGAAACCCATTTCTCAAAGAAACATAAAATGAAAACAAAAGCAACAACAAAGTCCAGCATGGGCGTGGAGCCTTAGAAACTTAGTCTGCAAAAGGATATGGGAGGCAGCTGCTCGTGTTGCACCTCCTATCAGACTGAGGTTTGCAGGGGAGTGGCTGGCTTGGAGGCATACAGAGCTTGCATTTCTAGCAATTTAGTGCGTGTGACATCCTGCCCGGCTCCTTGACCATGCAGATAATATTTGCCCTGTGCCAAGATTTGCGGGGGAAAAATGTATTGAATGCATTTGTCTTTGTCTTTAAACTATGAGCTGTGTTTGTTTTAGTTTATGAGAATTAAATTGCCAATTCTGAGTTTTTCACTCAAATGACCAGTCTTGTGGTTATTAGTAATTAGAGACATTTCATTGCCAATTTAGTTTCTTTTATTTCTTATCTAAAGATGACATATCATAAAGTCTGCATGTCTTCTCAGTAGTGGATTGGAGACAAAAAGAATGTTCTGTAAAGATGAAAGAGATTTTAAGATTCAGCCACTTGTAACCTAATAAATATTAAATAATATGTGTTTATTCTAGGTAATTATTTGGTTTGAAGCAGAGCTTCTTTTTAAATATACATTCTCTAATGATGTGAAAAGAATGTTCATCATGGAAATAGTTATTAAAATTCAATGAGCAGATGCAATTAGACAGGACCAGACATCCTATACAGCAGCAGAGGGAAATCTGTATGGAAAATGTAGTACATGCCACATTTTAGTCTTGTCTGTCAGACTATCGATTAAATGAAAAACAAAAAAGAAATAGGATGCGATGGTTGTCAATATTTTATGTTGTATAATTTCCCATCATTCTTAGAAAAAAATTGGGAGGGAAGAGAAAAGGGTCATAAGGGAGATTGCAAAGAGAGAAAATGCAGCGATTAAAGGAGAGTCGATACCACGGTGCTCCAGGGCATGCGTGCCTGGGACATGACACTTGAATTTTTTTCTGTTTCTGGTAGTACCCTTTATTTATTTTTTCTTTGATATATAAGAGTTGCTTCTGTTAGCTGTTAGCCGATTGTATGAGCGAATTCATTTAGTAAAACCCTTTGAAATTTGAAAATCTTCCCTGAATTCTAAACCCCACACACACATATATAATCTTGTTCTTTCAAAAGGTGGCATTGATACATTTCTTGTGAAATGTCTTCAAAGAAAATGGTGAAAGTTAAGGGCAAGGTGAGTGCCGTGGCACAGCTGGGCAGTCACACACCCAGGAGCCTTCACCTTCAGGCACACAGCTCAGCTGCGTGGTCCTGCTGGACCCCATGGGGTGAAACTGCGCAGCACCCCAGGAACAGGAGAGCTGCCTAGTCATCACGCTTATGCCTTTGTTGCTGAGGTCATTGTTTTCGCCTCAGCACTTTCACAGATGCACTACTGTGGAGAAAAGAACTTCCACTCAGTGGAGAAGTATAACACCCTGGGCAGAGCTTTATTAAGCTTCCAAAGTAGGCTTTGTGTGACTTCTGATGGACCGCAACTCCTTGGTGGTAGGCAGACAAACCATCCTGAAGCCAGGAGTGTTATGTGTTAGAGCCATAATGACATGGGGCTTGTGCTGTTTCGGCACTTTTCCTGGGATATTGCCAGGGCATTGCTGATATCTTCAGTTCAGTTCAGTTCAGTCGCTCAGTCGTGTCCGACTCTTTGCGACCCCATGAATCGCAGCACGCCAGGCCTCCCTGTCCATCACCAGCTCCCGGAGTTCACTCAGACTCAGTGTCCATCAAGTCAGTGATGCCCTCCAGCCATCTCATCCTCTGTCGTCCCCTTCTCCTCCTGCCCCCAATCCCTCCCAGCATCAGAGCCTTTTCCAAGGAGTCAACTCTTCTCATGAGGTGGCCAAAGTATTGGAGTTTCAGCTTTAGCATCATTCCCTCCAAAGAAATCCCAGGGCTGATCTCCTTCAGAATGGACTGGTTGGATCTCTTTGCAGTCCAAGGGACTCTCAAGAGTCTTCTCTAACACCAGAGTTCAAAAGCATCAATTCTTCGGCCCTCAGCCTTCTTCACAGTCCAACTCTCACATCTATACATGACCACAGGAAAAACCATAGCCTTGACTAGACGGACCTTAGTCGGCAAAGTAATGTCTCTGCTTTTGAATATGCTATCTAGGTTGTCATAACTTTTCTTCCAAGGAGTAAGCGTCTTTTAATTTCATGGCTGCAATCACCATCTTAACTTTATGAAAACCCTGTCCTTTTTTTTCCAAAATAGCTGATGGTTCTTTTTTGTAACATTCAACCATATTTTAGGTACATAAGAAACACCATACTTACTGAGAAATGGTGGGTCCAGCCAAATATCCCAGCTGATAGCCAACATTTGTGAATCTTTCATAGCAGTGATGTTGACAAGTTAGAAGTCTATTCCTGTTAATCTTGAGCTTCCTTTAATAATAATGTATTTTGGGTAAATTATTTCAGAAAATTATTTTGACTATTCTCAAACCTATTTACTTGTTTCATTCTGAATTACCTCTTGAGATAACTTTACCTTTTCATTACCTAATAGAACTTATCATTTTCCCTAAATTATTATGTCTTTTAAACTCCTACTCAGAGGTAACACATAGTCAAGTATTTTCAGAATGTAGAAAACAAACTGAAATTCATATTTCCCCTGCAAATTGTGCTCCTATATACTTGGAGCATAACTGTCTGTCTCCCACCATCCCCTATTCAAAAATCACTCATGTGGCTATTCCTTTATCATTTCCATTATCCCATCAGAAGATCAATTAACTTCTGAGTCTCAAGTTTCTATCATATTAGCTGGCTTCCTTTGGCTTCCCTCGAAGCAGATCCTGAATCCAAGTGTAAGTGCTTTTAAATGGTAAGGGCCTTGAAAGCTGTGAGAGGAGGGGGGCAGTGATTAGGGTGGGAAAGGCAGCCTACAAGTTTTATTAATCCACCAACCACTGAAACTGACTGGAGCTCAATTCCATGCGAAATGGTGGGAAAATCATAAAACACACTCTTTAGCATTACCTCACCCAGGAGAAATGGAAGATGCAGGGTGTAAGTGAGGTCCTGACAGTTGTCTATAGTAAGGTTGCTGTAAGGAATAGGTGCATCGTCATGTGGGAAATACTTTGAGACAACAGGGCCTGGCACGTGGGAAAGCACTTGATATCTTCTAGTGATTTTGATGATTTTCTCTGAAGCCTTATGACAGCTGTTTCTAAAAGCAGTACTTATTTACTGAATGTCAACTGTAGGCTGATACTCCATTCCATCCTAGGATAACCCAGTGGCTGGCTCCATGGCCTCACTGAGCCTGTGTTTAGGGGAGATAAGAGTGTGAAGAGTGCAGAGTAGGGAGTGTCTACCAGCAGGAGAGGGCCCAGCATTCTGAGAGTGAAGACTCAATGTGGACCCAGGCTCAGAAGAAGGGCCATTCAGGGCTTCCCAGGAAAGGCAGAGTGCTGAGCCTGGCCAGGCTGTGGGAGAGCACGCAAGGGCTGAGAAGACTGCAGGACAAATGTGGAAGTGTAGGGAAAATGGCTGTTGTCACTGGGCAGCAAATTGAGAAGACTGAAGAAAAGGGCTGGCCTCAAGGGCATGCCACCTGTGCCATAACCGAACCCTGAGCTCACAAGGGCTTCACACTTGGTTTTATTGCTTAGCTCTCACCATCTTGAAATTCTTCATAATTTTTAAACAGTATTCCAATTTTAACTAGGCCCTGTGAGTTGTGTCGCTGGTCCTACAGAAGAGTGTTAAGTCTGGGACAGATTATTGAGGGTCTTATAAACTGTGCGTGATGGTTAACTTTGTGTGTCAACATGACTGGGTCGCAGAGCGCCCAAATACATGGTCAGACATTATTCTGGGTGTGTCTGTGAGGGTGTTTCTGGCTGAGATTAACGTTTGAATCTGAAGACTCAGTAAAACAGAGAGCCCTCCCCAGTGTGGGTGGGCCTCATTCTCTCAGTGTAAGGCCTGATCTCATTTAGGTTGGAGGAGATATCTCCTGCCAGACAGTTGGCTCTTCTTAGTTCTCATCCTGCTGACCATCAGACTGGGACTAACTGTGTCATCAGCTCTCTTGTGTTGCCAGCTATATCATCACGGGAACCAATTCTTGACAGTCCCTCTCTGTCTGTTCCTGTCTGCATGTCCATCTGTTGCTTCTGTTTCTCCAGAGAACCCTGACTAAGACACCTGCAAAAGTGCTTGTAGTTTTCCCACTAAAAGTTGAACTACTTCAGTGTTTTTGATACAGGAAAGTGATATGTACCCTAGATAAAAATCCACAGCACAGGGAAGATGGATTAAACCAAGAAGAGGCTAGTGCATTTGTCCAGAAGAGAGATGATGAGGGTCTGCATTTAAATAAAGTGATGGAGAAGGAAAGGAAAGCAGCTGGTACATCATCTGCTGTGCAAACTTAAGACAACTGAATTAAATAAGAAGGTGAAGAATTAAAGACAACTCCACTAAGAAATGGAGAAGACAGTGGCAACCCACCCCAGTATTCTTGCCTGGAAAATCCCATGGGTGGAGGAGCCTGGTAGGCTGCAGTCCATGGGGTCACTAAGACTCGGGCACGATGACTGAGCGACTTCACTTTCACTTTTCACTTTCATGCATTGGAGAAGGAAATGGCAACCCACTCCAGTGTTCTTGCCTGGAGCATCCCAGGGACAGAGGAGCCTGGTGGGCTGCTGTCTATGGGGTCGCACAGAGTCGGACACGACTGAAGCAACTTAGCAGCAGCAGCAGCAGCAGCAGCCACTAAGAAAATGTAAGACCCCAGAGTCCTAGTGCTTCTGTGTGCCCACACTTGAAAATTTCCTGTATTACCTCAGTCTTATTTATACTCATCACCTGCGCGGCCTGCAGTGGCATTTTCTTATTCCTACTGCATGTCCACCCAGCATCCAGATGTGGGTGGCAGTGTGTGGACATTGTCCCATTTCCCATCTTACTGGGTGGATCAAAACTTGCATGTTGATTTCTGACTGCAGAAGGCATTAAGGTCTTCAGAATTTCTACCTTCCTTTCCTAGAATGCAAAATGAAAGCTTGGAATCGTTCTTTAGTAACTACATTAACGTAGACTTACAAACACTGAAGTGCCACCCACTGCATCATTTTCCCTAAATCTCACTCTCGAAAGTTCTGCTGTGGTTATTCCTACTAATTGGACATTTTACCACCCATGATAGCTCAGGAGCGCCTGTGAACTTGGAAATGGATTTGTGCCCTCCTCCTCGGTCAGTTACGAAAATGTCAACAGTGATGTCCGTGCCTCCCTAGAGAGTTTTTCGCCTTTACATGTCTGTATTCAGAGACATGCAGTATTGTCTCTAGTCTTTTTTTCCATCAGCCAGTTTGCTACTCATGAGTGCATAATTTTATATGATCTTATAGTGGCTTGCGTTTGTTTTCGTTGGTTGCATTTGATGGAGAGAGCTGTAAAAATTTTTTCCCCGTCTAAATATGTTGTGTGTGTTGCATTTCCTCTTTTTTCAGGTGTCCTCTCCCATGATAACCGTTTTACTATACAGAGATCAGCAGATAGTTCTCCATCTCATTGATATATTTATTCCACAAAAACTGTAAAGTTTTGACCATATGTCAGGAGCACCTTCATTTCCCCTCCCCACCAGCAAGGAACAAGACCCAAGTGGTAGCGCAGTTCTGAGACCTGGGTGGGACTTCCTTAGCCCTGATTAAATACTGACATTCAGCTGTCTAGAGGGAGTTCTGGCTCACATATGCTCTTCATGTTTTCATTATTTTGTGATAGGCGCTGGCATGCTTTCATTACTAAGTCACATCTGACTCTTGCGACCCCGTGAACTGTAGGCCCTCTGTCCATGGGATTCTCCAGGCAAGTGGGTTGCCATTTCCTTCTTTAGTGATCTTTCCAACCCAGGGATCGAACCTGGGTCTCCTGCATTACTGGAAGATTCTTAACTGACTGAGCTACGAGGGATGGCATCTCAACAGAAGAGTCCTTAGAAACCATCTCCCGATAGTGGCTATGTGGATTTGGCAGTATTTCTGAGGTCAGCTGGCACCACACTGACCTGGGAGCCCCTTTTGAAGCTGAGGCAGAAAGTCTGGACCCCTGATACTTGACGTTTTCCTGAAGTTGTTCCCAGCACTCAGGGTCCTGCTGAGTCAGTCGTCTTGGTGTTCAGGCTGCAGTGTGATGTCTCAGGTGGGTTGCTCACCAGGCCTGTGGGCCAGCCTGCCATGTCCCTGGCTTGCGGAGGGCCACGGGTGGCCTTTGGGCTGTCCACAGGTAGTGACGGTCCTGGACTGAAGAGCCCTGGCCACCTCAAATCTAACAGTACCCTCAGGAATGTGATTCTGAGTTGGTACACTTCTGTTGCTGTGTGACATACACACAGTACAGGATGGGACCTGCCTTGGGTTTCCCTGCTAGTTAGGGGCAAAGCTGGAACCCAGACCTCAGCCCTGCAGCTTTGTGTTCCTGTGGGCAGTTTTTGGAACATGGAGTATATGTTTCTTCATTTAGGTGGGAACTGGGAGTCACCTGGGAGGCAGTCAGTGTCAGGAGGTCACGTCGTAAGTCAGGTTTTCCTGCTTTTGTTCCAGGCCTTGCCCACATTCTGAGGCCCTGTTCCCTTGTAAGAATTTATCTGCTTTCTGACAGCCAGTAATGGGGAGGCTTATGGGAATCCACGTAGACATTTTCCTCAAAATATAGGGAAATGGTCAGTTTCCCTGTGAGTGGGAAGAGGCAAAGGGGTAAGGAAACACTCATTGCAAAATTTAATACAAACCTTCTTGAGAACATTGTTAGCATGAAGGTGGTGGCGGGCTTTCGTATACTGCAGTTGAGTCACCACTGCCTGAGCAATAGGAGAGAAATGTAGAGCCAGAGATTAGACTTTAGCATCAGACGTTATACAGACAAGCCTAAGGGTGCAGTATCTGAGTTAGTGATTTAGTAAGTCTTCCCAAGGCGAGAGCACAAGAACTCAAAGTATTCCGGGAAAACCAAAGTGAGGTTGCAAGTAATTTGGATGGTAGATATTTTTCCACATGCTGTGATGACTTTAAAACAAATGTTCTTTTACTTCACCAGAAATATGTTTTCCAAGTTGCAAGGCCTGGGAGTGTCTGACACTAATTAAAACCAACATAAACTTATGGTTTCTGTTTTGTAATGTGGAACATTACCTGTATCCTGACACTTGAAAACTCTGAAATGGCTGAGACAAAAGGACTGTCTTAGATGTTCTGACTTCACATATGCTTAGTGTGGATGCAAAAGAAGTAGAATCACGTTGCTGGTGAGATGTAACAACTTAGATCTGAAAATATGCTCACATTCCCCATATGGGGAGTCAAAATATCACTTGGGATATTGTTTATATTTTTAACAATCTGATTTTGAGGAGAAATGGGCATTTAAAAGCATATATTGATTTTTTTTCCCCCTATAAAAGAGATGAAGGCAAATATATCCTCCTATCACCTTGATTCATTTAAGGTGCATGCATCTTAAAAGTCTAATTTCTGGGCCAAATGATGGATGAATCTAGGATGATTGGATTCAGGTAAGGCTAATATTAGAAATGCTGATGGTTGGCTGGTTGGTGATTTCAGTTGCCTCCAAAAGATTTAAGGCAGCTTGCAAAAATACATAATGAACGATGCAGTTTTTAAAGGAGATTTGAAATTAGGTATAAAGCAAAAGCAAGGGTAGAAAATGATATGAAGCCAAGAGGGAGGCTGATTGTAAACCTACATGCATTCATGGTACCACAGGTACAGGAGGAAGGACAGACATTTGGCTGTGCTCTTCCTAACCCACAGCACAGAGAAGACGGTCCAGCCATTCAGTAAGAGTGTGGTTTCCTGGAGGCCTGAGGAAACCCTCTGTGGGCTCCATGAAGAGGCCAGCCTGCTGCATTGCCACAGCTCCTGGCCCTGGATTCCGAAGCAGGAAATCCTGTCCTTGTGACATTGATCACTGTGACCACCTCTTGAACATTCCCTGTTTCCAGCTGTAGGGAAGGTTTGCGTCAGTAGCTAGCCAGGGTCAGCTGCTAGTACGTGGTTTGTTCTCCACTCCGTTTGACCTCTAAGGCCTTGCTTTTAACCACCATGCTGTAAATGAAGAAAGATGCAGGACATTTTAGTCTGGAAGGGAAGCAGCCTCTCTGCTTGACATATTCAATGGGAAGTTTGGGTTGACCTACGAGTGACTTTCTGTCTAAAGTAGAATTGGATCATTGCTTCTGGCAGGATGGGTCCCATGACAGGGTTGTTTCATGCTGTGTGGCTCTGGGGTGTGTTTTGGGCGGCCCTCGACAGATGGCTCTTCCCAGGGAGGGTTTAGTTCCATTGACGTGCTCGGAAGGTAGCAGGAATGATAAAGTGCCTAAAAGCTATGTCTTAGGACTTTCTCTCGAGAAATAGAACCAATAGGAGGTATACGAACAGAGAAATTTAAGTAACTGGCCTGTGTGATCGCAGAAGTGGCAAGTCTAAAATCTGTGGGTAGGCAGCAGCTGAGACCCACAGAAACGGTGATGCTGCAACTTGAGTCCCAAGGCCTTCTGGAGGCAGTTCATCCTCTCTGGGGACTTCTGTATTTTCTTTTAAGGCTTGAGATGATTTCATGAGGCCTGCCCACATTATGGGGGGTCCTCTGCTTTACTCCAGTACTCTTGCTTGGCTAATCCCATGGACGGAGGAGCCTGGTAGGCTGCAGTCCATGCGGTCACGAGGAGTTGGACACAACTGAGCGACTTCACTTTGACTTTTCACTTTCATGCACTGGAGAAGGAAATGGCAACCCACTCCAGTGTTCTTGCCTGGAGAAGCCCAGGGACGGGGGAGGCTGGTGCGCTGCCGTCTATGGGGTCACACAGAGTCAGACACAACTGAAGCAACTTAGCAGTAGCAGTTGCTTTACTCAAGGTCTACTGATTGAAATATTTATCTCATCTGATAAATACTTTCACTGAAACATCAAGACGTGTTTGACCACAAATCTGGGTAGCTTAGCCTAGTTGAAACAGAATCGGCCATCACACCATGTTATCAAAGGAATGGAGGGGCAAGGCTAAGGTTACCCCATAGAATGAAGATGGGCTGGCTGCTAGGGCAGGGGCCTGTTTACTGCACTCGTTTCAGTTGCATCTTAGTGACGGGAGCTCTGTTTGTGCCCTGGTGCTCTGGAGTGAATAACCAGGCATGAGGGGAGCTGACGACGGGAGCAGATGTTCTGAGGTCAGAGAGGGCTTTCTGCCTTGGGCCCTGGACAGGGTACTGTCCTCAGCGTAGGAAGCCTTCTGGAAACAGTGAGATTGGCTCTGGGCTCTTGTAGAGGGAACTGTTTGTGGCTCTGGGTGAGAATCCAGGTCCAGTTCTACTGTTTGAGAATGTTTTGTTTGAGGTTTCATGGTTTTCAAAAATTCAACGATGTCTTTCCAAGTCTTTCCAAAACAAACTGAATCAGTGTACCAAAAACGCAGAGATAAATAGCCACACCTGGATTTGAAAATGGTAAGGGCGCGGTGAGTTGGGGGCAAACAGGGTGAATGTGCAAGAGATGCTACATCATATGGCGGTATGGTTAACCAGATCAGAGTGAGATTCTGGTGTGTACCTGTGAATTCTCAAGAGCCGGGGAGTGCGATTCCCACTGTTTTATTCTGAAAGTTCAGAGAGGGTATTTTAGAAATGTGATGTCAGCCAGTGCTTATCCTAATGAGGTCAAAAAATGAGATTGCAGTGGACAGTGACACCACAGTGAGTAAGGGGCTTAGAAGCAGTCACCACAAAGCAGAGAACTTTTCCAGGTGAGAGTTTATGTGTTCATTTTGTTGTTCAGACTGTGTGACAAGATCAGTAATCACCCCATGTCCTGTGCGGCGGTGCTGGTTTCATTGCTGAGGATGCAGAGATCCTGGCCTCCGTACAGGTCCTCCGTGTGGGCTTCTGTGGCAGTAGAGAAAGCAACCTTAGCAGAACTGCCCTCTGCATCGAGCTGAGGCTTATGCCATTATTCCTGTGAACTCACACCAATATTTCATGGGTTTCCATGGGTTTCCACGTAGGGAAGTTCTATAAACCCTGTGCCTTTCTGGTTCTTGCTCTTGGCCTCAGCAAAGTGCAGTTCCATTACAGAGAGAGCCATGACTGCCCAAGTGCCCTGGAACTGGCCCTGTGCTTCCAGGAACCGGAGCTCCGGCAAAGCCATTTCCCCAGAGTGCATACCCTCGCACTGCTGCAGGACCCGCTGTTCGTTAGTATTTCCCTCTCTTTCTCTCTCCCTTCCCCCAGCTGTCTGTCTCTCTTGTTCTTTCCTTCTTAAATAAAATGAGGGTCTGGAGAAACCTGGGTAAAATGTTGCCATGGCCTCTCCATTCTGCAGTCAGTTCATTGTCAACACCCTGAGATTTTAATGCTGGCTATGATCACATTCCCAAGAACCTGAATGGGGTAACAAACTGTGAGCCAGTTAATTTAAAATAAGAAACTGTCAGTAGACTAAGCCTAGAAGTCCATTTAGCCAACTGGTTCTCTCCATGTGTTCAGCCTTCCAAGAAGTCTGGTCATAATGAGACCATTGCTTTGGTGGATAAAGCAGTAAAAATAATTGAGTGGGTCTTGTGAAAAAGTTTTATGAGAGGCTGAATGAGTTTTATGCGAGGACTGTCTACTCCATGGATGGCTTTGCCAATTCCTGTTTAACTCTGCTCAGTGTTTCCCAGTGGCTCACTGGTAAAGAGTCCCCCAGCAATGCAGGAGACATGGGTTTGATCCCTGGGTTAGGAAAATTCCCTGGAGGAGGAAATGCCAACCCACTCCAGTATTCTTGCCTAGAGAATCCCATGGACAATGGAGCATGGCTAGCTACAGTCCATGGGGTCTCAAAGAGTTGGACTTGACTGACTGAGCCTGCACGTTCAACTCTGCTCTCACTTTTGGTTTGGAATGTGCTTTCCTTGGTGCAGGACCTCTTTTGTCATTTATCTTTGGATACGTTAATAGTACTAGCTGATCAAATTGCTAGGATGCTCTGTGAGAGTAAACGCTAGTGCTTAATTAGAATATACATTCTTGACCTACCCATGAACTGATGGTAGTTTAGGTGGTAGATACTTTTCCTGATGCCCTAGTATCCCTCCATGTGCTGATGTCTGGATGAAAGTTGAAGTGGTTTTGTGAGTCAACAGTTTTAAAAATTTTATGTATTTATTTTTGGTTGTTCTGGGTCTTCTCTGCTGTGAGGGCTTGTCTTTCGTGTGGTGACCGGGGGCGATTCTCCCTTTGTGGCGCGTGGGCTTCTCACTGCGGTGGCCTCTCTTGTTGTTGAGCTCAGCCTCCAGGGTGCGCGAGCTTCAGTAGTTGCCGGATGTGAGCTCAGCAGGTGCGGCTCCTGGGCTCTAGAGCACGGGATCAGTAGTTGTGGCACACAGGCTTAGTTGCTCCAGGGCAAGTGGGACCTTCCCAGACTGGGATCGAACCTGTGCATTGACAGATGGATTCTTAAAACCAAGCCACCAGGGAAACCCATGAGTCAACTTTAAAGTAAATAAGCAAGATTCACAGCAAAGAGATAGTTAATAAAAACATGATACTCTATATTAATATGCCATTTCCATCTTGGTTCACTTTAATAGAAATTGTCGTTTTCCGTCTTTGGAATAAGGAAAGAAAACTGTTTTACCTTCCCTTCCTTCTTCCAGATCCCAGGAAATTGGGTGGGTATTTTGACTTACAGTTTGAGCCTTGGGATTCAGGTAAGCGCATAAATGGTATCTCCAAAGTTTGGGGGAGAAACCCCTTTTCCCTGGGCTGTGGAATGATTTGGAAGAGGCCAGAGCCCATGGCTTCATGTTTTGGGGTATTTTCCTCTATCCCAGAAATACATTTTTAGGGAAGGATGTCTATGATAAATGTGCTGTTACTAAGATGTCAGTGAATGAGAAGACATAAAAGTGATCATTTCTAAATAAATAAGCAGTGTTTGTATTATCCCTTCTATGGATGTTTGAATTTAAATAGTCCATGTTTGAAATAAGCTAAAACAATGGGATTCTATCTGGGGACTTGGAACATCTTCCAGCTAGGCGGTGTGCATGGTGGGGATATTTTGAGGGCAGGATAACGTTTGTATCCCTGAGATTGCGCTGTTTCCTACTGAGCACTTTGAAGTAAAAGTCTTCACTTTTACAGGTTTTAGGTGAGGCTGCAGATAAAGTAATCTAGAGGCCGAAGAAGCAACGAGGCTAAAATGAATGACTGTTATTCCTGCATCACTGGTCCAGTTAGGAAAAGTCCTTCCCAGAGCAGGGTGGACATGTAGTACCACTATGTGTGCCCCAGCAGGCAGGCCTAACTGGAATGGGCATAAGCCTTTTATCTAGTTAATATTATTTAGGTATCTTTAATCAAATGTATCTTTAATCAAAGTCACTGTAATTTTAAAAATATTTCTAAGAGAGGAAAAAACATCCATTAGAAGAAAAATGTTTAAATGTAGTGTTTGGTATAATGTGGGGGGCTTCCCTGGTGACTCAGACAGTAATGAATCTGCCTGCAGTGTGGGACACCTGGGTTCGATCCCTGGATTGGGAAGATCCCCTGGAGAAGGGAAAGGCTACCCACTCCATTATTTTTGCCTGGAGAATTCCATAGACAGAGGAGCCTGGTGGGTTATAGTCCAAGGGGTTGCAAAGAGTCAGACACACAACTGAGTGAGTAACACTTTCACTTGGTATAATGTGGAAATCTTAAACATCTATTTCATCATTTAAGTATTATTTGATTAATGCTAGTTGTGCCTACATCTATTAGTAAGGCATAAACTTGAACTGTAAATGATGATATTAGCAAGTTTTATTTATTTTAACTTGTTATAGATGTTCAACCATGGAGAATTGGGAGGGTATGCCTAAGAAGTTGAAATTCAAGATACTAAGATGGACTAGCTCACCAAGAATAAGTTTCTTTTATGTTTATTTTAATTCAGCTTAAAACCCATTTTTGGTAAAGAACGGTAGGAGTGTGTGTGTGTGCACATTCAGCCATGGTGCTCTGTGTCTCTGGTCTGTCCAGTAGTTTGAATTCTACTAGGTTCTGTGTGGTTGCAGAGTTGCCTCTGCCAGTTCCAGGCAGGTGACTTTGTGGGAGCCTGGACACTCTGGTTTCATCAGATGGACAGATAGTGGCATTGAATCAGGTTCCACCATGACAGGCAGACCAGGAGCAGAGGCAGAAATGAGAGGAGAGCAGTGAAACCCGGGAGGAACTTTAGAAAGTGGATTTCATGTAACTCAGTCAACTGTAGTCTCAAAGAGAACTGAAAGTTTGTTAAAGCAGAATGGATGGCAGCTGTTGTTAGAGTTCATTACTTAACAATACTGGCAGCTTTGAGAGGTGGGCTCCATGTTCATGTCTCACAGTGACTCTGTAAGTGGTGTAGTTAATTGTCTCGTGTTTTTCTCGAAGATGCTTTCCATACTATCTCTGCTTATGTGGACTTCTTGTGAAACACACATTCACCACCCCCCACCCCGGCCCCCCCACACACAGAGGCACAGAGGAGACAGCGGAGGAGGCAGAGGGGTTCAGAGCTGCTTCCTGATGAGCAGCATCTTCCTGGAGGCCCAGGGTGGTGGTGAACTGAAGTAATCTGGGCACAGCTTCTTAGAAACCAACCTGCTGCTCTTGAATAGGGCAGGGCACTGAATCAAATTGAAGCTTTGGTTTTATAAGCTGCAAGGATCTGCAACAGTTTGGTTTTTTTTGTTGTTGTTGATGTTGTTCAGAACATTGGGAAAAGAAATTGTGGTGCCATGAGAAAGCAAGTCCTCATCTCAGCTGAACCCAGGGGTCTCCATTGTAATTTAATATTCAGTGCCTCATTAAGAGACCCAGGGACTCCTGAGACTTCTGAAACCACAAGTAATTATTTCACAGGAAGGTTTGATAAATTGGATCCTGCCTATTCCAGTGAGAAGGAAGGCAGAGTTATAAACAGAACACTGTTAACTCTTTGAGGCAACTTGGTTCTTTCTACTCTGTTACATCCTTGAAACAGTAAGTGGTCTAAAAGCCAGCCCACCTATTCTTTTATGCAGGAGAGTAGTATTGGTCCTGTAACCCTTGCCTTTCTATCTTCCAGTGAAATCCTTGCCCATAATTTTGCAGCTATGCCCTGGTTCTAATTTCACTATTTTAGGTCCTTAATTGTAAGATACTAAAAGATGAACTCCTCAGGTTGGTAGTTGCCAAATATGCTGCTGAAGAAGAGTAGAGAAATAGCTCCAAAAATAATGAATTGGTGCAGCCAAAACAAGAAAACAACAGCCAGTGGTGTATATGACTGGTGATGGAAGTAAAATTCCATGCTGTAAAGAACAATATTGCATGGGAACTAGGAATGTTAGGTCCATGAATTAAGGTAAATTGGAAGTGGTCAAACAGAAGATGGCAACAGTGAACATTGATATCTTAGGAATCAGTGAACTAAAATGGACTGGAATAGCCGAATTTAAATCAGATGACCATTAATCCCTTAGAAGAAATGGAGTAGCTCTCGTAGTCAAAAGAAGAGTCCAAAATGTAGTACTAGGGTGCAGTCTCAAAAAGAGCAGAATGATCTCTGCTCATTTCCAAGCCAAACAATTCATTGTCACAGTAATCGAAGCCTATGCCCCAACTCCTAATGCCTGAGAAGCTGAATTGAATGGTTCTATGAAGACCTACAAGACCTTCTAGAATTAACACCAAAAAAAGATGTCCTTTTCATCATAGGGGACTAGAATGCAAAAGTAAGTCAAGAGATACCTGGAGAAACAGGCAAGTTTGTCCTTGGAGTATAAAATGAAGCAGGACAAAGGCTAACAGAGTTTTGTTAAGAGGATGCACTGGCCATAACAAAAACTCTTCTAACAACACAAGTGATGCCTCTACATGTCGGCATCACCAAATGGCCAATATAGAAACCAGACTGATTATATTCTTTGTAGCTGAAGATGGACAAGCTCTATACAGTCAGAAAAATCAAGACCGTGAGCTGACTGTGGCTCAGATCATGAACTCCTTATTGCAAAATCTCAGACTTAAATTGTAGAAAGTAGGGAAAACCACTGGAACATTCAGGTATGACCTTAATCAATTCCCTTATGATTATACAGTGGAAGTGACAAATACATTCAAGGGATTAGATCTGATAGACAGAGTGCCTGAAGAACTATGGATGGAGGGTCAAAGCATTCTACAGGAGGCTGTAACCAAAACCATCTCCAAGAAGAGAAATGCAAAAGGCAAAATGGTTGTCTGGGTAGGAGGCCTTACAAATAATGAGAAAAGAAGATAAACAAAAGGCAAAGGAGAGAAATATATATATATATATATACATATATATATATATATATATACACACACATCTGCATTCAAATATATATACATCTGAATGCAGAGTTCCAAAGACTAGCAAGGAGAGGTAAGAAAGCCTTCCCAAGTGAACACTGCAGAGAAATAGAGGAAAACAATAGAATGAGAAAGACTAGAGATCTCTTCAAGAAAATTAGAGATACCGAGGGAATTTTTCAGGCAAAGATGGGCACAATAAAGGACAGAAATGGTATGGACCTAATGAAGTAGAAAATACTAAGAAGAGGTGCAAAAATACACAGAAGAACTATACAAAAATGATCTTAATGTCCCAGATAACCATGATTGTGTGATCACTCACCTAGAGCTAGACATCATGAAGTGTGAAGTCAAGTGGGCCTTAGGAAGCATCACTATGACCAAAGCTAGTGGAGGTGATGGAATTCCAACTGAGCTATTTCAAATCCTAAAAGATGATGCTGTGAAAGTACTGCACTCAGTATTCTAGCAAATTAGGAATACTCAGCTGTGGCCACAGAACTGGAAAAGATCAGTTTTCATTCCAATCCCAAAGAAAGGCAATGTCAAAGAATGTTCAGAATTACCACACAATTGCATTCATCTCACACATTAGCAAAGTAATGCTGAATATTCTCCAAACTAGCCTTCAACAGTTTGTGAACTGAGAACTTTCAGATGTCCAAACTGGATTTGGAAAAGGCAGAGGAATGAGATTAAATTGCCAGCATCCAAAGGATTATAGAAAAAGCAAAGGAATTCCAGAAAAACATCTACTTCTGCCTTATTGACTATGCCAAAGCCTTTGACTGTGTGGATCACAACAAACTGTGGAAAATTCTTAACGAGATGGGAATATTGAAAGTTTGCTGCAATGAGCTGTGAACAAACTGGGACTTGTGGCCTCTGGAGTGAGAGAAATTTGATGTGGGGCCAATGACAAGGCTTGATCGCTCAGAGCTTTTTGGGTAATAAAGTTTTATTAAACTATAAAAGAGATAGAGTTAACTTTGGACATAGACATTAGAAGGGGATTGAAAGAGTGCTTCCTTGCTAGTTTTAGCAACTAGTTATAAACCTATTAGCAAGCTTCTGATTAGAGAAAGGAAATGCTCAAAACTCAGAGAGTTACACCAGGCCTCTCACTTACAGCATGCATTTTGATATATCACTGGCACAAGGTGAGTCATCCCTGGCCGTAAAACATTTGTCATGAAATCTTAAAGAATGGGACACCAGAGCACCTTACCTTGCCTCCTGACAAATCTGTATGCAGGTCAAGAAGGAATGATTAGAACCGGACATGGAGCAATGGACTGGTTGAAAATTGGGAAACAAGTATGTCACCCTTTTATTTAACTTCTATGCATAGTGCATCATGCTAAATGCTGGGCTGGATGAAGCACAAGCTGGAATCAAGATTGCCAGGAGAAATATCAGTAACCTCAGATATGCAGATGACACCATCCTTATGGCAGAAAGTGAAGAAGATCTAAAGAGTCTCTTGATGAACGTGGAAGAAGAGAGTGAAAAAACTGGCTTAAAACTCAACATTCAAAAAATAAAGATCCTGCCATCCAGTCCCATCCCTTCATGGACAATAATGGGGAAACAATGGAAACAGTAACAGACTTTATATTTTTGGGCTCCAAAATCACTGCAGAGGGTGGCTCCAGCCATGAAATTAAAGGATGCTTGCTCCTTGGGAGAAAAGCTATGAGAAACCTAGAGAGCATATTAAAAAGCAGAGACATTTCTTGGTCAACAAAGTTTCGTCTAGTCAAAACTATGGTTTTTCCGGTAGTCATGTATGGATGGATGTGAGAGTTGGACCATAAAGAAGGCTGTGTGCCAAAGAACTGATGCTTTTGAACTGTGGTGTTGGAGAAGACTCTTGAGAGTCCTTTGGATTGCAAGGATATCAAATCAGTAAATCCTAAAGGAAACCCGTCCTGAGTATTCATTGGAAGGACTGATGTTGAAGCTGAAACTGCAATACTTTGGCCACCTGATGTGAAGAACTGACTCATTGGAAAAGACCCTGATGCTCGGTAAGGTTGAAGGCTGGAAGAGGAGGGGACGACAGGGGACAAGTTTGTTGGATGGTAAGGCTGACAGGGTGGGCATGAGTTTGAGCAAAGCTCCGGTTGTGGTGATGGACAGGGAAGTCTGGTCCATGGGGTTGCAGAGAGTCGGACATGACTGAGTGACTGATCTGAACTGCATTTATTATCTGGTTCTAATTTCACTATTTTAGGTCCTTAATTGAGCACATTTTGTTATTTCTCTGCTCAACGTCATCTCCCCAAAGAGGCCTTATCACATCCGTGTCCACTTTCTAGGACTCGTTTTCTTCACACCACTTAACAGTCTCCATTACTGCATTATAGGTGTACGGACTTTTAGTTTATTAGTTCACAGTCTTCATCCCAGAAGAGCTGAAAAATACTCCTTTCCGCCATGCTCACAGGATCTGAAACATGTCTTAGGAAATACTATCAAACAAAACTGGCAAACTGAATAAATGATTAGTGGAATTAGTATATTAATGTACTCACTCCTGAAATCTGATTTGGCTTTTGCCACCAGGTAATGTATTTATAAGTGTGTGTCATTGGGAGAGGACTTGGAGAAAACTATTGTAAAGGCAAAAAATAAAATAGGGAAAGGAATAGGCTTTAATTGGAGTTTTCCCTGAAATGGGTCATCTTGTCACATTCTGTCTTCTGTCCCAAGAAGTAAAGCTCTGGACAGAGTGTGTAACACTTTGGTGCACTTCTAGATTGATTCCTGTGTTCCGGGTGTCTACTAAGAAGAGTGTGTGGCAACATGCCCCCTTCTGCTATGGTCTTGACGTAAGGCACAACGCAGTCTGATTTGCTCTGACCGAGGATATTTCCTGTGACCTTCATAGCCTCTGCTTCTCTCCATACCCATCTGAGTAGGGTCTTTGCTGATGCTTTTCCCGAGAATCAAAGAATAATTCTCTCCTCCAGTGGTGTATAAGGCCTTATGAAATGAAGCAGCAGTTTAGGTGAACAGATAAGACTATAATTAATATAGATAAACCAGAGTTAGCTATAAGAACTCACTTCCCTAAGAGACAATGTGAAGAGAATAAATATACTGAAGCCTGGAATCTGCTGCTCACTCTTCTGATGGTTTAAAAGAACTTTGTCACCAATTTGCTTGCACCCACCCAAGGAAAAAGAAAAAGCACAGTTATAATTTGAACTTTTTTATCTGGCAGTATTATGGATGTTGTGTTTGAGAAGTTAATTGAATGTAAATGTCCTATTCCTGGGCCCACAATTTTTTCAAAATAAGTTAGAATTAATCTCAGGGACAGCTGCCCCAGGAGGGCACCACAGGAGGTCAGTTTTCAGCTTGTTTATGATGTAATCTGATTTTTGCTTAAAATATGAATTCCATAATTTTGTGTATTTTTGATATGCAAATATGACAAGCACTTACAATTTTTTTGTGTGTGAAATGGAGTTTAAGACACCATAAAGTAATTATTGAATTCTAAGAGAAACTCCTTTTCTGTCTCTTTTCTCTTGAGTTTTATTCTCTCTTCTTTCAGAGAGAATTTTATCTTTTCTCCTCCTATTACATGTTTTTCATCTGTCTTCCTAAACATCATTGATCATGATCTAGGGCCAGGAATTCTTCCCACTGTGAAAACTTCGTCTTGTAAAATGGAGGGTTATGCCAAGATAATATTGGTGTTGGACAGCCTATATATAAAGCCTCCAAAGAAAAGGAGGAAAGGAAAAAGTACAGAAAAGGAGAAAAAAGGTACAGAAAAAGAGAAAAAGGTTAGTAAAAGGCAAGATGAAGAGTAATTATTTCAAGTTTTTCCTGGTGTTATCCATCCTCCCCACAGTGGAAACATTTATCGATGTATATCAAAGTGAATTAAGAAATGTATAGATGTGAAAATGAAAACTAACATTTTCCCTTAGACAAAATTCAAACCTTCTAGAGAGTCATTGTGAAAGCAAAAAAAAAATCCTGACACAGGATCTGCTCAGAACATGCGCCCCCATCCCAGTGGCAAGGGGGTTGGGGGGTTGGGGGCTGCAGGGATGGGGAGAACTGAACATCTTCTTCCCAAAACCCATTTCAGTTTTTTAATGGTAAAAAGTAAATTTAAAACATGTCAACCATGAAACTGATGAAATGAATCCATTCTGACATTCTAGCCATAAAATCAGCCCAAATTAATTAAATAAGAAATGTATAATTCTTTAATATGACTTATTTATAAAGTACCCCCAGCATTTGTGAAGCACACATCTCTTTTACACAATCTGCTGATCTCTCGATGAGTGTTTAAAGCACCCTAAAAGCAGCAAAGCAAAGTTGCAGCCCTCACTGAGAGGGTCTTTGCAGCAGTGTTGTTTCAGTCTTTAAAGTCATAGGAATGTGTCCATGATTCAGTGTTAATCTGGCACAACCTTGCCTCCCAGGAAAAACACAGAGATGATCTTTGAAGCTTCTTGATATGGCATTTTTCCTTCGACTTATTTGAAAAATGAATCTGGATTTTACTATGAATTTGTGAGATGTTTGTATAGCATACTGAGTTCTATTTATTTCAAACAACGTAGTGATAGAATTTTTTTCTATTCTGTTTTTTAAATTTTATTTATTTTTAATTGAAGGATAATTGATTTATAATATGTTCTTGATTTCTGCCAAATCAACATTAATCAGCTATTGATAGATATACATATGTTTCCTCCCTCTTGAACCTCCCTCCCTCCTCTCACCCCATCTACCCCTCTAGGTTGTTACAGAACCCCAGTTTGAGTTCCCTGAGTCACATGGCAAATTCACACTAGCTATCTATTTCATATGGTAGTGTATATGTTTCCATGCTTCTCTCTCCATTTGTTTTATCCTCTCCTGTCCACACCTGTGTCTGTAAGTCCATTCTCTGTGTCTGTGTCTCTATTGCTGCCCTGTAAATAGGATCATCAGTACCATCTTTCTACATTCCAAATATATTAATTAATATACAATATTTTCTCTCTCTTTCTGACTTACTTCACTCTGTGTAATAGGCTCTAGTTTTACCCACCTCATTAGAACTGACTCAAATGTGTTCTTTTTTATGGCCAAGTAAAACAATGCAAATAAATAGAGAAAAACAATAGAATGGGAAAGACTAGAGATCTCCTCAAGAAAACTGGAGATACCAAGGGAATGTTTCATGCAAAGACAGGCACAATAAAGGTCAGAAATGGCAAAGACCTAACAGAAGCAGAAGATATTGAGAAGATGTATAAAGAGTACCTAGAAGAACTATACCTAAAAGATCTTAATGACCCAGATAACCATCATGGTGTGGTCACTCACCTAGAGCATGACATCCTGGAGTGTGAAGTCAAGTGGGCCTTAGGAAGAATAACTGAACAAAGTGGAGGTGATGGAATTCCAGTTGAGCTCTTTCAAATCCTAAAAGATGATGCTGTGAAAGTGCTGCACTCAATATGCCAGCTAATTTGGAAAACTCAGCAGTGGCCACAGGACTGGAAGAGATCAGTTTTCATTCCAATACAAAGAATGTTCAAACTACTGCACAATTGAGCTCATCTCACATGCTGGCAAGATAATGCTCAAAATCCTTCAACCTAGGCTTCAATAGTATATGAACCAAGAACTTCCAGATGGACAAGCTGGATTTAGAAAAGGCAGAGGAATCAGAGATAAAATTGTCAACATCCATTGGATTATAGAAACAGCAAGGGAATTCCAGAAAAAACTTCTACTTCTGCGTCATTGACTAAAGTCTTTGTGTGGATCACAACGAACTATAGAAAATTCTTAAAGAGTTGGGAATACTGAAAGGTTGCTGCTATGAGCCATGAACACCACCAGAATTCGTGGGCTCTGAAGGAGAGGAATTCGATCTGGAGCCAGTGATGAGGCTTGTTTGCTCAGAGCTTTTTGTGTAACAGTTTTATTAAAGTATAAAAGAGAGAAAGCTTCAGACATAGACATCAGTGTCCCCTTGCTAGTTTTTAGTAAGGAGTTATATGCCTATTAGCAAGCTACTAATTAGATAAAGGAAATGCCTCAAAACTGAGAGAGTTGCACCAGGCCCCTCACCCACAACATGCATTCTGAGTTAGCATTGACAAGGTGAGCCATTCCTGGCTATAAAACAATTGACCTGAATCTTGAAGAAAGGCAGATTTCTAAGCACATACATAGTTCATCAAAGTAGCTTAAGAAAATCTTTGCATGAGATAAATGCATTGATTAGCTCAAGGTTTGAGAGATAAAGTTAAGCTCAGGCTGAACCTAGACAACACAAGATTAGAAGAGAAAAGAGAAAAAAAATTGTATACCACTTGCAGTTTATTTCCTCCTGCCGCTTGGGGACCTGTGGCCTCCCTGCTGAGGCTATTAACACTCTCAATACCAGACGATCTCACCTGCCTCCTGAGAAATCTGTATTCAGGTCAAGAAGCAACAGTTAGAACCGGACTTGGAACAACAGATTGGTTCCAAATTGGGAAAGGAGTACATCAAGGCTATGTATTGCCACTCTGCTTATTTAATTTATATGGAGATTACATCATGGGAAATGCCAGGCTGGATGAATCCCAAGCTGGAATAAAGATTGCTGGGAGAGATATCAGCAACCTCAGACATGCAGGTGATATCAGCCTAATGGCTTCCCCGGTGGCTCAGAGGTTAAGGCATCTGCCTGGAATGCAGGGGACTGGGGTTTGATCCCTGGGTCGGGAAAATCCCCTGGAGAAGGAAATGGCAACCCACTCCAGTACTTTTACCTGGAGAATCCCATAGAGGGAGGAGCCTGGTAGGCTATAGACCATGGGGTCGCAAAGAATCAGACATGACTGAGCAACTTCACTTTCACTTTAATGGCAGAAAATGAAGAGGAACTGAAGAGCGTCTTGATGAAGGTGAAAGAGGAGAGTGGAAAAACTGACTTAAAACTCAGCATTCAAAAAACTAAGTTCATGGCGTCTGGTCCCATCACTTCATGGCTAATAGATGGGGGAAAAGTGGAAACAGTAGTAGATTTTATTTTCTTAGTCTCCAAAATCACTGTGGACAGTGACTGCAGCCATGAAATAAACCTAGTTCAGTTCAGTTCAGTCAATCAGTCATGTCCGACTCTTTGCGACCCCATGAATCACAGCACACCAGGCCTCCCTGTCCATCACCAACTCCTGGAGTTCACTCAGGCTCGCATCCATTGAGTCAGTGATGCCATCCAGCCATCTCATCCTCTGTCGTCCCCTTCTCCTCCTGCCCCCAATCCCTCCGAGCATCAGAGCCTTTTCCAGTGAGTCAACTCTTTGCATGAGGTGCCCAAAGTACTGGAGTTTCAGCTTTAGCATCATTCCTTCCAAAGAAATCCTAGGGTTGATCTCCTTCAGAATGGACTGGTTGGATCTCCTTGCAGTCCAAGGGACTCTCAAGAGTCTTCTCCAACACCACAGTCCAAAAGCACCAATTCTTCGGCGCTCAGCCTTCTTCACAGTCCAACTCTTACATCCATACATGACTACTGGAAAAACCATAGCCTTGACTAGACAGACCTTAGTCGGCAAAGTAATGTCTCTGCTTTTGAATATACTATCTAGGTTGCTCATAACTTTTCTTCCAAGGAGTAAGCATCTTTTAATTTCATGGCTGCAATAACCATCTGCAGTGATTTTGGAGCCTCCGCCCAAAAAAGTCTGACACTTTTTCCACTGTTTCCCCATCTAGTTCCCATGAAGTGATTGGACTGGATGCCATGATATTCATTTTCTGAATGGTGAACTTTAAGCCAACTTTTTCACTCTCCTCTTTCACTTTCATCAAGAGGCTTTTTATTTCCTCTTCACTTTCTGCCATAAGGGTGGTGTCATCTGCATATCTGAGGTTATTGATATTTCTCCCGGCAATCTTGATTCCAGCTTGTGTTTCTTCCAGTCCAGCGTTTCTCATGATGTACTCTGCATAGAAGTTAAATAAGCAGGGTGACAATATACAGCCTTGACATACTCTTTTCCTATTTGGAACCAGCCTGTTATTCCATGTCCGGTTCTAACTGTTGCTTCCTGGCCTGCATGCAGATTTCTCAAGAGGCAGGTCAGGTGGTCTGTATTCCCATCTCTTTCAGAATTTTCCATAGTTTATTGTGATCCACACGGTCAAAGGCTTTGGCATAGTTAATAAAGCAGAAATAGATGTTTTTTTCGGGAACTCTCTTGCTTTTTCCATGATCCAGTGGAAGTTGGCAATTTGATCTCTGGTTCCTCTGCCTTTTCTAAAACCAGCTTGAACATCTGGAAGTTCACAGTTCACATATTGCTGAAGCCTGGCTTGGAGAATTTTGAGCATTACTTTGCTAGCGTGTGAGATGAGTGCAATTGTGTGGTAGTTTGAGCTTTCTTTGGCATTGCCTTTCTTTGGGATTGGAATGAAAGCTGACCTTTTCCAGTCCTGTGGCCACTGCTGAGTTTTCCAAATTTGCTGGCATATTGAGTGCAGCACTTTCACAGCATCATCTTTCAGGATTTGAAAGAGCTCTACTGGAACTCCATCACCTCCACTAGCTTTGTTCGTAGTGATGCTTTCTAAGGCCACTTGACTTCACATTCCTGGATGTCTGACTATAGATGAGTGATCACACCATCGTGATTATCTGGGTCGGGAGGATCTTTTTGGTACAGTTCTTCTGTGTATTCTTGCCATCTCTTCTTAATATCTTCTGCTTCTGTTAGGTCCATACCATTTCTGTCCTTTATCGAGCCCATCTTTGCATGAAATGTTCCCTAGACAGCATTTAAAAAGCAGAGACATTAATTTGCCGACAAAGGTCCATATCGTTAAAGCTATGATTTTTCCAGTAGTCATGTACGGATGTGAGAGTTGGAACATTAAGAAGGCTGAGTGCCAAAGGACTGATGCTTTCCGCTTGTGTGCTGGGGAAGACTCTTAAAAGTCCCTTGGACAGCAAAGAGATCAACCCAATCAATCCTAAAGGCAGTTAACCCTGAATATTGATTGAAAGAACTGATGTGGAAGCTGCAGCTCTAATACTTTGGCCACCTGATGTGAAGAGCCAACTCACTGGAAAAGACCCTGAAACTGGGAAAGAGTGAGGACAGGAGAAGAGGACGATAGAGGATGAGGTGGTTGGATGCCATCATTGACTCAGTGGACATGGGTTTGGTCATACTCCGGGAGATACTGAAGGACAGCGAAGCCTGGGATGATGCAGTCCATGGGATCACAAAAAGTTGGATATGACTAAGCAAGTGAACTACAACAACAAAATCACAAAATTGTGTGTTGGAACTCAAAACACACTTAATCTTTCTGCCCCACTTAAAATCTCTTAAAAAAGTTTAGAGATTTAAAAGTGAAGTTACATTAGATTGGAAATTTTAAAATCATATTTTATGATAACTTGCAGAAGTCTACTTGCTGCTGCTGCTGCTGCTGTTGAGTCGCTTCAGTCGTGTCCAGCTCTGTGTGACCCCATAGATGGCAGCTCACCAGGCTCCCCCGTCCCTGGGATTCTCTAGGCAAGAACACTGGAGTGGGTTGCCATTTCCTTCTCTAGTGCATTAAAGTGAAAAGTGAAAGTGAAGTCACTCAGCTCACCAGGCTCCTCCGTCCATGGGATTTTCTAGGCAAGAGTACTGGAGTGGGGTGCCATTGCCTTCTCCAAAGTCTACTTAAGTAGACTCAGTTTGGATGGCATTTTGAAGTATTTCTAAGTAATGCCCGATTCTCCTAGGAACTCTCTAATGAGGGGAGTGTTGTGCTACAGGAGAGTCTAAACGTTACCCTACTTCCAAATGTAGCATAAAACTCCAATAACACCTTGATTTCATACTGAACGTAAAGTCGCTTCAGTCCCGCGTGTGTTCTTCGGGACTCTGGTTAGCCTCAGCTGTGTGGCCTTGGGCATCTGTCCTGCTCTGGGCCCTGTTCCTCTGGCACAGGGTGACGAGATGCAGCAGAGGCTGAGCAGCCATCTCAGGAAGCACTGAGTTGGGTTTGGACATTCGCGCTGTTGGTGTGTCCTCCGGCTCCAGGACAGTCTGGAATGAGTGGCCGCTGAACTGAGGAAAGGAGTCATGGGAAAGAGATTTGACCTGGAGGAGAGAGATCCGGATGAGGGACTGAGGCTCTCAGGACAGATCAGAGCTCTTACAGGGACACTGTGTTGGGAGGCGGTGGGAAAGATGACACAGAGGGGATGGAAACAGAGGAGAAGTCTTGGCCCAAGGTTTAAGGAGATAAGAAAATGTCCAAGTGACAGGAATTTTCATGTCTCAATAAGAATATGGAGGGGAATACAAGTTTGAAATAAACAGAGTGCTCCGTAGAAGTCTTGGAGCAAGGCCATGACCACTGCCTTCTCCAAGGAGAGACAGTGGGTGGTTTCTCAGTAGTTAGGGAGAAAGTGAAAGTGAAGTCGCTCCGTTGTGTCCGACTCTTTGGGACTACCTGGACTGTAGCCCTCCAGGCTTCTCCGTCCATGGGATTTTCCAGGCAAGAGTACTGGAGTGGGTTGCCATTTCCTTCTCCAGGGGATGTTCCTGACTCAGTGATTGAACCCAGGTCTCCTGCATTGTAGGCAGACGCCTTACCATCTGAGCCACCAGGGAAGTCACATGATAATAACCTTTTTTGAACACTTGCCCGTGGCAGACAGTGAAGGAAGTGCTTTGAATGGGTTATATAGTTTAATGCTCATAGTAAATCAGTGAGGAAGATACATCTATGATCCCCAGTAAACAAATGAGGAAATTGAAATTTGAGGAAGCCACCTGCTTAGGGAATGTACAGCCAGGACTTGAATCTACCTTGAGAATCACTGTCTTAGACCACTGCACAAATAATTTTAAAAAGATTGTTTAAATGGTTAGTGGAGGTTGCATTTTTAATACTAAAGACACTATATTGTGGATTTAAAAATTTGTAATAAACCTGATGAAATTAATACCTTTTTTTTTTCTTAAGAGGAATAATGCAGTGTAAAGCAACCAGTGGTGATAACCCAGTCCTGGGGGTTCACACATTTCAGGAGCAGCTGTGATGTGTGTCAGAAATTCACCATCCTGACATGAGCAAGTGGGGCCTTTGTGCTCCATCTGGCCATGGCATACGTCAGAACACTTAGGACACGAGGAGGCAGGTGAAAGGCCTGGCCTGTGATGTGCCCTGGAGCCTCCCTGGAGCCTCCTCGAGACGGACGGACTGCTGTTAACACTCCCGGTCTCTTAAAACCCTGGGAGCTGGTTCTGCTCAGCGGGTCACTACTTTGGCTCATACCTTACCTCTCTTCTGACCTAGGGTGAAACTTGCAGCTCTGATCCTCTAGCTTTCTTCCCTTAAAAAGTGGACAGAGTAATACATGATGTTTCAGGAGGCTGATGTAAGGGAATATTCATGAAGCAGAGCAATGTGCCTTCAGTAAAAACTATCCCTTTATTTTAACACTGGAAGCATCTAATATCCACAAATGGTGACCTGCAGAGGGGACAAAAGCTTGTGTTCTTATCCTGCCAAGGTAATTTTCAAAGGAAGTGAGCTACTCTTGACCTCCCAGGGAGAGGGCAGAGATGTGTGTTCTGAACTGGAGGTGGCTGGACTGGAAGTAGTGAGCCCTTGTCCTCTTGCGTGCTGCTTTCTGAGTTACGAAGCAACCAGCCCTGTGTTTCTATTCCTGACATATCTTCCCTTTGAGGGCAGCCTGGCATCTAAATCTTTTCTAGGACCATGGAATGCTGTCCCTGACAAAACCTCTTCTCCTTCAAGGGAGGGGGGCACCCTCAGCTTAGGGTCCCATGGATGAGTCAACCGCATATGTGACTCTAGTCCCACAGGGATTTCAAGTCTAAGAAATCCCCAGGAAGACACTGGGTTGCCTCCTTAGTTTAGTGCCTCCTGGTCCCATCTTTGACATGTAAAATGATCAATGATATAAATACTTTTCAGGCCATCTGTGGCTTGCAGACCATTTTACCTCCTTGCACATTTGCTGGTTGCTTCTGAATAGCTTTCTGTAGAAAAGCAAGTGGCCCATGACCAGCCTCTTATGTTAGTGCATCCTTCATTCTCCCCCTCCTCTGCGAGCCTGAGTGCCTTCAGCCCTGCACATGTGAGAAGCCCAGTGTGCTGCTGGTGGGTGGAGGACGCATCACCTCCAACAACCTGACTTTTCAAAAAGAATCCCAGTAAAAATATTCAGTTCTTGCTTCCTATCTGCCAAGTAATAGAAATAAACTGCTCAGCTGATGCCTTAAAAATGGTTTGACCGTAGGAAATGTGGTACTTGGGTGGCATGGAGGAGTCATCCTTCTTTCTGAACGATTCATTTTCCCCTGAAACCTAAAAATAGCATCAGGCTTGGAGAGAGGATTGAGGAGCCACACAGAGGCCGTTTCCCAGCGCTGTTGTCCTTATGTAAGCACGTTTTCTGTTAAGCTGTGGCTTCAGTCTGAAAAGCAACACTGTGTGTATGTGTGTATGTGTGTGTGTGCGTGGGCATGCATGTACTTGATGAAATAACAATCTTGAGGTCAGAGAGTTTCAACTTTGAATTAAGTAGAAGGGTGTTGTATTCATGCACTGCTTGGCACAGTGATTTACTTTGCCTGTGATGCTCTAACATTTTAACACAAGCACATGTCTATTATTATTCTCATCCAATGCAAATAAATGTTTTATGTTTTTTAGTGTATACAACTTTGTGATTTATCCTATTGCTGTTCATATAAAGTAGGTCACTGGCACTTTCAAAAAGAAATAAATCTTGTGTAGCAGTTAGAGAAAGTTCTGAAGATTAGGAAACTATGGCCCAGAAACACTAAAGGACTTGTTAGAAGTCTCCAGCCTCTTCAGGTGGGTGTTTGCATGAGTGTAAAAAGTCCTCTTTGATCTCACACTATCCCCTTCCAATACTAAACTATTTCCTATTCTTTTTGTTGTGTGGGAGAGATGGAAGGTCACTATAGGTGAAATATAGGGAAACTATCAAAATGCTGCAGCTCCTGCTGCTAAGTCGCTTCAGTCATGTCTGACTCTGTGTGACCCCATAGATGGCAGCCCACCAGGCTCCCCTGTCCCTGGGATTCTCCAGGCAAGAACACTGGAGTGGGTTCTCATTTCCATCTCCAAGGCATGCAAGTGAAAAGCGAAAGTGAAGCCACTCAGTGGTATCTGACTCTTAGTGACCCCCCGGAGGCTCCACCAGTCTCCTCCATCCATGGGATTTTCCAGGCAAGAGTGCTGGAGTGGGGTGCCATTGCATGAAAGCATTCAATTTACTACAAGTACTACTACTTAAAAGATGCCTTTAATCTTCTGATCTTAGTTAATTTTATATGTACACCCTAACTCTGAGTAGCAGTTTGACTAACCTATTCTACCTTTACAATTTTGTGTTATGCTTCTGTTTATGAAATGAGAGTACTTAATTCCATGATATGTAAGATTTCTTCCCACACTGAGTGGTACACTACCCAGATTGAACAAATTTATAACTTAAGAATTTTTTCTGGCTAAGATGAAGTAGCCCCTTTCTTCAAGCTCCTGTCTCTTGCAACTAAAGCACCAAACCTAACACTGTAAAGTTTGGAAAGACATGAAAGGCAGAGAAAGGAGACAGATGGCCTTTGACTTTAGGGCTGGCTAGCGACATGGTGGTGAGTTCCTTGGCTTTTTCTGTCTCCTGTATGTCCTGGGTATAGCGCTGGAGAAGGCTACAGCCTGGAAGCGCCAACAGAGGAATACAACCCAAGTCTGTTCCCCAGGCCGAGGACCAGCTCCCAGATGATGAGCGAGCTGCCCCTCCACCCCTCACTCGCAGAGCAAATTGAACATTCCTTGCCTGGATTCTGTGGATGGGCTCAGTAAAGCTCTGTCCTACATTTCCCCAGTGGGATTGTTACCAGCAAACTCAAAGATTGAGAGAGAGTGTGTTAGTCACTCAGTCGTGTCCAACTCTGAGACGCTATGGACTGCAGCCCGCCAGGCTCCTCTGTCCATGGAATTCTCCAGGCAGTAAAACTGGAATGGGTAGCCATTCCCTTCTCTAGTGGATCTTCCTGACCCAGGGACCAAACTTGGGTCTCCTGCATTGCAGGCAGATTCTATACCATCTGAGTCACCAGGGAAGCCCCAAACAGGGAATTAAACCTGCTCTCTGACCCAGGAGCAACCAGGGTGAGGGGCTGATACCTCTGCTTCAGTAGGACCTGAACATTTGTCCCCATGGAGTAGTGGCAGGACTGAACAGGAGCTGTAAGGTGGAACTGACTGATGCTCTGCTTCCTACCCCCAGACAGTAGCTAAGCCTTCATCTCAGCTGAGCAACATTTCTACTGAATCTGTCATAATAATGCTTCAATGTGAAGTTATATATCAGATATAGAAATACTCAAAACTGTAGAACTGAAAAACGCGATAAATGAAATAGAAACATCATACCAGATGGGAGGTTGGAGATGACAGAGAGTGAAATCAATGAACTGGAAGAGAAATAAATAGGTATTACTCAGTCTAATAATAGAGAAAAAATAGAATAAAAAACCAGAATTTAGTGATACAAATATTAGATTTCCAGAAAAAACAAGAAAGGATATGGGGCTGAAAATTTTTTTTTAAAAAGTCGCTGAAATTTTCACCAAATTTGGTAAAAAGCATACACCTACAAATTTGGGAAGCTTTGCAAACCATGACCAGATAAACCCAAAGAAATTTTTGCCAAAAACTGTCTTATTCAAACTTCTGGGAAAAAAAAAAAAAAGTCTTGAAAGTAGCCAGAGAGAAATGAAACTTTCCCAACAGGAATATAACAATTTGAATGACAATGAATTTTTCATTTGAAACCACTGAAGACAGAAGGACATGGCACAACATTTTTCAAGTGCTAAAGGAAATGTCAACTGCTTTAGTTCTATATCCAATAAAAATATCCTTTAGGAATGAAGATGAAGATACTCTAAAGAAGATATTCTAAAGTAAAGATAAATTTTAATAAGAGAATCTGCCACAAAAAGATACCTGAAAGAAGTTCTCTACACAAAGAAGAAATGGAAGCAGAGGAGCCTGATGCATCAGGAAGATAGAGTAATGGATGGAGTAAATTAATGGCAAATGTAACAGACTTTCTGTCTCAAGGTTTTAAAACTGTGTTTGAAGATTGAAGCAAAGACTATGACATCATCTGATCTGGTGTTCAATGAATGAAGAGAAAATTCTTAAGATATTTCTATTTTAGAAGGTGGAAGAGTAAAGGACCTGAACAGATGTTTACACTTGCTCAAAAATGCTAAAATACTGATGTATGTTATTGGGTTGGCCAGAAAGTCCATCCAGTGTCGTCCATGTGATGGCTGTAGCAGCACTTAGTTGTCTTTGACTTCATTCAAAACAATTTTGTTAGGTTGTATTGTGACAGCTATCATTTCAGTGTGCATTTAAAAAAAGCCATCAAAACTGGTGAAATTTGTGTAGCCATTTTAATATTAAAGATAGAAGAAAAAGCAACATTTTCCATGTAGTTTGCTTTATTATCTCAAGAAAGGTAAAAATACAGCTGAAATGAAAACAAACAAACAAACCAGATTTGTAGTGTATGAAGACGGTGCTGTGACTGGTTGAACATGTCAAAAGTGGTGTGCAAAGTTTTTGCTGGAGAGTTCTTGCTGGATGATGCTCCACAGTTGGGTAGACCAGATGACATTGATGGTGATCAAATAGAGACCTTGAAAGTGAAAGTGTTAGTTGCTCAGTGGTGTTTGACTCTTTGGGACCCCATGGACTGTAGCCCACCAGGCTCCTCTGTCCATGGAATTCTCCAGGCAAGAATACTGGAGTGGGTAGCAATTCCCTTCTCTAGGGAGGGAATTCCATTCTTTCTGACCCTGGTATCAAACCTGGGTCTCCTGCATTACAGGCAGATTGTTTACCATCTCGACTACCAGGAAAGCCCCAGTAGAGACATTATCTGAGAACAATTCAATTCACTGTATACCATGTGGGAGATAGCTGATATACTCAAAATATCCAGATCCAGCCTTGAAAATCATTTGCACCAGCTTGGTTGTGTTAATCTCTTTGATGTTTTGGTTCCACATAAATCAAGCAAAAAATATCTTCTTGACTTTATTTTCCACACACAATTCTCTACAGACATGTAACAAAAATGTTCCATTTTTAAAACAGATTATGCTGGGGGATGAAAACTATATACTGTACAGTAATGTGGAACGGAAGAGATCATGGGGCAAGTGAAATGAACCACCACACCAACCACACCAAAGAGTGATCTTCATGCGAAAAGATGATTTTTGTGTGTGTGGTGGAACTGGAAAGCAGTCCTCTACTATGAACTCCTGGAAAAACCAGTTAATTCCAACAAGTACGGCAATAAAAGGCAGTACTCAATGGAACGTGTCTGGAAATAATCAACAGAAAGTGCATAATCTTTCATCAGGATAACACAAAACTGCATTTCCTGATGAGCAGGCAGAAACTGTTACAGCTTGGCTGGGAAGTTCTGATTCATCTGGTGTACTCACCAGGCGTTGCACTTTCGGATTTCCATTTCTCTCTATCTTTACAAAATTTTCTTAATGGAAAACAAAGTCAATTCCCTGGAAGACTGTAAAAGGTACCTGGAACAGTCCTTTGCTGAAAAAGATAAAAAGTTTTGGGAAGATGGAGTTATAAAGTTACTTGAAAATGGCAGAAGGTAATGGAACAAACAGTGAATATGTTGTTCAATAAAGTTCTTGGTAAAAATGAAAAAAGTGTCTTTTACTGTTTCTTAAAGAATCAAAGGACCTTTTGGCCACCGCAAATACTTACATATATGAAAAATTCTAAAGTAAGCACTGAATTGCTAATACTGAGAAAAATCATCAAAACATGATAGATAAATCAAAGTAGACTTCTAAAACATAAGACATAAGATGGAAGAGAAGGAAAATAGGAATAAAGAACAGAACAAACAAAGAGAAGACAAGAAATAAATTGACAGACTTTGCCTATCAATATTTATCTGAAATATGAAAAGCATAAACATAAGACAAGGATTGTCCAAGTGGATTAAAAACATAAGCCAAATATGGTATATAGTTTCTACAGGAAGTTCACATTGGACACAACTGTGTAGGTAGGTTGAAAGTAAAATGATAGGAAAAAAAGTATCCTGCAATGGGTGGGGAGAGAGGAATAAATTGGGAATGTGTAATTGAGAAAATTACACTACTATATATTAAATATGTAACTAATAAAGACATACTTTACGGACAGGGAACTCTTCTCAATACTCTGTAATGATCTATATGGCAAAAGAGTCTAAAAAACAGTGTGCATATGTATATGTAAACTGGTACACTTTGCTGTATAGCAGACACTAAAAATATTTAGAATGAGCTATAGTCTAATCAGGAGTATACTCTAGGATCCTCTAGGAGGAGGAGAGGGGGATGACAGAGGACGAGATGGTTGGATGGCATTACCAAATCAATGGACATGAGTTTAAGCAAGCTCCGGGAGATGGTGATGGACAGGGAAGCCTGGTGTGCTGTTCCATGGAGTCGCAAAGAGTCGGACATGACTGAGCGACTGAACTGAGCTGATACTTTAGTAAAAATTTTTTAAATTCACAAAACTGTTATATGTGTGTGTGTGTGTGTGTGTATGCATTAATTTTATTTAATTTTATTAATTTTTAATGATACACGTTTGTTTTTATAGGTTTATGTTTTCATTGCTTTACTGACACGTGCAACTTTTGCCACCCTGTGGACTGTAGGGTCCTTTGTCCATAGGATTCTCCAGGCAAGAATCCTGGACTGGGGTGCCATTTCCTTCTCCAGGGGATCTTCCCGACCCAGGGATTGAACCTGCATATCCTGCATTAGCAGGCAGATTCTTTGTCACCAGTGCCACCTGGGAAGCCCATAAGCTTATGTTTACCATTGACTTTAAAGTCTATTTTTCTTCCAGTTTTATTGAGATATATTTGACATATAGCTACGTGTGTGTGTGTGTGTGTGTGTGTGTGTGTGTGTGTGGTATATAACAATGATTTGACTTACATGCAGCATGGGATGATTACCACAGTAAGTTTAGTAAATATTCCATCATGTTATATAGATACAAAATAAAAGAAAAATATTATTTTCCTTCTGATGAGAACTCTTCAGATTTTACTCTCTTGACAACTTCCATTTATAACATAAAGCAGACAAATGGGAGCTAATCAAACTTACAGGGTTTCACACAGCAAAGAAAACCATAAACAAAATAAAAAGACAATCTATGGACTGGCTGAAAACGTTTACAAGTGATGCGACTGAGACGAGTTTAGTTTCCAAAATATGCAAACAGCTCATATTACTCAATAACAACAACAACAAAAAACAACCCAACTGAAAAATGGGCAGAAGATCTAAATAGACGTCTCTTCAAATAAGAAATACAGATGGCTAGTTGACACATGAAAAGTGCTCAGCATTACTAATTTTAGAGAAATGAAAATCAAAATGAAGGTACTACCTCACATTGGTCAGTATGGCCATGATTAAAAAGTCTACAAATAACAAATGCTGGAGAGAGTGTGGAGAAAAGGGCACCCTCCTACATTGCTGATGGGACTAAACTGTTTCAGCCACCATGGAAAACTCTGGAGGTTCCTCAGAAAACTGTTAATAAACGTAGAATTACCATACTACATTCTTGATTGTAGTCTTTTAATAATAGCCATTCTGATAGATGTGATATGATGTCTCACTGTGGCTTTGATTTCCATTTCCCAAATGATTAATGGTGCTAAGCATCTTTTCATGTGTCTGCTGGCCATCTGTATGTCCGCTTTGAAAATAAGATGTCTCCTCGGGTCCCCTGTCCATTTTATAACTGGTCCGTTTCTCTTTTTGACGGTGAGTCGCATGAGTTATTTGTATATTTTGGATATTAACACCTTAGATGTGTCATTTACAAATATCTTACCTCATTCAGCAGCCTGCCTTTTTATTTTGTTAATAGTTTCTGTTGCCGTCCAAAAACTTTTTAGTTTGATAGAGTCCCATTTTTGTTTTCTGGTTTTGTTTCCCTTCCCTGATGGGAAGAATAACCAAAAAATATGTAAAGATTGATATCAGAGCATAATGTCTATGTTTTATTCTAGGAGTTTTATGGTTTCAGATGTTACATTTATGTCTTTAATCCATTTTGAGTTGATTTTCATATATGCTGTGAGAAAATGTTCTAATTTCCTTCTTTATCCAGTTTTCTAAGAACCATTTGTTGAAAAGACAACTTTTGCCCATTGTTTATCATTTCGTTTATTGTAGATTAATTGCCCATGTAAGTTCATCTCTAAGCTGTTTATTCTGTTCCATTGATAATCTGTGTCTGTTTTTGTGCCAGTACCATACTGTTTGATGACTGTAGCTTTGTAGTCATGATACCTCCAGCTTTATTATGTTTTCTCAACTGGAGAAAAAAGCTGAGTATTTATGTTCTCAATAAAATTTTAGAATTTTATTTTTTGTTCTATATCTCTGAAAAATGTCACTTGTATTTTGATTGCACTGAATCTGTAAATTGCCTTGGGGAGTATGGTCATTTTAACTGTTAATTTTCCTAATCCATGAGCACAGTGTAGTTTTCCATTTGTTTGTGTTTTCAGTTTTTCTTATCAGTGTGTTATAGTTTTCTGAGGACAGGTGTTTTGCTTCCTTTAGTTAGATTTATTTGTTTATTTTATTCTTTTTGATACAATTGTAAAAGGAATTATTTTCTTAATTTCTCTCTCTTATAGTTCCATGTTATTGTATGGAAATACAACCGATTTCTGCATTGTCCATTTTGTATCCTACAACTTTAGTGAATTCATTTTTGGTCAAATTCACTTTTGGTGTCTTTTTTGTTGTTAAGTTGCTCAGTCATGTCTAACTCTTTGCAACCCCGTGGACTGCAGCATACCAGGCTTCCCTGTCCTTCACATCTCCCAGAGCTTACTCAAACTCCTGTCTACTGAGTCGGTGATGCCATCCACCCATCTCATCCTCTGTTGTCCCCTTTTCTTCCTGCCTTCAATCTTTCCCAGCATCAGGGTCTTTTCCAGTGAGGCAGTTCTTCCCATTAGGTGGCCAGATATTGGAGTTTCAGCTAGAGCATCAGTTGTTTTATTTCCTTATCTTGTCTGATGGGTGTGGCTAGGACTTTACCAGACCTGCATGATCTAGGCGTGTCCGTGTGCACTCTGTGGGCCCTTCTTCTGTGCTGTGCTGACTCCTGTGGAAGTGCCAAATCCAACCCTGTTGGGAGGCTCTTAGCCACTATTGGGTGGTGCTGGTTCCCAGGGCTGCTTAGCTGTGGAGGCCTGGAATAGGCTGGACATACTGCCAGCCCACTGGTGGGTGAGGCTGGCTTCCCATGAAGCTAGGTTCTTGAGTGGAAGGGTGGGGTTCTGGGACTTGGGCCAGCCACCTGGTAGGTTGAGTTGGTCCTGGTCATAATAGTCCAAAAGGAGGACTCCAAAATGGCACTTGCCAGCACCAATATTCTAGGGGTAGAACAAGCTCCCCAGTGTCTCTGTCCCCAGGGGTAGTCACAGGTACTTCCTGCCTCTCTGGGAGGCCACGATCAGCAAGTAGGTTCGACCCAGGCTTCTTTCAGATTACTGCCTTGGTGCTAGGTATTGGGGCATTTGAAATTTTGTGTGTATCCTTTAAGATTGTTGTCTCTATTTCCTAAATCTCTCCAGCTCTCCCACTTGCAAGCACCACTGGCCTTCAAATAAGTGGTTCTGTGAACTT
This sequence comes from Ovis aries, assembly GCF_016772045.2. Classification (NCBI taxonomy): domain Eukaryota; kingdom Metazoa; phylum Chordata; class Mammalia; order Artiodactyla; family Bovidae; genus Ovis; species Ovis aries. The sequence goes on along the minus strand of NC_056071.1, from coordinate 3,370,736 downwards.
TTCTTCCTGGTGCAGGATCCCTGGGCTGGGCAGCCCGATGTGGGACTCAGACCCTTTGATTGTAGGGATGAACCTCTGCTATCGTGATTAGCACAACCTCCTGGTCGTGAGTTGCCTTCTAAGGAGCGTGGATCTTGGCTACACGGTGTCTCTGTCCCTCCTGCCTGTTTTGTTGTGGTTCCTTTTTTATATCTTTAGTGGGGGAAAATCTCTTCTTCTAGGCTTTAGGTTGTTCTCATTGGTAGTTACTCTGTAAATAGTTGTAATTTTGATGTGCCCATGGGAGAAGATGAAGGCCTCTGTGTAGGCTGCTCCCTTATGCAAGTAATAATTATTTAAAAGGCATAAGACTATATCAGATAAAGTAGATGAAAGAACAAAGAAAATTGAAACATTACATAACAATTAAAAATTCAGTCTATCAAGAAGATACAGCGATCTCAAATGTGCATGCACTAAAAATGTAGAATCAATTAGTTCAGTCTCTCAGTCATGTCCGACTCTTTGCGACCCCATGGACTGCAGCATGCCAGGCTTCCCTATCCATCATCAACTCCCAGAGTTTACTCAAACTCATGTCCTTCAAGTCGGTAATGTCATCCAACCATCTCATCCTCTGTCATTCCCTTTTCCTCCTGCCTTCAATCTTTCCCAGCATCAGTGTCTTTTCCAGTGAGTCAGTTCTTCACATTAGGTGGCCAAAGTATTGGCGTTTCAGCTTAGGCATCAGTCCTTCCAATGAATATTTAGGATGAGTTTCCTTTAGGATAGACTGGTTAGATCTCCTTGCAGTCCAAGGGACTCTCAAGAGTCTTCTCCAACACCACAGTTCAAAAGCATCAATTCTTTGGCACTCAGCTTCCTTTATAGTCCAACTCTCACATCCATACATGACCACTGGAAAAACCATATGACACCACCCTTTCTGCCTTTCACCCTGGCAGAAAGTGAAGAGGAACTAAAACGCCTCTTGATGAAAGTGAAAGTGGAGAGTGAAAAAGTTGGCTTAAAGCTCAACATTCAGAAAACGAAGATCATGGCATCTGGTCCCATCACTTCATGCGAAATAGATGGGGAAACAGTGGAAACAGTGTCAGACTTTATTTTTTTGGGCTCCACAATTACTGCAGATGGTAATTGCAGCCATGAAATTAAAAGATACTTACTCCTTGGAAGAAAAGTTATGACCAACCTAGATAGCATATTCAAAAGCAGAGACATTACTTTGCTGACTAAGGTCCGTCTAGTCAAGGCTATGGTTTTTCCTGTGGTCATGTATGGTTGTGAGAGTTGGACTGTGAAGAAGGCTGAGCACTGAAGAATTGATGCTTTTGAACTGTGGTGTTAGAGAAGACTCTTGAGAGTCCCTTGGACTGCAAGGAGATCCAACCAGTCCATTCTGAAGGAGATCAGCCCTGGGATTTCTTTGGAAGGAATGATGCTAAAGCTGAAACTCCAGTACTTTGGCCACCTCATGCAAAGAGTTGACTCATTGGAAAAGACTCTGATGCTGGGAGGGATCGGGGGACGGAGGAGAAGGGGACGACAGAGGATGAGATGGCTGGATGGCATCACTGACTCGATGGACGCGAGTCTGAGTGAACTCCAAGAGTTGGTGATGGACAGGGAGGCCTGGAGTGCTGCGATTCATGGGTCGCAAAGAGTCGAACACGACTGAGCGACTGAACTGAACTGAACTGAACTGATATGGACCTTTATTGGCAAAGTAATGTCTCTGCTTTTTAATATGCTGTCCAGGTTGGTCATAGCTTTTCTTCCATGGAGCAAGCGTCTTTTAATTTCATGGCTGCAATCACCATCTGCCGTGATTTTGGAGCCCCCCAAAATAAAGTCTGACACTGTTTCCACTGTTTCCTCATCTGTTTGCCATGAAGTGATGAGGCTGAATGCCATGATCTTAGTTTTCTGAATGTTGAATTTTCAGCCAACTTTTTCACTCTCCTCTTTCACTTTCATCAAGAGGCTCTTTAGTTCTTCTTCACTTTCTGCCATAAGGGTGGTGTCATCTGCATATCTGAGGTCATTGATATTTCTCCGTGAAGTCTTGATTCGAGCTTGTACTTCATCCAGCCCAGCGTTTCTCATGATGTACTCTGCATATAAGTTAAATAAGCAAGGTGACAATATACAGCCTTGATGTTTTCCTTTCCCGATCTGTAACCCATCTGCTGTTCCATATCCAGTTCTAACTATTGCTTCTTGACCTGCATACAGATTTCTCAGGAGGCATGAGAAAAACATGGAATATGTGAGTCCAAACTAACACAGCTGGAAGGAGAAATAGACAAATCTATAGTCCATGGGGTCGCAAGAGTCAGGCACGACTTAACGTCTAAACTACCACCACCACAGTTAGGATTTGTAACCCTAACACCCCCTCTCAGTAACTTCTAGAACAATTAGACAGAAAACCATGTAATGTTCCTGAAAATAACAAATTATAAAATTGGAGAATACATTAGTGGCTGCTGGGGTTATGAATGGAGGGGTAAGGTTGGTATAGCTATAAAGAGTTCTTGAGAGAGTTCTGTTTCTGGATTGTGGTGGTTATTGTACAAATCTACATGTATGATAAGATTGCTTGGAAATATACACTCACAAATGCTTGATGTAAAAGTGGTGAAATCTGATTGAAGCATGCATATTTTACCAGGGTCAATTTCCTGTTGTTATATTGTATTTGAATTATGTAAGATGGTAGCATTTGGCAGAACTGGTTGTAGTGTCTCTGGAACCTCTGTGTATTTTTTCCACCTTCCTGTGAATCTATAATTACTTCAAAATAAGTTTAAAACAAATAAATGAAGAAGAATACTGACACCATTGTGTGCCCATGGGTTTGCTGGAATTGCATCTGTACTTGCATTTGTCCTTTTGTTGTCTTCACGTAAATGTATTCCTCTTTCTTGACCTGATTTGGATTGGGGTTGTAATCACTCTGCCCCTGAAATATGTTCATCTGTGTTGTGGATTGAAAGTATATGCCCTTCTGTTGTGATTGCGGAGTCCACAGGGCATCTGGGACCTGAGACTGATGCTCTCCCTGCCCATCTGCAGAGAGACACCATGGCAACGGTGCTGCGCATAGTAATTAGGCCTAATTCTTGTCAGGTTTACTCCTAGCATCAGAAGCTAAAAATAGGGCCATTTATTTCCCAGTGCAGGTGTAGCATCTGGGGCGACTCTGACTCTGAAAGGGGAGCCAAGCCCAGTAAGGAAGACCCTCTGGTTGGATACATCTACTGATGAATCTGACTGTGGATGAATATATCCACTTGGATAAAAAAATTTTATGTATCCATACAAACAGGAAGTTAACCATTTATATATAATTAGCCTCTTTTTGCTATGATGGTTGAATTCTCTTGGCAAAACTTTTAGCCTTTGCCTTGCTTCATTTGTACTCCAAGGCCAAACTGACCTGTTACTCCAGGTATCTCTTGACTTCTTACTTTTGCATTCCAGTCCCCTATGATGAAAAGGACATCTTTTTTGGTGTTAGTTCTAGAAGCTTATGTAGGTTATCATAGAACCATTCAGTTCCATCTTCTTTGGTATGCGTGGTTGGGCATAGATGTGGATTACTGTGATATTGAATGGTTTGCCTTCGAAAAGAACGAGAGCATTCTGTCATTTTTATATTGCACTCAAGTACAACAACTCTTGTTGACTATGAGGGCTACTTCATTGAAGCAGGATAAAGGCTAACAGAGTTTTGCCACGAGAACACACTGGTCATAACAAACACCCTCTTCCAACAACGCAAGAGATGACTCTACACGTGGACATCACCAGATGATCAATACCAAAATCGGGTTGATTATATACTTTGCAGCCAAAGATGGAGAAGCTCTGTAAAGTGAGCAAAAACAAGACAGGGAGATGCCTGTTTCTCAGGTCATGAACTCTGTATTGCAAAATTAAGACTTAAATTGAAGAATGTAGGGAAGACCACTAGGCTATTCAGGTATGACCTAAATCAAATCCTTTATAATTATACAATGGAAGTGACAGATAGATTCAAGGGATTAGATGGGATAGATAGAATGCCTGAGGAACTGTGAACGGAGGTTTGTAACATTGTACAGAAGACAGTGAACAAGACCATCCCCAAGAAAAAGAAATGCAAAAAGGCAAAATGGTTGTCTGAGGAGGCCTTACAAATAGCTGAGAAAAGAAGACAATCTAAAGGCAAAGGAGAAAAGAATTATATTCCCGTCTGAATGAAGAGTTCCAAAGAATAGCAAGGAGCGATAAGAAAGCCTTCTTAAGTGAACAGTGCAGAGAGATGGAGGAAAATAATAGAATGGGAAAGACTAGAAATTTCTTCAGGAAAATTAGAGATACCAAGGGAACATTTCATGCAAAGATGGGCTCAATAAAGGACGAAATGGTAGGGACCTAATGGAAGCAGAAGATATTAAGAAGAGGTGTCAAGAATACACAGAAGAACTATACAAAAAGGTCTTAATGACCCAGATAACCATGATGGTGTAGTCACTCTCCTAGAGCCAGACATCCTGGAGTGTGAAGTCAAGTGGGCCTTAAGAAGCATTACTAAGAACAAATTTAGTGGAGGTGATGAAATTCCAGCTGAGCTATTTCAAGTCCTAAAAGATGATGCTGTGAAAGTGCTGTACTCAATATGCCAGCAAATATGTAAAACTCAGCAGTGGCCACAGGACTGGTCAAGATCAGTTTTTATTCCTATCCCAAGAAAGGGTAATGCCAAAGAATGTTTAAACTGCTGAAAAATTGCACTCATTTCACGTTAGCAAGGTAATACTGAAAATCCTTTAAGCTAGGCTTCAACAGTATGTGATACGACAGCTTCCAGGTGTACAAGCTGGATTTAGAAATGGCAAAGGAACCAGAGATCAAATTGCCAACATCCAATGGATCATCAAAAAAGGAAGGGGATTCCAGAAAAGCATCTACTTCTGCTTCATTGACTATACTGGAGCCTTTGACTGTGTGGATCACAACAAACTGTGGAAAATTCTTCAAGAGATGGGAATACCAGGTCACCTTCCCTGCCTCCTGAGAAACCTGTATGCAAGTCACAAAGCAACAGTTAGAACCAGATATGGAACAACTGGTTCAAAATTGGGAGAGGAGTATGTCAAGCCTGTATATTGTCAGCCTGCTCGTATAACTTATATGCAGAATACATCAGGGGAAATGCCATTTTCAGTGAAGCCCAAGCTGGAATCAAGATTACTGGGAGAAATATTAATAACCTTAGCTATGCAGATGATACCACCCTTATGTCAGAAAGTGAAGAGGAACTAAAGAGCTTCTTGGTGAAAGTGAAAGAGGAGAGTGAAAAAACTGGCTTAAAACTCAGCGTTCAAAAAATGAAGATCATGGCATATGGTCCTATCACTTCATGGCAAATAGATAGGGAAAGAGTGGAAACAGTGGCAGATTTTATTTTATTGGGTTCCAAAGTCATAGTTGATTGTGACTACAGCCATGAAATTAAAAGACTCTTGCTCCTTGGAAGAAAAGCTATGACAAACCCGGAGAGCGTATTAAAATTAGAGACATCACTTTGCCCACAAATGCTGGTAGGGTCAAAGCTATGGTTTTTTCCAGTAGTAGTGTATGGATGTGGTAGTTTGACCATAAAGAAGGCTGAGTGGGGAAGAATTGATGCTTTTGAATGGTAGTATAGGAGAAGAATCTCGAGAGTCCCTTGGATACCAAGGAGACCAAGCCAGTCAATTTTAAAGGAAATCAGTCCTGAATATGCATTGGAAGGACTGATGCTGAAGCTCCAGTACTCTGGCCACCTGATGGGAAGAGCTGACTCACCAGAAAAGACCCTGATGCTGGTAAAGCTTGAGGGCAGTAGGAGAAGGCTACAACAGAGAATGAGATTTTGGATGACATCATCAGCTCAGTGAACATGAGTTTGTGCAAATTCCAGGAGATAGTGAAGGACAGGTAAGCCTGGCGTACTGCAGTGCCTTGTGTTGCAAAGAGTTGGGCATGACTGAACAACTGACCAAAACCAACAAACTCTTTTTGAGTGCTGTCTTTGATAGCAGATAGTCTTTGAAAATTGTCATGTTGGTGCTTTCCTATAGCAGTAAAGTGTGACTTCTCTGGTGGCTCAATGGCAAACAGTCCACCAGCCAGTGCAGGAGCACAGGAGATGTGAGTTCAAGCCCTGGGCTGGAAAGATTCCCCTAGAAAAGGAAATGGCAGCCCACTCCAGTATTCCTGCCCGGGAAGTCCAGTGACAGAGGATTCTACTGGGCTCCAGTCCATGGGGTTACAAAGAGTCCTGGGGAGATTTAGTGACAGAGCATGCATATGGTAATAGAAATGTGTATTCCTCTTGTAGAATGTTGATAAAGATTAAAAGATGTAAGCAAATCATCTGGGAGATGTATTTCTACTGAGTACACTTCTTTTTATGTACATCACAAGTTCTAAAGCTTCTGCTCATAAAAATGGGCCATGTTTTGATAATTATTAAAGATGACTTTGATTAAAATTAAGAAACAATGGAGATGAATGACTACGTACACTGTTGATGTAAAACATCAATGTTGTCATAAAGGAGACATGGTTTCTGGGTATATAATCATCAGTTTGCTAACGTGGCTGAATTAACTTGAAACTCAACATCTACTATGTAACAAAATGTTTTTCGTGTACTTCGTGGCAGTCACGTTACAGATTAGATGTGACAAGTATATGAAGACATTAGCATCAAAGTTCAGTTCAGTCACTCGGTCATGTCTGACTCTGTGACCCCATGGACTGCAGCGCATCAGACTTCCCTGTCCATCACCACCTCCCAGAGCTTGTTCAAACTCATGTCCATCGAGTTGGTGATGCCATCCAGCCATCTCATCCTCTGTCGTCCCCTTTTCTTCCTGCCTTCAATCTTTCCCAGAATCAGGGTCTTTTCCAATGAGTCAGTTCTTCGAATCAGGTGGACAAAGTACTGGAGTTGCAGGTTCAGCATCAGTCCTTCCAATGAATATTCAGGACTGACTTCCTCTAAGTTTGACTGGTAGGATTTCCTAGAACCAAAGTAGCTAAGTACCTTCCCGGCCAATACTTTGGCAGAACCTGTGGGGTACATTTCAGGGTGTTCCATGCAAGTCTGGGCTCACCCCTTGCATCCCTCTCCATCCTGATGACTGAGCAGTGCCTTTCCCTTTGGTATATGTCCTGTCATCATGGAGTGGCCCTCTTCCATTCCCACCCTCAACTTCTCTGCATCCTGCATGCATTTTCCTCACATACCTTGGGCATGTGAGCTTTTCTTCTTTATTGCCTTGCTGACACTCTGAGAATATGTACGCTGTTTCCATCTGCATTGCCTAAGTGACTTACAGTGTGCCCAGCCCAGAATGCACACTCAGTAAACATTGCTGACTGACCGTGAGTTGGATGACCTGTGTGGCTGTCTAGAGGGCTCTTGTGTACAGGTGCTCAGGATGAAAAAGAAACCTTAATTTGGTTTGGATCTCATGTATCATTTTACTCTATGTCTTAGTTAAAATGTATCAGGATGATTCAAACAGTTATGTGTGCATGTGTTTTCTCCTGAGCATCTCACTGCTTGAAGATTCATCTGATGATCAAGAACTACAAGTTTCCTTAATTGTGATCAGCTTAGACTACTCAGTCTACCTGATTTTTACCTGCAATAATTGTTAATAAGGTAATATTCCTCTAAGTGATTTTAGAGTTCCTGGCAATTCATGTAGAGTGGTGGTGGTACCAAAAGGTATGTGTGGGGGGTCTGGCTGCTTGCCACTCAAAAGCCAGCAAATGGGCCAGGTTGGCGGAAAGGAAAGTTTGGTTTATATCAGATGCTGGCAACTGGGGGGGAGGGTGGTGGACTTCTCTCTAGAAGCCGACTCCCTCCCCACTGATAAGCAGGGAGTGAGAGCATTTATAGAACATGCTTGGGGGGAAGGTTACTTGCAGAAACAGCACAGTCATCTCTACCATTCATCTTCAGATTGGTCATCAGCGGTCTGACTAGCATCATCTTCGTTGTTTTAGGTACAGTTAATCTTTGGATCTGGGGTGCATTTTTTGCTTTCTTTGCAATCAATTTTCGGAATTGTGGCAACTCAAGTCCCGTGTATAGTCTGGTAGTTACGTATGTAGTTAACTTCTCCACCTGGGGTTTTAGTGTCTATAAGACAGCTCACAGGATGTGGCTCAGAATATTATCTACAGCCCTTGAGAAGGTCCTTGCCTATGCTTAATGACTACATTATTCTTATTTAGTCTCCTTAGACTGTTTTCCCTTGTTTCAGCCTTTCTCACTTCTCTGATTAAACTGATCCTTTGATTACAGTTTTCCACGGGCAGAAGGCAGGCAGAGGACGTGGTCAGGGGGCCAGGCTCATACTCCGCTGCTCCTTTTCAGTGGCACTGGCGTTTCATCTTGATGTTGGGACAGGTGTGCACGGTGGGTGTGACAGGCTTTGGTTCACTTTGCAAGTTATGAAACTGATGCTTACAGGAGTGGTGACTTCTGTGGCTAGAAAAGGCTGAACTAGATGTAGAACTCAGGTGGTCTCAGTACGGGGTGCTTTCCTCCAAATGTGGAATTTGACCGCTGCTTGGAATGTGGCCTGATGTTGAGAATAGTTCTTACTGTCATAGCATTTTGAGTAGTTGCCAGCTGATTTGCATTCTAAATTTGGCAACTATTAACTCTGATATATTTATCCTCTTTATAGAAGTTCAGAAGAGAGAGATGAGAAAATTGACTAGGGATTTCAGAACTCCCTCACCATCTGAGATCAGGTCGCTTTCACTACAATATAGCAAAACTGTTTATTACAAATATTCAGTTGCTATGGACATAATCCTATGTCTTGCAATCATCTAGATGTTGGGAGGGTCCTAGTTCCGCTCATGTATTCGTATGTACATTTTCCCTCCTGAGGGTCAAGTCTCCTGTAAGCTGCTGTTCCCTGTAGTGTGCAATTTAAAGGGATTCCCTCATCTTTCCCCACAAAGCTGGCAAAAGACACTTGCTGCCCCTCCTCTCACTCTCCTGAATGCAGGCTGATACTTGTGGCCTTGGCATCTTCCTCCTCGGGGGGTACCGAGTTACATACGTGTAAAAACGCATGGTGCTTTCTTTGCTAATGAACCGTTCTTTTGACAAAGAGGATTTATTCCTCCCTCATTCCCAGCTTCCTTTTTCCACTTATTTTTATTCAAACTAGGAGGCGACCACCGTGGAAGACGTGACACTTGAATTAGCTTTGTTCACATGAGGTTTGAAGATGATCAGCATTTCACGTCCCCATCATCATGATACTGAAATTGTTGTTATTTTATTTATTTATTTTTGGCTGTTAGATTTTCTTTTTTTAATTTTAATTTTATTTTGGCACATAGTTGATTAACAGTGTTGTGTTCGATTCAGGTGTACAGCAGAGTGATTCGGTTTTACATATACATGTCTCCCTTTTCATAGTATTTTCCCATTTAGGTTATTACAGAGTATTGAGCACAGTTTTCTGTGCTATACAGTAGGTCCTTGTTGGTTATTTGTATTGCAGCACGTCATTTTTCAAGCATAAAGCGAGCCTTAAACAAATCAAAGAATAGTGCTTTCTTTTGAAACATGTAACAGTGAACCCTTCAGATCACTCCGTCTAGCAGTGCTCCTCCCTGACTTACCTTTCCCCAAATCTCAGACTTTTTAAAGCATAAGTCCCGCTCCTCAAGTCTTAAGAGTGAAGTCTAGTGGAAATTTATTTGGCTAAATGGAAAAGTAAAAATATATTTCAGGGGCAGAAATGGAATTGCTTGTAGGAGCAGTTGAATAAGTTGATTTTATTGTCTTTATTCTCACCAATGACTTGCTATGAAAGTGGGGATCCTGTGACTTTCTGTATTGTTGAATTCTACTTTTGAGTGTTTCATTTCAGTTGGCAACATAGCACTCCTGCGGATGTTTGAGATCAAAACAGCTAATTTCCATTTGACTGCCAATCAGTATGGGGAGAAGAAGCCTTAGCATTAGTTCAGAGATGTGTCAGTACCTGCAGAGGCAACATGCTGACATGTAAGGAGTATGGACTTCGGAGTGGCGCAGATGCACGCTGGTTTGAGCATTTATTATTGCTGTATTGTAAGTAAGTTAAAAATGCTTGCTGATACTCAGGTATCTATGAACTAGAAATGATTACTTTCTGTTCCTCATATGTTTGCTGTGAAAATTTAATGAGATCACCATAAGTAACTAACAGTATCTGGGACATGCCATGTTGTCATTAATATTCCCTTTTCTGACTGATAGCTCACTGTCTTCATCTGGGGTTTTACTCACAGTTGGATCTATGAGTGGCTAGCTTGTTATCTCACAGAAGGCAATGGTACCCCACTCCAGTACTCTTGCCTGGAAAATCCCATGGGTGGAGGAGCCTGGTAGGCTGCAATCATGGGGTCGCTAAGAGTCAGGCAGGACTGAGCAACTTCACTTTCACTTTTCACTTTCACGCATTGGAGGAGGAAATGGCAACCCATTCCAGTGTTCTTGTCTGGAGAATCCCAGGGACTGGGGAGCCTGGTGGGCTGCCGTCTATGGGGTCATACAGAGTCAGACACAACTGAAGCAACTTAGCAGCAGCAGCAGCAGCTTGTTATCTAACATCCATCTCCAGTTTTTCCCAGACAGGTCTTGATTACTAAACTAAGGCAAGTTATTAAAAGGCTGGATGTCATTGTCAAAATCACTTTGGACTACATTCCACAACTGAATTCAAGTTGGAGAATTCCACACCAATACCAGTTTTCTCTGAAATCTGAAAAGTAGAGAAGAGAGGCCACTCACCATTGGATAATAATACCTCAAAGGGGAGGACTGCTCTGCTAAATAAGGCACTAAGCAAAACATGCCTGTCCACAGAGGACAGAAGGCAAACTACAGATGAGGTCCAGCCGCTGGTCATAAGCCCACTCCTGCCCGCAGCAAACTCAGCACTGCTGGTGTGGGTTCAGATGAAGTCATTGCTTCCCAAAGATCATAGTGGAAAAGCTTAAGAATATACTAAAGGTTATATATGTATGTGTGTACTCAGCTGTATCCGACTCTTTTCAACCCCATGGACTGTAGCCCTCCAGACTCTTCTGTCTATAGGATTATCCTGGCAAGAATTCTGGAATGGGTTGTCATTTCCTCCTCAGGGGATCTTCCTGACCCAGGGATCAAACCCATGTCACTTATGTCTCCTGCTCTGGCAGGCATGTTCTTTACCACCAACACCACCTGGGAAGCCCCACTAAAGGGTATATAAATCCCCCAAAGAGTGGGTGGTATTTTCCTTCTATCTAAATACAAAAGGGAGGGTGTTGCTTCTTGCTCTGAGACCAGAGCTCTTGGGTACCAGTGTTTGTTATTATCAGTATTTGTCCTAACACATCCAGTCCTGGAACCCAGATCACAAGGATCTCAAAGCCTAGATAATTCCTCTGAAAATCCTGTGGTGGTTCAGTCGGTAAAGAATCTGCCTGCAATGCAGGAGACCTAGGTTGGATCCATGGATCAGGAAGATCTTTTGGAGAAGGAAATGGCAACCCACCCCAGTATTCTTGCCTGGAGAATCCTATGCATACAGGAACCTGGTGGGCCACAGTCCATGGGGTCACAAGAGTCGGGCATGACTTAGCAACTAAACCAACAACAACATGCTTAAGGTACTTAAAGAAAACATGTTAAGTTTGCAGCAAACATCATCATGCATCTGATATTTTCTAAGGGATCTGCTTTTATGAGTCATTTAATTATTATAGACAGTATTTGCTGCTTAAATTTATGAAGAATGAACTGAGATTTCTTCTTGTACTAAAGCCATGGCACGATTTATACTTTTGGAGTTGAAAGTGGCAGGAGAGGTAGAAAGCTAGCTCTTTTGTTTTTAGACAAGGAAGCTGCGGCCCAAGTGGGCAAGTCACTTGGTGATGGCAGAGTGGACACTAAGCTCAGGCTGTCCCCTGAACCACACTACTGCAGAGGAGGCAGACTTCAACAGGCTGCTTGTATTCGATATCTGCGGAACCATGCATGTCAAAAAGATGGAAGGAAGACACCACGATGGACATCTGCCTTGCCAAAATATGTCAGTTAGAGGTTTAAAAACTGTAATAGACAGAGTGTCATGATAAGAATAATCCCAAATCTGAAGAGAAATCTTGGCAAAGGATACATTTTGTCTACTAGCAGAAGAAATACAGGTGATATAACAATTGATAAAATTAAAAGTTGCAAATGAAAACAGCTTTGAGCTTTATTTGGCTTCTGTATACGAAACCAACTGTAAATGCAGGTGCCTGTGGTGAGGCCAGGCTTCCCCGCATGGGCGTCACAGGTACATGGGCACCCATGCCTGGTGGGCTTCTCCATGTGAGCATAACTGGACGGTGGACGTTCACTTCCAGTGTGTGCCTCACAAAAGAGTCAACAGACTGAAACTTATCTTTGTGTCTATGAAGGTATTCATCACCGTATCATTTATAACACTCCAGAATAGGGGAGCAGGTTCAATAAACTATGATACATCCATATAATAGTTTCTGAATGTAATAAAGTAATCTTCAAAGAATGTTGAAAGTTGAAATGTTACTGGATGTCAGCTTGTATTTCAAAGCACAGTGAGGCCAAACAAACCGAAACATCGGAGTTCGGGGCAGGACCAAGCAAGGAGTTGCGTGGCTTGTGCTTAAAACACCTCAAACTCTCTGAAGGATTTCAGAAAGCATTTTTGAAAGTGAAATGAAGGGGGGGCATCACAGGGTACATGATCAACTCCTGCGCAATTCTGATTGATTAATATTTGAGGTAACAAGGCAGTGTCACAGAGGTTAGCATTATCAATCCTTAGGCACCGGAAGGTCTGGGGGTTCGTGATCATCAAGTAGTTAATTTCTTCCATTTGGTTGTGGTTTTAGCATTTGTAAAACAACTGAGGAACTGCACATCATATACTGTTATCTGGGTAGTTCAGAGAGGAGCTATGGCAGAGGAAATGGGGGAGGTATGTCTCAGAAAGGTCCATAGTGTCCTGCTTGGCAGAAAGATGTTCAGAATGCAGTCTGATACAAAATGACACACATAACACAAAGTTCAATACAAACATGATCCCAGTTATATTAAATTAATCCCACGTGCACAGCCTAATCATGGAAGACAGTACACCCAACTGTGGTGATAGGACAGGCGGGTGGGGGGGGGGAGTTGTCTTCTTTATTTTTTTTACTGTTCTACAGCAAATAAAGATTATTTTTATAACTAGAAAGAGGAATACACTTATTTTAAAGTAATTTACAAAGTTAAATTAAAATTAAACACATTTTAATACTATCTTCAAAGTAGGCTTTAGCAGTACATGAACCAATCTACAAGCTGGGTTTAGAAAAGGCAGAGGAACCAGAGATGAAATTACCAACATTCACTGGATCATGGAGAAAGCAAGGGAATTCCAGAAAAAACATCTGCTTCGTTGACTACACTAAAGCCTTTGATTGTGTGGATCATAACTGTGGAAAATTCTTAAAGAGATGGGAATGCTAGACCACTTTTCCTGTCTCCTGAAACACCTCTGTGTGTATGTCAAGAATCAATAGTTAGTACAGGACAAGGAACAACTGACTGGTTGAAAATTGGGAAAGGAGTATGTCAAGGCTGTATAGTGTCACCATGCTTATTGAACTGAATGCAGAGTACATCTTATGAAATGCTGGGATGGACGAATCCCAAGCTAGAATCAAGATTGACAGGAGAAATATCAACAACCTCAGACATGTGGATGATACCACTCTAATGGCAGAAAGTGAAGAGGAACTAAAGAGCCTCTTGATGAGGGTGAAAGAGAGAGTGAAAAAGCTGGCTTGAAACTCAACATTATACAGTATTGTAAAGTAAAATAAAGTAAAAATAAAAATTAAAAAAAATAAGATCATGACATTTGTTCCTATCACTTCGTGGCAAATAGAAGGGGAAAAAGTGGAAGCAGTGACAGATTTTCTTGGGCTCCACAATCACTGTGGATGGTGACTGCAGCCATGAAATTAAAAGACACTTGCTCCTTGGAAGGACAGCTATCTCACCAGTTTCCTGTGTCCATGGGATTTCCCAGGCAAGAATACTGGAGTGAGTTTCCATTCCCTTCTCAAAGGGATCTTCCCGACTCAGGGATCAAACCACAGTCTCCTGCATAGCAGGTGGATTCTTTACCATCTAAGCCAACAGGAAAGCCCCTGTAATAAGCCTGTCAGTTCAGTTCAGTTCAGTCGCTCAGTCGTGTCTGACAGTTTGTGACCCCATGAATCACAGCATGCCAGGCCTCCCTGTCCATCACCAACTCCTGGAATTCACTCAGACTCACGTCCATCGAGTCAGTGATGCCATCCAGCCATCTCATCCTCTGTTGTCCCTTCTCCTGCCCCCAATCCCTCCCAGCATCAGAGTCTTTTCCAATGAGTCAACTCTTCGCATGAGGTGGCCAAAGTACTGGAGCTTCAGCTTTAGCATCATACCTTCCAAAGAAATCCCATGGTTGATCTCCTTCAGAATGGACTGGTTGGATCTCCTTGCAGTCCAGGGGACTCTGAAGAGTCTTCTCCAACACCACAGTTCAAAAGCATCAATTCTTCAGTGCTCAGCCTTCTTCACAATCCAACTCTCACATCCATACATGACTACTGGAAAAACCATAGCCTTGACTAGATGAACCTTAGTCGGCAAAGTAATATCTCTGCTATACAGCATATTAAAAAGCGGAGACATCACTTTGCCAACAAAGGTCCATACCATCAAAGCTATGCTTTTTCCACTTGTCATGTATGGATGTGAGAGTTGAATCATAAAGAAAGCTGAGCACCAGGGAACTGATACTTTTGAATTGTGTTGGAGAGGACTCTTGAGAGTCCCTTACACAGCAAGATCAAACCAGCCAATCCTAAAGGAAATAAACCCTGAATATTCATTGGAAGGACTCATGCTGAATCTGAAGCTCTAGTACTTTGGCCACCTGATGTGAAGAGCCAGCTCACTGGAAAAGACCATGATCCTGGGAAAGACTGAAGACAGAAGGAGAAGGGGTGATGGAGGATGAAATGGTTGGATGGCATCACCGACTGAATGGACGTGAGTTTGAGCAAAGTCCAGGGGATCGTGGAGGACAGAAGAGTCTGGCGTGCTGCAGTCCATGGAATCGTGAAGAGTTGGACATGGCTTATGGCTGAACAACATCAACAATGAACTGATTAGCCATAAAATTTAAAATGTTGGGGTTATCAAACCCTGTATGTTCATGGCATATCTGTAGATCACATTAAATGACTCCCTCATACCTCTTAATTTGGAGGTGTAATTTGCATCTGGGATCTATTGCTTGAACATTCAAACAGTTTATTATTTCTAGTAAATGTTATAGTCATGATCTGCTTGAATATTTTCCCAAGCTGCTTACCAAATTTTCCATAATCCTTGAAAAAGGGAACTTACCTGATTATTCAAATACCACAATTTATTCCTTCTCAATTTCTACTTACTTCTTGTATATAAAATATAGACTTTATTCAGTGTACCAAGAACCTTTCATATGGGATTTTATGTCGTCCTGATGTGGTCCTGTTTTTAAAGTTGAGGGAAGGCAGGAACAAGAGGTTTATTCTTTGGGCTGTCTCTCCCTCCCTTTCGTGCTTCATGTCATTCATTTCCAAGTTCTGTATCCCAGACCCAGAATAAATCAATATAAAATAATATTTTAATTGTCACTGTGCAGTGATTTGATTTGCCCTTCATTTAGGATCCAACCCAGTGGTCTAGGAAATTGTGAAGCTACGTGCCTTGGATTTTCAACTACTGATTGGAGATGAGCTTGCATCTAGGCTAATGTTCACCTTTCCATTGACGATTGCCAAAAGATGTTTATGGCTCCTATTTATAGTTTCATTAATACACTTATATTTAATACATTTAATGTATTTATGTTTAGTTCAGTCCAGTCACTCAGTCATGTCCGACTCTTTGTAACCCCACGAATTGTAGCACGCCAGGCCTCCCTGTTCATCACCAACTCCCGGAGTTCACCCAGACTCATGTCCATCGAGTCTGTGATGCCATCCAGCC